>NC_057813.1:108621080-108961989 GCF_018294505.1 Triticum aestivum
GTAGGGTGTTGCAATATGTTCATGATTTGCTTATAGTGGGTTGCTTGAGTGACAGAAGCATAAACCCGAGTAAGGGGTTTGTGGCGTATGGGATAAAGGGGACTTGATGCTTTAATGCTATGGTTGGGTTTTACCTTAATGATCTTTAGTAGTTGTGATGCTTGCTAGAGTTCCAATCATAAGTGCATTTCAAGAAGAGAAAGTATGTGATACGTCCATTTTGCATCATGCTTTTATATCAATATTTATTGCATTATGGGCTGTCATTACACTTTATATCTCAATATTTATGGCTATTCTCTCTTATTTTACAAGGTTCACCATGAAGAGGGGGAATGCCGGCAGCTGGAATTCTGGCTGGAAAAGGAGAAAACGTTGGAAACCTATTCTCACAACTCCAAAAGTCGTGAAACTCCACGAAACAACTTTTTGGATTTATTAAGAATTTATGAGCGAAAGAAATAGGCTAGGAAGCCCACACCCTGTCCAGGAGACAGCCCCCCCTATAGGGCGCGCCCCTATCTCCTGGGCCCCCTGGTGGGCCTCTGGCGCCCATCTTCTGCTATATCATCACTTTTACCCTGAAAAAATTCGGGGGCAAGCTTACGGGACGAAACTCCGCCGCCACGAGGCGGAACCTTGGCGGAATCAATCTAGGGCTCTGGCGGAGCTGTTCTGCCGGGGACACTTCCCTCCGGGAGGGGGAAATCATCACCAACGATCCTCTCATCGGGAGGGGGTCAATCTCCATCAACATCTTCACCAGCACCATCTCCTCTCAAAACCCTAGTTCAGCTCTTGTATCCAATCTTGTATCAAAACCACAAATTGGTACCTGTGGGTTGCTAGTAGTGTTGATTACTCCTTGTAGTTGATGCTAATTGGTTTACTTGGTGGAAGATCATATGTTCAGATCCTTTATGCATATTATTACTCCTCTGATTATGAACATGAATATGCTTTGTGAGTAGTTACGTTTGTTCCTGAGGACATGGGTGAAGTCTTGCTATTAGTAGTCATGTGAATTTGGTATTCGTTCGATATTTCTATGAGATGTATGTTGTCTTTCCTCTAGTGGTGTCATGTGAACGTCGACTACATGACACTTCACCATTATTTGGGCCTAGAGGAAGGCATAGGGAAGTAATAAGTAGATGATGGGTTGCTAGAGTGACAGAAGCTTAAACCCTAGTTTATGCGTTGCTTCGTTAGGGGTTGATATGGACCCATATGTCTAATGATGTGGTTAGGTTTATCTTAATACTCCTTTTTGTAGTTGCGGATGCTTGCAATAGGGGTTAATCATATGTGGGATGCTTGTCCAAGTTAGGGCAGTACCCAAGTGCCGGTCCACCCACATACCAAATTATCAAAGTACTGAACGTGAATCATATGAACGTGATGAAAACTAGCTTGACGATAATTCCCAGTGTGTCCTCGGGAGTGTAGCGCTTTTGGTGAGTGGAACTTGGTAAGGAAACATTTGTATAGCATGCTGAAATTTTCTGTTACTTGTCACTATGGAAACTAATCCTTTGAGGGGCTTGTTTGGGGTATATTCACCCCAACCAGAAGAGCAAATAGGTGCTCCTCAACCTACTGAACCTTATGAAAATATTCACTTTGAGATTCCTTCGGGTATGATAGAAAAACTGCTAGCTAATCCTTTTGCAGGAGACGGAACTTTGCATCCTGACTTACACCTTATCTTTGTGGATGAAGTTTGTGGATTATTTAAGCTTGCAGGTATCCCCAATGATGTTGTCAAAAGGAAGGTCTGCCCTTTATCTTTGAAGGGAGATGCAATGACATGGTATAGGCTATGTGATGATACGAGATTTTGGAATTATAAGCGACTAAAGTTGGAATTTCACCAGAAGTTCTACCCTATGCATCTTGTTCATCGTGATCGTAATTACATATATAACTTCTGGCCTCGCGAAGGAGAAAGCATCGCTCAAGCTTGGGGGGGCTTAAATCCATGTTATATTCATGCCCCAATCATGAGCTCTCTCGGGAAATGATTATTCAGAATTTTTATGCTCGGCTTTCTCTTGATAATCGCAACCTGCTCGATACTTCCTGTGCTGGTTCCTATATGCTGAAGACTATTGATTTCAAATCACTTATTGGAAAGAATTAAACGCAACTCTGACGGTTGGGGTTCCGACGATGGTAAGGAGTCAGGTATGACACCTAAGTTCGATTGTGTTAAATCTTTTATGGATACCGATGCTTTCCGTGGATTTAGCTCTAAGTATGGACTTGACTCTGAGATAGTAGCTACTTTTTGTGAAACTTTTGCTACTCACGTTGATCTCCCTAAAGAGAAGTGGTTTAAATATAATCCTCCTGTTGAAGTGAAAGTAGTTGCACCTATTACAGTCAAAGAAAAGACTATTACATATAGTGATCCTATTATTCCTACTGCTTATGTCGAAAAACCTCCTTTTCCTGTTAGGATAAAAGATCATGTTAAAGCTTCGACTGTTGTTCGTAAGAGTAATACTAGGACTTATACACCTCCTAAGCAAATTAATGTCGAACCTGGTATTGCTATGATTAAAGATCTCTTGGATGAAGACTTAGATGGGCATGTTAGCTCTTTCGTGGGTGAAACTGCTAATATTGCTAGACCCGATACTAAGACCCGTAGACCTGTTGTAGGCACGTCTGTTATTTCTGTTAAAATAGGAGATCATTGTTATCATGGCTTATGTGATATGGGTGCTAGTGCTAATGCGATACCTTATGATCTTTATAAAGAAATTATGCACGATATTGCACCTGTTGAATTAGAAGACATCGATGTTACTATTAAGCTTGCTAATAGGGACGCCATCAAACCTATTGGGATTGTTAGAGATATTGAAGTCTTGTGTGGAAAGATTAAATACCCTGCTGATTTCCTTGTTCTTGCTTCTCCACAAGATAATTTTTGTCCCATTATTTTTGGTAGACCTTTCTTGAATACTACTAGTGCTAAGATTAATTGTGAAAATAGTATTGTCACTGTTGGCATAGATGGTATGTCTCATGAGTTTAATTTCGCTAAGTTTAGTAGACAGCCTCGTGAAAGGGAACCACCTAGTAAGGATGAAATTATTGGTCTTGCTTCCATTGTTGTTCCCCCAACTGATCCGTTAGAACAATATTTGTTAGACCATGAAAATGATATGTTTATGAAGGAAAGGGAAGAAATAGACGAAGTGTTCCTTAAACAAGAACCTATGCTAAAACATAACCTTCCTATTGAAATTCTTGGGGATCCCCCTCCACCCAAGGGTGATCCTGTGTTCGAACTCAAACCCTTACCTGATAATCTCAAGTATGCTTATCTTGATGAAAAAGAAATATATTCTGTTATTATTAGTGCTAACCCTTCAGAGAAAGAAGAAGAAAGATTATTGGAAACTCTGAAGAAGCACCGAGCTGCTATTGGATATACTCTGGATGATCTTAAGGGCATTAGTCCCACATTATGTCAACACAAAATTTCAGTGGAGAAAGATGCCAAACCAGTTAGAGATCATCAAAGACGATTAAACCCCAAAATGAAGGAAGTGGTAAGAAAGGAGATTCTAAAACTCCTTGAGGCAGGTATTATTTATCCCGTTGCTGATAGTGAATGGGTAAGCCATGTCTATTGTGTCCCTAAAAAGGGAGGTATTACCGTTGTTCCTAATGATAAAGATGAATTGATCCCGCAAAGAATTATTACAGGCTATAGGATGGTAATTGGTTTTCGTAAGTTAAATAAAGCTACTAAGAAATATCATTACCCTTGACCTTTTATTGATCAAATGCTAGAAAGGCTATCCAAACACACACATTTTTGCTTTCTAGATGGTTATTCTGGCTTCTCTCAAATACCTGTGTCCGCGCAGGATCAATCTAAAACTACTTTTACTTGCCCTTTTGGTACTTTTGCTTATAGACATATGCCTTTTGGTTTATGTAATGCACCTGCTGCCTTTCAAAGATGCATGATGGCTATATTTTCTGATTTTTGTGAAAAGATTTGTGAGGTATTCATGGATGACTTCTCCGTCTATGGATCCTCTTTTGATGATTGTTTGAGCAACCTTGATCGAGTTTTGCAGAGATGCGAAGACACTAGTCTCGTCCTGAATTGGGAAAAGTGTCACTTTATGGTTAATTAAGGCATTGTCTTGGGGCACAAGATCTCTGAGAGAGGTATTGAAGTTGATAAAGCCAAAGTTGATGCTATTAAAAAAATGCCATGCCCCAAGGACATAAAAGGTATAAGAAGTTTTCTTGGTCATGCTGGCTTTTATAGGAGGTTCATTAAGGACTTTTCTAAAATCTCTAGGCCTCTGACTAGTTTATTGCAAAAAGATATTCCTTTTGTCTTTGATGATGATTGTGTAGAAGCATTTGAAACACTTAAGAAAGCTTTGATCACTGCACCTATTGTTCAGCCACCTGATTGGAATTTACCTTTTGAAATTATGTGCGATGCTAGTGACTATGTTGTAGGTGCTGTTTTAGGGCAAAGAGTCGATAAGAAATTGAATGTTATCCAGTATGCTAGTAAGACTCTTGATACTGCCCAGAGAAATTATGCTACTACTGAAAAAGAGTTCTTAGCAGTTGTGTTTGCATATGATAAGTTTAGACCTTATATTGTTGATTCCAAAGTTACTATTCACACTGATCATGCTGCTATTAAATATCTCATGGAAAAGAAAGATGCTAAGCCTAGACTCATTAGATGGGTTCTCTTGCTCCAAGAATTTGACTTGCATATTATTGATAGAAAGGGAGCTGAGAACCCCGTTGCAGACAACTTGTCTAGGTTAGAGAAAGTTCTTTATGACCCACTGCCTATTAATGATAGTTTTGAACAATTAGCGGTTGCCAATGCTTCTCGTACTGCTCCTTGGTATGCTGATTATGCTAATTATATTGTTGCTAAATATATACCGCCTAGTTTCACATACTAGCAAAAGAAAAAGTTCTTTTATGATTTAAGACATTACTTCTGGGATGATCCACACCTTTATAAAGAAGGAGTAGATGGTATTATTAGACGTTGTGTGCCTGAGCATGAATAGGAACAAATCCTACGCAAGTGTCACTCTGAATCTTATGGAGGACAATACGCGGGAGATAGAACTGCACACAAGGTACTACAATCTGGTTTTTATTGGCCTACTCTCTTCAAAGATGCTCGTAAGTTTGTGTTATCTTGTGATGAATGTCAAAGAATAGGTAACATTAATAGACGTCAAGAAATGCCTATGAATTATTCTCTTGTTATTGAACCATTTGATGTTTGGGGCTTTGATTATATGGGACCTTTTCCTGCCTCCAATGGTTATACACATATTTTAGTTGCTGTTGATTACGTTACTAAGTGGGTAGAAGCTATTCCAACTAGTAGTGCTGATCATAACACTTCTATTAAAATGCTTAAAGAAGTTATATTTCCGAGGTTTGGAGTCCCTAGATATCTTATGACTGATGGTGGTTCACACTTTATTCATGGTGCTTTCCGTAAGATGCTTGCTAAGTATGATGTTAATCATAGAATCGCATCTCCTTATCACCCGCAGTCTAGTGGTCAAGTAGAGTTGAGCAATAGAGAGCTCAAATTATTTTTGCAAAAGACTGTGAATAGATCTAGAAAGAATTGGTCCAAAAAACTTGATGATGCATTATGGGCCTATAGAACTGCATACAAAAATCCTATGGGTATGTCTCCATATAAGATGGTTTATGGAAAAGCATGTCATTTACCTCTTGAACTTGAACATAAAGCATACTGGGCTATTAAAGATCTCAATTATGACTTCAAACTTGCCGGTGAGAAGAGGTTGTTTTATATTAGCTCACTTGATGAATGGAGAACCCAAGCATATGAGAATGCCAAGCTTTTCAAAGAAAAAGTCAAACGCTGGCATGATAAGAGGATACAAAAGCGTGAGTTTAACGTAGGAGATTATGTGTTATTATTCAACTCTCATTTAAGTTTTTTTGCAGGAAAACTTCTCTCAAAATGGGAAGGTCCCTACGTTATCGAGGAAGTCTATCGTTCCGGCGCTATAAAAATTAACAACTTCGAAGGCACAAACCCGAGGGTGGTTAACGGTTAAAGAATCAACCATTATATTTTAGGTAATCATATCAATGTTGAACCTAATATTATTGAAACCATAACCCCAAAGGAATACATAAGAGACACTTTCCAGAATGTTCCAGACTCTAAAAAGGCATATGTATGTGGTACGGTAAGTACACCGACTCCAAAACAACTCTAATGGCAATTTTTATCAGTTTTGGATTATTTAAGAATTTTAGGAAGAAAGAAGTAGTTTGAAAGGGACACGAGGCTCCCACGAGAGAGGAGGCCGCGCCCCCCTGTAGGGCGCGCCCCCCCTGTCTCGTGGGCACCTTGTGTGCCTCCCGGACTCCGTTTTCTTGTATGTTACGTATTTTGGTCGGTAAAAATTCATTATATATACTCCCGAAGGTTTTGACCACCTTATCACGCAAATATCCTCTGCTTTCATTTCGAGTTGTTCCTGTTGCAGATTTAGAGCACCATGACTTCTCCCTCCTACAACAATGAAGACAAGGATGCCTGGCTATTGAAGATAGAGTTGAAAAGAGAGGAACCAAAAGAGATCAACAAGGGTGAAGGGATCAAGAAGGCCATGGAGGTTCAAGCTCCGGTGGTGAAATAAGAAGACATCCCTCACCCTTTACCTAACCTTTTAACTCCAACAGAGATTGAAGCTTTCAAGATGATTGAGTTAGCCCGCATACAAAACAAGTATCTCACACAGGAGAATATTTTGTTAAAGGATCATATTGCGGGGCTCAAGGGCATTATCCGCAAGTTGGAGGAGCTTTTATGCTCGATGTGCGATTATCCACCGTCATCATCACCACCTCCATCACCTCCGAGGAAATAATTACATGGGTATGGGCACTTCCCCTGGTAACCGCCAAGCTTGGGGGAGGTGCCCCGGTATCGTATCACCATCACACTCCTATCTTTACCGCTTTATTTAGTTCGATCCTTTTAGTAGTATCATGATCTAGTAGATTGAAGTTTTGATATCAAGTAGTTTTGAGTTTTGCATTGTGATCTCTTTATGTAAGCGAGTTCGTGTGCTATCTATAATAAAGATTAGTGTTAAGTCAAGGGCTTTGCTATGTTGCTATGATATTGAGAAAGTAGAAAGAACAAAAGAGTTCATATTGATCTTATGGATAGTGATAACTTCACACATAGAAAGTATGAGGCATAAAAATTGTTGAGAGTTGATGAACGTAGCCTTGGTCATCGTTGCAATTAATAGGAAGTGATAAGTAAAGAGGAGTTCACATATAGATATATTATCTTGGACATCTTTTATGATTGTGAAGCACTCATTAAGTATGACATGCTAAAAGAGTTGATGTTGGACAAGGAAGACAACGTAATGGTTTATGTTTTCCAACATCTCAGTTAAAGTATATTGTCATTGACCTTCCAAACATGTTGAGCTTGCCTTTCCCCCTCTTGCTAGCCAAAATTCCTTGCACCAAGTATAGATACTACTTGTGCTTCCAAATATCCTCAAACCCAATTTTGCCATGAGAGTCCACCATACCTACCTATGGATTGAGTAAGATCCTTCAAGTAAGTTGTCATCGGTGCAAGCAATAAAAATTGCTCTCTAAATATGTATGACTTATTAGTGTAGAGAAAATAAGCTTTGTACGAACTTGTTGTGGAAGTAATAAAAGTGACGGATTGCATAATAAAGGTCCACATACAAGGGGCAATATAAAGTGATGTTCTTTTGCATTAAGATTTCGTGCATCAACCCTAAACGCGCATGACAACCTCTGCTTCCCTCTGCAAAGGGCCTATCTTTTATTTTATGTTTTTCCTTTATGCTTGAGTCAAGGTGATCCTCACCTTTCCACTTTTTCATTTTATCCTTTGGCAAGCTCCTCGTGTTTGAAAGATCATGATACATATATCCAATTGGATGTAAGTTGGCATAGGCTATTATTTTTGACATCACCTAAAGGTGAATACATTGGGAGGCAACACAATAAGCCCCTATCTTTCTCAGTGTCCGGCTGAAACTCTATAACCACAAGTATTGCGTGAGTGTTAGCAATTATGGGAAACTACGAGATAGTTGAGTATGTGATCTTGTTGAAAAGCTCTATTATTGACTCTTTCTGATGTTACGATAAATTGCAATTGCTTCAATGACTGAGATTATAGTTTGTTAGTTCCCAATAAAGTTTATGAATGATACTTGACATTGTGAATTGCTTATTACTTGAGCATAGGAAATCATATGACAAAATCTATATATGTTGCTGTTATTAGAATGATCATGATGCCCCCATGTCCATATTTTATTTTTATCGACACCTCTATATCTAAACATGTGGACATATTTTTCGATTTCGGTTTCCGCTTGAGGACAAGCGAGGTCTAAGCTTGGGGGAGTTGATACGTCCATTTTGCATCATGCTTTTATATCAATATTTATTGCATTATGGGCTGTCATTACACTTTATATCTCAATATTTATGGTTATGCTCTCTTATTTTACAAGGTTCACCATGAAGAGGGGGAATGCTGGCAGCTGGAATTCTGGATGGAAAAGGAGCAAACATTGGAAACCTATTCTGCACAACTCCAAAAGTCCTGAAACTCCACGAAACAACTTTTTGGATTTATTAAGAATTTATGAGCGAAAGAAATAGGCCAGGGGGCCCACACCCTGTCCAGGAGACAGCCCCCCCATAGGGCACACCCCCTATCTCCTGGGCCCCCTGGTGGGCCTCTGGCGTCCATCTTCTGCTATGTCATCACTTTTACCCTGGAAAAATTCGGGGGCAAGCTTACAGGACGAAACTCCGCCGCCACGAGGCGGAACCTTGGCGGAATCAATCTAGGGCTCTGGCGGAGCTGTTCTGCCGGGGACACTTCCCTCCGGGAGGGGGAAATCATCACCAACGATCCTCTCATCGGGAGGGGGTCAATCTTCATCAACATCTTCACCAGCACCATCTCCTCTCAAAACCCTAGTTCATCTCTTGTATCCAATCTTGTATCAAAACCACAAATTGGTACCTATGGGTTGCTAGTAGTGTTGATTACTCCTTGTAGTTGATGCTAATTGGTTTACTTGGTGGAAGATCATATGTTCAGATCCTTTATGCATATTATTACTCCTCTGATTATGAACATGAATATGCTTTGTGAGTAGTTACGTTTGTTCCTGAGGACATGGGTGAAGTCTTTCTATTAGTAGTCATGTGAATTTGGTATTCGTTCGATATTTTGATGAGATGTATGTTGTCTTTCCTCTAGTGGTGTCATGTGAACGTCGACTGCATGACACTTCACCATTATTTGGGCCTAGAGGAAGGCATAGGGAAGTAATAAGTAGATGATGGGTTGCTAGAGTGACAGAAGCTTAAACCCTAGTTTATGCGTTGATTCGTTAGGGGTTGATATGGACCCATATGTCTAATGTTGTGGTTAGGTTTACCTTAATACTCCTTTTTGTAGTTGCGGATGCTTGCAATAGGGGTTAATCATAAGTGGGATGCTTGTCCAACTTAGGGCAGTACCCAAGTGACGGTCCACCCACATATCAAATTATCAAAGTACCGAACGTGAATCATATGAACGTGATGAAAACTAGCTTGACGATAATTCCTAGTGTGTCCTCGGGAGCTCTTTCCTCATTATTAGAATTTGTCCAGGCTTATCCTTTGCTACATAAAGGATTGGGCCACCTTGCTTCACTTTATTTACTTTATTTACTTTTTGCTCATTACTATTTGTCCTATCAACAAAACTATCTATCACCTACTATTTCAGTGCTTGCAGAGAAAACCTTACTGAAAACCGCTTATCATTTCCTTCTGCTCCTCGTTGGGTTTGACACTCTTACTTATCGAAAGGACTATGATAGATCCCCTACACTTGTGGGTCATCAGTATGTTAGCTTATGACTCTCCCTCAAATAAAATTGCAATAGTGATTACCGGTCTAGTTATCGATTGCCTAGGGACAAATAACTTTCTTGTGACAAAAAGCTCTCTACTAAAACTAACTTAGTTGTGTCTTCATCTAAACAACCCCTACTTTTTATTTGCGTGCTCCTTATTATCTTGCAAACCTATACAACAACACCTACAAAGTCCTTCTAGTTTCATACTTGTTTTAGGTAAAGCGAATGCTAAGCATGCGTAGAGTTGTATCGATGGTCGATAGAACTTGAGGGAACATTTGTTCTACCTTTAGCTCCTCGTTGGGTTCGACACTCTTACTTATCGAAGGAGGCTGCAACTGATCCCTACACTTTTGGGTTATCAGTGCTTTATCTCAATTCACGTTTCCTTTAGCACACACAATAATTAGACCATCAGTCAATTCTGCCCTCATTACTGCTCCATCTTCTTCTCGAGTGAAGGCATCAGCAGAGGAGGCTAGGGTAAGTGCAGAGTTCATGCCCATCCCTAGGTTAGAGGGATATATGTTACTTGTATTGGTGGTTAGGCAGTGACAGTTGTATTGGCAATGAATGTTTCCTCCAACGTCCATAATAATTAGGCAATCTATTGGGTCTAACATCATTAATGCTCGCTTGCTATCTCTTGCGAAGGATGCAACATAGGAGTCTAGTGTAATTAGAGTTTCACACACCTCACCCTACCTTGTAGGTTTAGATAGATGTTACTAATATTGGTTGTATGATGGCGGCGGATATATCAACAATGAATGTGTCTCTTAAGTACACAACAACTAGGCCATCTATCAAGTTTACGCTAGTTAACATTTCAGCTTCATCTTCGAGAAAGTCCGCATCGGGAAGGTTAGGGTTTACGAAAATAGGGTTTATGTTGGCCACATCAGTAAGGTTAGGGTCTGCAAAAATACAAGGTTCGTCTCCTCCCTTGTCTCATGGGATTGGTTAGAAAGGGCATTGATGGAGTAGCAACACAATAGTCATGCCAACTAGCAAAGTCGATACAAGGGAAGGAGGAAAATGCTAACATGCCATCAAATTTGGGGCAGGAAGAAGGTGTTGGTGGGGTCGAGAGGCTTCACACTCATTCTACACCTCAATTTATATAGAAGAATGGAAAAGTAGGAGAGATCAACACATCTCTTTTGGTTATTATACATGAATATTGTGTCTCCTCTTCTAGAAAACTTAGGCTTTCAACGCGCACCCAAGCTAAAAGAGCATCCTCTTTCACATGAAGGTCCTTTATCTAAATTCATGTTTCTTTTAACGCACGTAATAATTACACCATCAATCGAATATGTCGTCATTACTTCTCCATTTTCTTCCCAGGCGAAGGTGGCAATAGACGAGGCTAGGGTAAGTATAGATCTCAAACCCCTACCTAGGATAGCTAGTAGGGATGTTATTTGCATTGGTAGTTAGGAAACGACAGTTGTATTGATAAAGAATGTTTCCTCTGATGTTCTTAATACTTAGGCCAACTATTGGGTCCACCATCGTTAATGCTTTGTTTTTATCTCTTGCAAAGGATGAAACAGAGAAGGCTAGGGCAAGTAGAGTTTCACACCCCTCCCTACCTTGTAGGGTTAGAGAGATGTTGCTCATATTGGTTTTCTAATAGTGAGGGATATATCAACAATGAATTTGTCTTCTGAATCGCGCAACAATTAGGCCATCTATCGAGTTTGCCCTAGTTAATATACCCTCTTCATCTTTCTCGAAGTCCACATTGAGAAGATTGAGGTTTCCAAAAATAGGTGTTGTGTTGGCCACCTTAGGACGAATGGAGTTCATGAAAATAGAGGGTATGTACTTTGTATTGATAATTAACATTTCATCTGACATGCATAATTAGGCCATCTATTGGGTCTATCATCATTAATGCTCCTTATTTATCTCTTTTGAAGGATGAGATGGAGGAAGCTAGGGTAACTAGAGTTTCACACCCTTTCCCGCCTTCTAGGTTTAGAGAGATGTTGCTCATATTGATTATCCAATAGCATTAAATATATCAACAAACAATTAAGTGTCTTCTGAAGCACACAACAAATAAGCCATCTATCTGGTTTTCTTAGTTAAGATTCCTTCTTCGTCTTTGACAAAGGCCATATCAGGAAGGTTATGGTTGCAGAAATTGCGGTTGCATTGGCCACACTGCTAAGGTTTGTTTGTGAAAAAAGAAGGATCATACGCCCTCCCTTGTCCCATGGGCTTGTGAAAGGACCAAGATGTGCAACTCAGTGTTGGTCGAGGTTCAGCCAAGCTTGAAGACCGATTTAGGGGTTACTAACGGTGTCATGACCTAGGGGTCACTCACCATGTCGGTTGTCAGCATGGTGGGTTGACCTGGGACCCCTAGGTTGGTTCTATACTAGGCCACATAGGGTGGCCCATGACGCTTTATATGGAGACTCCAGAAGACTTGTTGTACAAGACAAGAATACCGGAGCCATGTATGTTATATAAGTCGGGGTTCGGGCTAGTCGATAGGCACATTAAAAAATACAATCTCTCGGTTATATGCCTTGTACTTTATACACACCTATCGCAATAAACACAAAGCAAGGATAGGGTTTTAACTTCGTTGAGAGGGCCCGAACCTAGGTAAAGATTTGCCTCCTGGTTACCATCTGAACTACCCACCTCTCCGGGATACCCTGCCAAGGGATCTATTAGAATCGTCTCCGCCACTAGCCTTACAAGTTGGAATATCTTTATCTCCCTCCTCTCTCCATAGCAGTGTAGTCGATGAATGGATGAAGGATCATGATGCGGGGGAAGCTGTAATGGATGTAAGTGAAGTCCTCCTTCTCTTCCTCTATTCTGTTGTGGCTTGGAGGTGTTTTGTTTTGGTTTGGAGGTGTTCTATTTGTTGCCTCATTAGGTTGCCAATGTGAAGTGGCTTGTATAAACAAGAGAGAGGTGATGGCGGCTAGTATGAGTTGTGGTACAAGGGGCTATGCTTGTATCACACATCGTCTTTTATTCTGGAAACACCTGATGGAAATCTTCTCAACAGGAAAGTTACCCATATCCTCCTCAATTAGCCTATTAGATCTTCAATTCCTTTCAAAAAGTAAATAAACATGCATAACAAGTAAGGAACACAAGGTTTCTTTGTTTCTAAAAGATTATCGGTGGTAGAAAAGCGAAAAGCGACAGAACACCGTGTAAACCAAAGAAAAATACCCTTGGAAAAGTGTCATGATTTGGAGCCATCAAGATGCAGGTGCGGGTGGGGTGGAGTGGAGAGGTTTTACACTCACTATATACCTTAGTTCTGAAGAGAACATACAAGTAAGAGCAATCAACACATCTCTTTTGGCTATTAGACACGATTAATGTGTCTCCTCTCTTCTAATAACTCAGGCTATCAATGCACAAACAAGGCAAAGAGCATCCTCTTTCCCATGAAGGTATTTTATCTCAATTCATGTTTGCATTAATGCACACAATAATTATACCATCTCCAGACTGCCATCATTAATGCTCCTTTTTCTTATTTGGTGAAGGGATCAATAGACGAGGCTTTTGTAAGTACAGAGCTCACACCCATCCTTAGGTTTGGAGGGGTATTACTTTTTTGGTAGTTAGGCAGTCTAGCAATTGTATTGACAACGAATGTTTACCCTAACGTGCATAATAATTAGGCCATCTATCAGGTATACCATCTTGATGCTCCCTCTTTATCTCCTGCGAAGGATGTGATAGAGGATATTAGGGTAAATAGAGTTTCACATCCTCTCTGTCTTGTAGGTTTGGAGAGATGTTGCTCATATTAGTTGCCCTATAGTATCGGATACATAAAAAATGAATGTGTCTTCTGAATCGCGTGGCAATTAGGCCATCTATCGAGTTTACCCTAATTAACATTCCATCTTCATCTTCGATGAAGGCAACATCGGGAAGGTTAGGGTTTGTGTGTTGGCCACATCGGGAAGGTTGTTTGTGAAAATAGAGAGTCTGTACCGCCTCCCTTGCCTCATGGACTTGGTTGAAGTAGATGGATGGAATAGGAAGATACTTGTCATGCCAAGTGGGAAAGTCGATACTAAGGAAGGATGAGAAGGCTAACATGTGATCGAAATAATCAAATTTGGGACACTCACTATACACCTTAGTTCAGTGTAGAAGGATGGACAAGTATGAGTGATCAACACATATCTTTTGGCTATTAGACATGAACACTATGCCTCGTCTTCTAGAAACTAAGGCTTTCGACGCACATCCATGGTAAAAGAGCATTCTCTTTCCCATGAAGGTGCTTATCTGAATTCATGTTTCCTTTAACGCACACAATAATAAGACCATCAATACAGTCTGTTATCATTAATGCTTCTTCTTATACTTTGGCGAAGGCATGAGTAAAGAAGACTAGGGTAAGTATATAGCGCACACCCGTCCCTGGGTTTAAAGGGATGCTACTTTTATTGGTAGTTATTAGGCAATGACAGTTGTATTGACAATGAATGTTTTCCCTAGCATGCATGATCATTAGGCCATCTATCGGGTCTACCATCATTAATCCTCCCTCTTTACCTCTTGTGAAGGGTGCACTGGAGGAGGTCAGGGTAAGTAGAGTTTCACATCCCACCATGGCTTCTTGTTTTAGAGAGATGTTGCTCATATCAGTTGCCCCATAGCGACATATATAAAAAATGAATGTGTCTTCTAAAGCATGCGATAATTAGGCTATCTATTGAGTTTGCCCTCTTCACTTTTGATGAAGGGCACATCGAGAAGGTTAGGATTTGCAGAAATAGGGGTTGTATTGGCCACATCAGGAGATCTAGGTTTGCGAAAATAGAGGGTCCATGCCCCTTCCCTTGTCTCACGAGCTTGGTTGCAAGGACATGGGCGAAGTAGGAAGACAATAGTCCTGCCAAGTGGCAGAGCCAATATATAGGAAGGAGGAAAATGCTATCATATCAACAAAATAACCAAATTTGGGCCGAGAGGCAGGTGAGGGTGGGGCAAAGAGGTTTCACACTCACATATATATACCTCAATTTTCCACGGAAGAACAAGCAAGTAGGAGCGATCAACACATCTCTTTTGGCTATTGTGTCTTGTCTTCTAGTAACTCGGGCTTTCAACGCACACTCAAGGTAAATAGCATCCTCTCTTCCCATGAAGGTGTTTTATCTCAATTCACGTTTACTTTAACACAAACAATAATTAGACCATCAATCTAGTCTACCATCATTAAAGCTCCTTCTTTGGTGAAGGCCTCAATAGAGGAGGCTAGGGTAGTTATATAGCTCACACTCGTGCTTAGGCTTAGAGGGACATTACTTGTATTGGTAGTTAAGATGTGGTTGTTGTATTGACAACGAGATGCTTCCTCTGACATGTATAATAATCAGGCCATCTATAGGATCTACCATCATTAATGCTCCATTTTTATCTCTTGCGAAGGATTCAACGGAGGAGGCTAGGGTAAGTAGCGTTCACACCCCTCACAAGTGTGAAAAAAAGTTCACACCCCTCCATGTCTTAGGTTTAGAGAGACGTTCCTCATATTCACTCATCATCTTCGATGAAGGCCACATCGCAAAGCTTAGGGTTTGCAAAAATAGGCCTTATGCCGACCACATCGGGAAGGCTATGCAAAATGTTGAATGTGGTAGGGAACCCTAAACAACACTTCGCCCTTTTCAAAGCTAGGGTTTGCGAGAATAGAGGGTCTACACCTTGCCTCATAGGCTCGGTTTTAAGGACATGGTCAGAGTAGGAAGACAATAGTCAGGCCAACCTGGCAAAGATGATATACAGAAAGAAAAATGTTAACATGCCATCTAGATAATCAAATTTGGGACGAGGCATGTGCAGGTAGGGCGGAGAGGATTCACGCCTCGGTTTTCTGCAAAAGGGCAGTTTGCATTCCCTTTCTAGCTTATAGCAAAAACAGCATATAATTTCATCTTATTACTTGTGTAATCACTATAATAGGCAGATCAAGATTCTTATATAATGATTTGATGCTAAAGCAAAGACGATTCTGTGAATGCACCTCAAAAGAGTGATTGCTCCACAACACAGCACATGTTGCTCTGTTATATTTTTACACAATTGCAACCACAGGTTACTTGGTAGCAAACAAGAAGCTTCCCGCCAGGTACACGCAAAGGTACCGTAAGGATTGTCTTCGCAATTTTACTTGTCGTGTTGTCTTCATAGCAATGTCACTGAAAACATACGTCAGTAAGTTGCTTAGAAACTCCAGTAATTTAACAATTGGTACAAAAACAGGTCATCCAGTTATCTATTTACCTGCACCTCTAAAACTTCCATAAAATGTCATGTTTAACCCACCGCTACCACGAAGTACCACACCCTGTTGTACAAAGTGTACAGCAGTTCTGATTGTGCAAATGGATGCTGTTGTTAAACCAGTAGCAGAAGCATTGAGTTTATGCAGCAGACAAGTAGTTGAGCATGCTGATAACATCCATAAGTACATAAAAGTAAATTCCAATTGTCATAAGGGCAACCATATATACAAATAGACAGTGCAATGGGATTCAATGCCAGATGAACTGTAAAGAAGACTAAAGAAGAATTGATCTATGAAACTGCCTCAAAAGGAACACCAACACGGCATACAGAGGACAGGAACAACTATTAGTTTTTGCATACTATGTGTTATCTATCAAATAAGATAATCAATGTTCCACTATGTACATGATAATTGATAGAGTAAATTCCAGTTTTTATCCCTTGTTTTTACATGTTTTAACAGGAATTTCCCCATTTAACGGATTTCCATCCGTTTTTTACTTCATTCAACGAATTGTGCCACATTCTAAACATTTTATTTTTGATGATGTTCTGTCAAGTCGGTCATCTATTAAGACACATGGTGCGCAACGTAGACGGATTTTTTTTCCTGTTTCTCCATCTGCTCACTCGCCCGCCCGGTCCATCATAAAAAATTGGGATTCACAAGTTGTGGGCATTCTTGGAACAAATCATCAATACCGAGATTCACAAGTTCTCAGACTCGTAGTAAATCAAATCCAACCTGCTCATAGATATCTACTAGAAGAAGAAACTTGCTCAAGGAAAAAAATGGATAACTCTAAAAACAATACTATACTAAAAGAACAGGCATGATAAATGTCATATACATTAGAGTTCCCCATTTTCTAAGGAATCGGTGCAAGTTTGATGAAAAGCCAGCAAGCAATGGAGATAATAAATAGATGCGGTATTTAATACATATAAGATTATACCGATGTCAGTGATAAGTACCAAAGTATTTAGTCGTTCGAGGGGAAGAGAATCAAATACGTGGAAGAAAAGCAAGCATTCACACTAAATGCCTACAGTCACATAAAAATTAAATATCCATCCATCTTCAGGTATAGAGGAACCAGTTAGCATACCTGGGATTCCAGATAGCAGGTGAGAATCTAGGTAGGAGCAGTCTTCGAATGAACAACCTTTAGAAGAAATTGCTGATGAAGAGCCAATCTACAGAATTTCGCTCACAACATGGCAGCATCATACTTAAAACCATTATTATCACTTTATCAGTAACCGTTGGTGAAACAAAATAAGAAGGTGACATAATAAAAAGCATAAATTGTCATTCTGGATACAATATTTTCTCCTCCTTTCCATAAATACAGTTGGAGATATGTTTGCTACAGATAGTACACAGATGTTCATCTATAACATACTTCGACTATACCACAATGATCTAATACATCTTAGCTACAGTAAAAAATTAAATACTATCATCAACAAACTACAAAATCTACACGAACATAGTTGACCACCACAAAGGTAAGAAACTTCGCTACAGATAAAAATAGATAATTCACGTGCGGGCTCTTTTGCCCATAAAAGAACAATATATTGGTGGTTGCCTTATTTTTGGAGCATTTCTTCAGAGACCAAAGTTACATAGTGTCAGGAACTCCATTTCAGTGTCTACATGCTTGGTCCACAGAGCCTTGTACTGGTTGAAAGCAACATCAAGCCATGGCTTCATATTTCCATTGAAGTGTATCACTGCAGCACCACGGATAATCTCAGGGCTGATGCTTGGATTATATCCAAGACCCATCACATGCCATGACTTATCAAGTGGCTTGGTATTGCCATAGAATGTCATCAGCCCTGCTGGTAGAACAGATGTCGGATCCCAGAGTGCACCATCCACATTCTGCCATGAGAATATTGAGTCATATAGTCACACATATGTCAATGCTTTGGTGAGGTACACAGAACTGTGTATGCTATTATGATGCAAAAATTAGCAAGTGAGGGCGTCATTTGTAAAATTATTTACAGGCATTACATATGTGACATATTTGAACTCAGTGGTATATTTCAAGAATAATGCCTAAGCATAAATTGCACATACTGTTTATATTAGCTTAGTGGTTGTAGATTTGGCCATCATATGTAAATGCTTAGGGCTAAGAAAACAAAAATCAATTGCATAATACCCAAGTTTCACTTAGGAACTTTTCTGGGCAACATGTTGGAATTGTCATGAAGTCGACAGTCAAGGCCATACCACATACAGCATTTACCATTATAAACAAAATAATTGACGAGGCATCATTTAGACATTATATTTTGCATATTTTGAGAAAATGAATGAAAACAAGAAGAAGAAGAAAAAGGTAATGGCACATATTTAGGTATTCTATTTAAAGAAGTACCATATCATGAGATTCTCAAAGAGAAGAAAAAACATCATCCAGCCCATTAATTTGGCAAGCCTTAATTACAAACTCATAATCAAAGATATCCTACATTTGAACTAAAAAGAAGGCATCCCTAACCACTCCTATTAATATGTACTTAGACGAGCGTGAGCACATCCATAGAATGTTATCTGGAACCTATACAATCTGAAAAGATCAGTGAGTATTGTAGCCACGAGATGGTAAAGTACTAACTTGCGGAAATGTTGAGTTGTGAAACATTACAGCCAGCCTATGCTATATAAGATCACATTGTGCAAATGCAAAGGCCAGTCCATCTAGTTGTGGAACATTTATGTATCATATGTGGTCAATGTCAAGCTTAATGGAGTTGTTTCCCAGGAGTTCCTTCCAAAACATTTTACCAAGATAAATGATCTACTATACTTAATGCTCACTCAAGAAATTCAAGGGAAACGAAGGTGCCAAATCCCATGATGAGCACAATGACAGTGACAAAGAAACTTAAGTAGGACTTGCACCTAAGTTGGTGAAATTGTTAAATTACCACAATACATGACACCTATCAAACACCAAACATAACAAATAACTGATGCAACCACAGATAAATGTAAGGTATCATAATAGTGAATGTTGCAATTTGTAACAAAAGATTGCCGCAACTCACCAGCTCCATGTATTGATGAAACAGCTCGGTGCAGCCATCCCGTCGCCATGCCTCGAGATCAAATACATTGACCCCATACTCCCACGCACAGGCACTGGGACTAAACCTGTCACGTACTATGGCCTGCGTGAAGTTGAGATACTTCCTGTACCTCCTGAACCCCCCGAAGCACATCTCCACGGCGCCATTAACCTTCCCATCCAAGTCGACATGCCAAAGCGCCGCTAAATCCTTCTGCACCACCACATCATCTTCCAAGAGCACTACCCTCTGCAGCGCCGGGAACATGTCCGGCAGGTAGAATCTCAGGTAATCGACCAACGTCACGTCCCTCTTGCCGGCCTCAATCTGCCTGAACACCGGCGAGAATGAGGCGTTCAGGAACAGGAAGTCGGAGTAGGCGATGAGCTGGACGTGTACGCCAAGCGGCGGCGGGCGGCGCGCGAACCAGACACGGAATGCAGGCAGGTACATGGGCGCGGTGACCACGTGGAAGACGTGGCGCGAGGGGTCAGCGGCGGCGCGCGTCGCGGAGGCAATCACGACGGAGACGGCGAGGACGTTGTCGGAGAAGATGGCGTAGTGGTAGAGCGAGGGGTCCTCGAACGCGGGGGACGGGTCGGGGTCGTCGGCGAAGGCGGAGGGCTTGGCGAGGCGGGCCTCGAGGAGGCGCATGGCGAGGCAATGCAGGGACTTGGGGGTGGAGCCAGCGGCGATGCGGGAGGACATGCGGCCGGCGCGGCGGGAGCGGGCGAGCTGCTCGCCGACGGCGAAGACGGTGTCGGAGAGCTTCTGGATCTTGGACTGCGTGTCGAAGCCCTCCTTGGAGTCGGCGGCGAGGAGGCGGGCGTGCTTGATGCGCTCGCGGGCCTCCTTCTCGAGGGGCCTGCGGGCGTCCTCCGGGAGGGGGCCGCGGGAGGCGAGGCGGGAGGAGAGCGCGGAGAGGTCGGAGGAGAGGGCGGAGAAGGAGAGCGACTGCGCGGCCGAGGCCTCCTTGAGCTTGCGCGCGTGGGCGGCGTAGGCGGCAAGGACGGCCGCGTGGTCCGCGGCGTGGCGGCGGATGGCGGCGAGGCGGGACGGCGGGGACGATGCCGAGGATGAGCGGGAGGAGGCGGCGGGGGGGCCGGAGGAGAGGAGGAATGCGAGGGACGCCAGGAGCAGGAGCGTCAGCAGGGCGGCGAACGCGGCGCGGCGAGGCGCGGACGGCCGGAACGGGCGGCCGCCGGCCATCGGGTGGAGTGGGGACTGGGGAGTAGCCGAGTAGGGGGGGAGTGGAGTGGGTAGTGCGCCGCGGATCTGAGCTGTGGCGAAATGGAGACGGACGGGTGGGACCCGGGGATGGCGTGGGCCCAGATGTCAGTGCGTAGGCTTGTCGGTGAGGTTATTCATCACCGGGGAGGGTTGCTGGGGTTTTAATACGTTGGGGCCCAGTAGCAGTGGCATAGTAGCGGCGGTGACATGGACTCTTTGCTTCTGGTTTGCCTAGCCACCGCATAAACGGGAGCCGTCGCGTGCTATCAATGACATGTGGGGCTCATTGGCGGTGAGCTCACATGACATATTAAGGGTGTGATGTTTCGGAGTGAGAAGAGGCTCGCCAGACTGGACCAAATCCAACCAGCCTGGCTAGATTTACGACATGCTGATATTCCAGTATCACCTGTTAATTTTGATCAGAGGAAAGGGTTCAAAAATTAGTTGTCGACAGACTCCGAAAAATTTATCACTGGTTAATCATCTACTCCATACTCTATTCCTAAACGATAATGCTCCATCTACGAACAAGGCTACGTAAAGTAACGTAATTTTCCTAACTATAATCCTCTCTCCTGACCCCCGCGTCCCTCTCTAAGGCAACACGGGGGAACCCTATCCGCCTCGCCGCCGGCGCCTCCTTCCCCGCCTCCCTTCCTCGCCGACGTCGTGGTCCGCTGCGGGGCAAAGCCCTGGCAGTGCGGCGGCGGGGGGGCATCTTTCCGGCGCAGCTCCCCTCCCCCCTCCCCCCAACGACGGCTCGGATCTGGCCGCCGGTGACATTGGCGGTGTGGCGCAGCGGAGACACGGTGGCGTCCCTGCTCGGCATCGGAGGTGGTGGGGCGCCTGCTGCCGGTGGTGCTGCCTCGACGGCTGGTGCAACCCGGGGCCTGGGATCCACCTTGGCTGGATCTGGGCGGCGGGGTTCGGGGTTGTGACCTCTGTTAGGCATGGAGTGGTGTTCCCGTGGCTCTGCTGCGACTCGCTCCCGGTGGTGGTTGGCTAGCGGCGGGTCGGTGGTGCTGGCTGTCGGCGCCCGGAGCGCGGATCCGGGGATCTCGGTCCGGATCTGGTGCGTCTTCGGGTTGGCCGACGTCCTTGGGATTCTCACGGCAGGGAGTGCGCCGGTTGTCTATGGATCCTTGCGTGGAGCGTAGCAGGATGGAGGGTGTAGGTGGTGCACCGGCACTGGTGGTGGCGGCGGTGCGAGCGCAGCCATGGCGGTGGCGGCGCTGCGAGGCCTTACCAGGAAGGGTCTTGGCAGGCAGCGGGCGTTCGATTGCTGCCGTGTGAGGGGTGCGGCGATGCCTCGGCGGTGTGGGTGCCGGAGTGTGGTCGAAGGTGCGGGTCGGATCCATTCTGGTGGCAGTCCCCTGGCGCGGGTGAAGGCCACCGTGGCGGAACTGGCTTTGCACCGCCCGGTGGTTGCTGCGGCTCCTAGTCGATGTTGAAGGTGATGGCTTTAGGCGTGTTCCCTCGGCAGTGAGGGGGGCTTCGATGACAAGTTGTTGCGGTGATGGCGGTGCGAGGCATCTGATCAGGACTGGCCGGGATCTTGGAGACGTGGAGATATGCTGCGCTACAGATGAAAATCCTGTTAGGTTGTGGCTGGACTGGCGTTGATGGCACCTGCGGGTGTCATTCACCTTCATGGAGGCTTCGTCGAGTGCAACGCCATCTTCCTCGCGACCTCGTATCGGCAGCTGTCTCCGGGGCGAAAGCCTTGATTTGTAGGATCGGCATGATGGCAACGTCTTTGAGGTTGTTACTCTGTTGGGAGCATTGTGCTGGGAGACTCAAGGTCCCATGATGCACTCCTCCGGTGTTCACCGCTGCCCGAATCTTTCTCCTCCGGCGCCATGTATGGTCGCCGCTGGCTAATCCAAGGAAGCTGGAGTTGCTGTTCTTCGGAGGTCTTCAGTGTCGGCCGAGACGCGACGAGGGACTCGGTGTTGGGTAGGCTTTTTGTGTCATAGCCGTGTTGTTGTGTTTGGTTGTCCTTGTACAATCCGGATGTGGAGTTGGTCGCCTTCGTTGTTCGCAGCGAGTGGTAGACGTTGTTGTATGTCTTTTTTCTTTTCTTCTGTAAAGCTAAGGACAATACATCGGCTGTTGTTTATGCAAAAATTATGGATTTAGCTACAGGACTTGAGAAGGTCAAGTTCAAACATTGTAATAAAGATGCTAGTAATGTAATTCATGAGCTAGCTCGGTTTAGTTTTTGTAAGAAGTTATCTAGCACTTGGGATGGAGATCCCTCTATTTCCTCATTGGTAAACTAGTAGATGGTGTAAACATTTTTTGATTAATGAATAAAGCTAGTTATGATGGTCTTTTCTAAAAGAATAATTTTTGTGTTAATTTAATCATATTCATGCCATATTAAGATCCATGCATGTCACCCATAAGTTACATTTTTTGTTTAATATGTTATCATGACTAGGAAATATGCGTGTGCGTTACATAAAAAAAAATCATATGCTCCCAGATCAATAAGCATCAAGTTTTTTTTCTCAATTCGGATTTTCTTCGGCAGGGACCGGGAAAATCCGGTTTCCGGCAAATTTTGGATTTTTTGGAGAAAAAATCACACAAAAAATTTAAATGAATTTTGAATTCGATTTTTTGCTTCAAAATATAATAGGTCTAAACCTTGATTTACAAGATGTTGTTCCTGTTCGAGCATAAGCTAGGGGTTCGAACCACCCCTCTCCCTCAACCCAACAAACCGGGTCAATTTTTTTTTGTAAAACTCGGTAAAAATCCATAACCTGAAGGCGCAAGAAAACGCGCCTTGAGATTCGTGCTCCAAATCAAGCGGGTAAGAAAATCGACTATGCACAAAACTAAAAGACACGACAAGTCCCGAACGTTCGGGATTTGCCCACGGCAAATTGAATGTATTTTGTGGCAAACTATATTTGGTGACCACAACAAGTTTAGTTGGGAGGCATGCCAATTTCGTCCTCAGTTTTCTTTTTCTTTTTTTGCGCCAGAAAATTACCGTTTGTGACAACTAACCTTGTAATTCTCACGTCAACTGAGATTATCATAAAAAAAGGTTCGGTTTGCCATGAGCAAATCTTGAACGTGCCGGATTTATCATTTCCAAAACGAAAAACAGTCAGCTTTTGTTTAGGAAAAATGTAATTATAGCAAAACTTCATGTTTTTCCGGATTTGATTTTGAACAGAAAGAAGAAAAAAAATCCGTATCCAACACCACAACGCTCTCTATAAAATGTACCTTCCCTTCCAAAGCTAAGCTAGGTAGGTATTTCCGTCTCCTGCCGTCGCCGGAGTCCTCCACCATTCGCCGTCACGCTGTTCGGGAGCGTGCCTTGCAGGAGGAGGACGACGGGGTTTCCTCTGGCGCTTCCACCGGCCGCCCCCGCCCCCGTGGCCATGGACCAGGAGGAGTCGGCGACCTGGAGGAGCGCCGGTGGCGGATCTTTCGGCTCCTCCGTGGTGCCGGTGGCCACCCCAGGAGAGCACGAGGCCGCCGCAGCTGAAGCCCAGGGGAGAGGAGAGGATGTTTGCCGTGAACCAGAGACTGCTATGGCAGTTCGCCGCCGCCGCTGCTGCCGCGCTCCGGCCTCCCGTTGCCATCTGTCGGGCCCAATCTCCGGCGGCCAGAGCCATCAAGAAGCGCAAGAAGCGTCATGACGGCGCGTTCTGGGCCGGCGTCGAGTCGACGTCGCCGTCTGCAGGGGCCGCTATGGGCGTCGATTCGCTGGACGAGATCATAGTCGTCGACCGCATGCTGCGAGTGGAGGAGGATCTTGGCCGCGGGGAGAGGTTTCTGGCCGCGGACCAGGGCCCGCCTCCGTGCTCCGCTGACGCGGCGCTCCGGCCTTCCGTTGCCATCCGTCGAGCGCGATCCCCCGCGCTCGGAGCCAACAAGAAGCGCAAGAAGCATCAGGAGCGCGAGTTCTGGGCCGCCTTGGGCGTCAATTCGCTGGATGAGGTCACCGTCGTGGACCGCAGGGTGCGAGCGGAGGAGGATCTTGGCCGCAGGGGGAGGCCGCTGGGCGCGACCAGAGCAATCAAGAAGCGTGAGGACGGTGTGTTCTGGGCCGGCATGGAGTCGACGTCGTGGTCGGCGGCAGGGCCCGCCCCGGGCGTTGACTCGCTGGACGAGATCGCCGCCGTGGACGGCAAGCTGCGGGACGTCCTGCGTGGCCTAGGCGCGTCTGTCCCCGTGCGCATCTACGGGAAGCGACTGTCGAAGTCGGACCGGGTGATCAACCAGCACCGGCTGCTCATGCCGTGCCGCAGCTGGCGGCACGGCGAGCCGCTCCCTTTCGACGAGGTGCTGACGGCGGAGGAGAAGCCGTCCGTGCAGGTGCAGGCCTACGACCGCGTGGGCCGGCCCTACGTGCTCGACTGCAAGAAGCTGGAGTGCAACAAGTCCTACCGCCTCATTGCCGGCTGGAGGAGGTTCCTGACCGAGAACGGCCTCGCCGTGTCGGACGACGCCAGGGCCGAGGACCTGGAGCCGGCCATGGTGGAGCTGTGGGCGTTCCGCTCGCCGGCGCTCACGATGGGCGTGGCCGGTCAGCCGCGCGGCGCGCTCGGGCTCGTCATCGTGCACTACCGCCAGGGGGACGCCCCGCACGCCGACGCCGCCATCGCGGAGGTCCCGGCAGCGGCCAGGAACAGAGCGGCGATGCCATTGCCGGTCGTGGTGCCCGTCCTGGAGCACGCCGTTGGTGCCCCACGTGAGGACGCCATGGAGGAGGCTGATGATGGTGGTGCCCGCCCTGGAGGATGGCCGGACGCGAGGACGCTGGAGGCCGCAGAGGCGTTGCTGATGCTGAGTGAGCGTTGAGCAGACTGGTCGATCGTCGATTCCCAAGCTACGAACTTGCTCTGCTTCCCTGCTAGAGTAGAGTAGTCATCAGTCGGCACGAAATGGTGAGACACAAGGAAGAAACATTAGCATTTTAGTCCGTTGTCTTTGTTTCTGGGATAGCTATGCGATCGAACAGAGGTACTAATTGGAACACGATCGAGCATTTTACTAATGCAGTTTCCATACGCATATTTGGATCCCAAAGATGATCTACCAACACTGCATTTCTTCCTTGTGTTGGATTCACCAAAGTTGGGATCCACGTCAGAATCCTCGTTCCAGGCATTTCATCGAGCACTTGGTGAGCAGCGGAGGCAGTTCGTCTCAGGAGCTCGCGGCTCTCCTTTGGACGATGGTGCCCCGCCTTCGCCTCGCTCTGTCTTGCAAAAAAAAAAAGTGCACATTGTCTTAAACATTTTTCTAGAATCAACGAACATTTATTTGGAAATTGGTGGAACATTTTCAAATTCACGAATATTTTTCTGATTTAACAAACACCTTTTGAAATGCATGCTCACTTTTTGAATCTGCAAAAAAAATTATGAATCAATAACTATGTAATTCACAAACAGTTTTTAAAATTTTAGAATATTTTTCAATTCATGAACATTTTTTGATTGATGAACATTTTGTTCAATTTTATTATTCAATAAAGGATGTTTTTAAAAATCATGCACATTTTTATTTCATGAAAAAAATGTTTTCTCAGTTGCGAACAATTTTTGAGAAATTGTGAAAACTTTTTAAAATTATTGAACATTTATTGAAAATTATTGCAAAATTCTCATTTTTAAAAATTTCTGAGCTTATTTGAAGTCTCAAATTATTTAAAGTAGAAAAATTGAAAAAAAGAAAGAAAGAAACAATATTTACAAAACAGACCTCCCGGAGATGTGTCGGTCCAAAAGGGCATGCTGCATCTTCTTCCAGCGCACAGAGCGCAGTATAGGAAGTCCCTACTGCGGCCGGCCCAGGCGCAGTATAGGCGTTTGTGAAACATATTTTTTTGTCACTTACAGGTGGCATCGGTGGGTAAATATTTTGCAATTTTGGCGGTGATTTTCGTAACGGACGGGCAGAAGCATTAATCCCTTTATTATTAGGTATAGATATAGATAATGCGTCGATTCTTGGAGCACACATATGTAGTTTATGGTTCACATGTTTTTAGAAGATGACATCTTTTTAACTGCAATCCAAAAAACCCATCCTTATACATCATTTTTTGTGTGTTTCATATGTTTACAGTTTTAAAATTGCAAATTGATAAACACTCTTATACTTGTTTTTGCATTTTTATTTGTTTCTTTTATCACATACTCAATTATTTGACGAGCTCACCGTTCGAACGTGCGTGCATCGTATATCTTGTTTCTAGCGATCAATTGTCTTCAAAACTTGGATTGCCAAGGGTGTTTGTAGGTGACACTTTTTACTGCAGGTTTAATGCACTATTCAAGCTCCGGCGGTAGGCATCAGTCGATATGCTTTTTATGTAATATTTTTATTGGCCATTTTGTATCGTGTAGTCTTTTTTTATTGTATTACTCATTGTTTTCCTTGATAAGTATCAGATATAATATACCCTTTTAGGTGTTGTTTCTCAAAAGAAAAAAAACACGTCATACAGTGATCAATTGTTTAGATTTCCTGCTCCGGCCCCACCTTCTCCATTCAAAAGTTTATAAAGTCCTGTGGAAAGGCCAATATTTATTTTTGTTTGTTTTAAAGTACTAGCGGTTGATTAAAACGATGCAGGTTAGCTACCTATATATGTTGCCAATAGATTTAGCACTAAAGATCATTTCACGGTACACTTTCTATATTTCTAGTTAGACACTCCCTCCATTCTGAAATAGATGGAGTATAAATCTCTATTATTTTGAAAAGGGTAAGGTTCCATCTTACAAAAAATATTCTACCACCCCTTCATATAGTAACGCTAAACTGAGCGTGACCCAGTAACGATACATACAAAATATAGTAGCACACTTTATAAAATATAGTAATTTTATAAAAAATGTAGTAAATTACAAACTTGGATAGTGACAAAATATATATTTTTTGGACTACTATATTTTATACACTGTTTCACTAGATTTTCTATATAGTGCTACTAGGAGGTGTAGAATAAGCTATTCCACACTCACGCTTAGAATATCCATCATTAATATAGGAAAATCCATCCTACCAATTCTACTTTAGTTTAATAACCAAACTTCTCATCAAACTATAAGATAATCACGGGCAGAATTTGATACACATTTATTTACACAATCACATTAATATAGACAGGTAACCACAAGTGTTTTTTAACACATACAGACGCTCGTACATACGCACATACTATAATATTTATATCCCGCATACAATGCAGGAGCATTGTCCTAGTTCAATTAAAAAGTAAATAATTATTAAGTTTGATTAAGGATATATACAAAAAAATGAAGATAAACAATACCAAATCAATATCAACATATCCACCATTAGATATATTTTTATGAGTTTCAAAATAAAGATATATTTTTATGATGTATTTGTTCAATAGTTTAGGTGTTGATATTTTTCTTCTATATATCTTATCAAACATAGAAAATGTTGACTTTTTAATTCAATTTATATGCCATCTATTTAAGGACGGAGAGTACTTTTTCTAAAACAATGGTCAAACTTGAATGATGGAAAATATTCATGGTAAAAGATCATGTCTATTTGGATATATCACAAGGGTTTATCTCCTCGTGTGTGAATTTACCATACTTAGCATGTGATGAGATTCGTGTCAACGCATTATGGTGCTTCAGTGGCATCTGATGCTAGTCCTTTATTTGGAGAATCAAAATACAAACATAAATTCTCATAACACGTGCTCATACCCACTGATATGAACGCAACACTCTATTTTTTTGAGCACCTACGAAAGACTAAGCCAGCTGATTTTAATATTGATGAAGTTGCTACCTGCACCTTGTAATAGACACACAGGCTACACTTGAAATAACATCACCGGAAAAAACAAAATAAACATCACATACTAGCTTTGCCTACCAGCGATAATCATTTTGAGATGAACTCCGACAATTTTGGAAGTCAATGAAACAATGAAGGAATGAGGGCGGTTGGCTTGTGTCATTGTGTGGCTCCGGCAATTTCTATGACTGGTATCATCAATTAATGTGGTGTATTGACATGTGTCCTTGATGATAGATCAATAAAACTATTGCTTTTATCATATTTGGTAGAGGGTACATGGCTATATATATTGGTACAAACGGACTTAGACTAGGTACTACAAACCGACTTAGACTAGGAAACTTGTGATCCAAGGAATAGTCTAACACCCCCCCCCCCCCACACACACAGTATCAACGGGAGGCTCGATGACGTTGAGACTGAAACGTATGTCTTGAAATGGCTTAGTAGCAAGTCCTTTGGTGAAGATGTCAGCAAATTGAGCCGTAGTAGGAACATGGAGCACCCGAACTTGTCCAATAGCCACCTTCTCATGAACAAAGTGAATATCAATCTCAATGTGTTTGATCTGGCGATGCTGAACAGGATTCCCAGACATGTAAACAGCTGAAATATTATCACAATATACAATAGTAGCCTGCTCAATCGGTCGGTGTAGTTCTGAGAGCAACTAACAAAGCCAAATAGTATCAACGACAGCATGTGCCACAACACGGTACTCAGCTTCAGCGGACAAGCGGGAGACCGTAACCTATCTTTTTGAGGACCAAGAAATCAAATTGTTATCGAGAAAAACACAAAATCCGGATTGTTGGGGAACATAGTAATTTCAAAAAAAATCCTACGCACATGCAAGATCATGGTGATGCATAGCAACGAGAGGGGAGAGTGTGTCCACGTACCCCCGTAGACCGAAAGCGGAAGCGTTAGCACAATGTGGTTGATATAGTCGTACGTTTTCACGATCCGACCGATCAAGTACCGAACACACGGCACCTCCGAGTTCAGCACACGTTCAACTCGATGACGTCCCTCGAAATTCGATCCAGCCGAGCTTTGAGGGAGAGTTCCGTCAGCATGACGGCGTGGTGACGATGATGATGTTCTACCGACGCAGGGCTTCGCCTAAGCACCGCTACGATATTATCGAGGTGGATTATGGTGGAGGGGGGCACCGTACACGGCTAAGAGATCTAAGGGATCAATTGTTGTGTCTATGGGGTGCCCCCTCCTCCGTATATAAAGGAGGGGAGGAGGAGGCGCACCCAAGGGGGGGAGTCCTACTCCCACCGGGAGTAGGACTCCTCCTTTTCCTATTTGGAGAGGGAAAGGGAAGGAAGAGGAAGGAGGGAGGAAGGAAAGGGGGGGGGAGGGGGGGCGACCCCCTTCCCAATTCGGATTGGGCTTGGGGGGGGGGCTCCCTTGCTCCTTTCCCCTCCTTTCCAATAAAGCCCATTAAGGCTCATATACCTCCCGGGGAGTTCCGATAACCTCCCGGTGCTCCGGTATTATCCCGATCTCACCCGGAACCATTCCGGTGTCCAAATATAGTCGTCCAATATATCGATCTTTATGTCTCGACCATTTCGAGACTCCTCGTCATGTCCGTGATCACATCCGGGACTCCGAACTACCTTCGGTACATCAAAACACATAAACTCATAATATAACCATCATCGAACTTTAAGCGTGCGGACCCTACGGGTTCGAGAACTATGTAGACATGACCGAGACACGTCTCCGGTCAATAACCAATAGCGAAACCTGGATGCTCATATTGGCTCCCACATATTCTACGAAGATCTTTATCGGTCAAACCGCATAACAACATACGTTGTTCCCTTTGTCATCGGTATGTTACTTGCCTGAGATTTGATCGTCGGTATCTCAATACCTAGTTCAATATCATTACCGGCAAGTCTCTTTACTCGTTCCGTAATACATCATCCCGCAACTAACTCATTAGTTATAATGATTGCAAGGCTTATAGTGATGTGCATTACCGAGTGGGCCCAGAGATACCTCTCCAACAATCGGAGTGACAAATACTAATCTTGAAATACGCCAACCCAACAAGTACCTTCAGAGACACCTGTAGAGCACCTTTATAATCACCCAGTAACGTTGTGACGTTTGGTAGCACACAAAGTGTTCCTCCGGTAAACGGGAGTTGCATAATCTCATAGTTATAGGAACATGTATAAGTCATGAAGAAAGCAATAGCAACATACTAAACGATCAAGTGCTAAGATAACGGAATGGGTCAAGTCAATCACATCATTCTCCTAATGATGTGATCCCGTTAATCAAATGACAACTCATGTTTATGGCTAGGAAACTTAACCATCTTTGATTCAACGAGCTAGTCAAGTAGAGGCATACTAGTGACACTATGTTTGTCTATGTATTCACACATGTATTATTTTTCCGGTTAATACAATTCTAGCATGAATAATAAACATTTATCATGAAATGAAGAAATAAATAATAACTTCATTATTGCCTCTAGGGCATATTTCCTTCAGTCTCTCACTTGCACTAGAGTCAATAATCTGGTTCACATCACCATGTGATTTAACACCAATATTCACATCTGCATGTGATTAACACCCATAGTTCACATTTGTCATGTGTCCAACACCCAAAGGGTTTACTAGAGTCAATAATCTAGTTCACATCGCTATGTGATTAACACCCAAAGAGTACTAAGGTGTGATCATCTTTTGCTTGTGAGAGAAAATTTAGTCAACGGGTGTGTCATGTTCAGAGCTGTATGTATTTTGCAAATATTCTATGTCTAGAATGCTCTATACGGAGCTACTCTAGCTAATTGTTCCCACTTTCAATGTGTATCCAGATTGAGACTTAGAGTCATCTGGATCGGTGTAAAAGCTTGCACCGATGTAACTCTTTACGACAAGCTCTTTTATCACCTCCATAATCGAGAAATATTTCCTTAGTCCTCACTAAGGATATCCTTGACCGCTGTCCAATGATCTACTCCTAGATCAAAATTGTACTCCCTTGCCAAATTCAGAGCAAGGTATACAATAGGTCTGGTACACAGCATAGCATAATTTATAGAACCTATGACTAAGGCATAGGGAATGACTTTTCATTCTCTTTCTATTTTCTGCCATGGTTGGGTTTTGAGTCTTACTCAATTTTACACCTTGCAACACAGGCAAGAACTCCTTCTTTGACTATTCCATTTTGAACTACTTCAAAATCTTATCAAGGTATGTACTCATTGAAAAATCTTTTCAAGCATCTTGATCTATCTCTATAGATCTTGATGCTCAATGTGTAAGCAGCTTCACCGAGGTCTTTCTTTGGAAAACTCTTATTCAAGTATCCTTTTATGCTATCCAGTATTTCTATATCATTTCCAATCAACAATATGTCGTCTACATATAGTATTAGAAATGCTACAGAGCTTCCACTCACTTTCTTGTAAATACAGGCTTCTCCAAAAGTCTGTATAAAACCATATGCTTTGATCAACTCATCAAAGCGTATATTCCAACTCCGAGATGCTTGCACCAATCCATAGATGGATTGCTGGAGCTTGCACATTTTGTTAGCACCTTTAGGATTGACAAAACCTTCTGGTTGCATCATATATAATTCTTCTTTAATAAATCATTAAGGAATGAAGTTTTGACATCCATTTGCCAAATATCATAAAATGTGGCAATTGCTAACATGATTCAGACAGACTTAAGCATCGATACGAGTGAGAAAATCTCATCGTATTCAACACCTTGAACTTGTCGAAAAACTTTTTGCAACAAGTCGAGCTTTGTAGATAGTAACACTACTATCAGCGTCTGTCTTCCTCTTGAAGATCCATTTATACAATATGGCTTGCCGATCATCGGGCAACTCCACCAAAGTCCACACTTTGTTCTCATACATGGATCCCATCTCAGATTTCATGGCCTCAAGCCATCTCGTGAAATCTGGGCTCATCATCGCTTCCTCATAGTTCGTTGGTTCATCATGGTCTAGTAACATGACTTGCAGAACAGGATTACCATACCACTGGTGCAGACTGTACTTTGGAAGACCTACGAGGTTCTGTAGTAACTTAGTATGAAGTTTCATGATCATCATCATTAGCTTCCTCACTAATTGGTGTAGGAATCACTGGAATTGATTTATGTGATGAACTACTTTCCAATTCAGGAGAAGGTACAATTACCTTATCAAGCTCTAATTTCCTCCCACTCACTTCCTTCGAGAGAAACTCCTTCTCTAGAAAGGATCCATCTTAGCAACGAATAACTTGCCTTTGGATCTGTGATAGAAGGTGTACCCAATAGTTTCCTTTGGGTATTCTATGAAGACGCACTTCTCCGATTTGGGTTTGAGCTTATCAGGTTGAAACTTTTTCACATAAGCATCGCAACCCCAAACTTTAAGAAACGACAACTTTGGTTTCTTGCCAAACCACAGTTCATAAGGCATCGTCTCAACGGATTTTGATGGTGCACTATTTAAAGTGAATGCAGCTGTCTCTAATGCATAACCCCAAAACGATAGTGATAAATCGGTAAGATACATCATAGATCGCACCATATCCAATAAAGTGCAGTTACGATGTTCAGACACACCATTATGCTGTGGTGTTCCATGTGGCGTGAGCTGTGAAACTATTCCACATTGTTTTTAAATGAAGGCCAAACTCGTAACTCAAATATTCTCCTCTACGATCAGATTGTAGAAACTTTATTTTCTTGTTACGATGATTCTCCACTTCACTCTGAAATTCTTTGAACTTTTCAAATGTTTCAGACTTGTGCTTCATTAAGTAGATATACCCATATCTTCTCAAATCATCTGTGAAGGTGAGAAAATAACGATATCCGCCATGAGCATCAACACTCATTGGATCGCATACATCGATATGTATTATTTCCAACAAGTCAGTAGCTTGTTCCATTGTTCCGGAGAACGGAGTTTTAGTCATCTTGCCCAAAAGGCACAGTTCGCAAGCATCAAATGATTCATAACCAAGTGTTTCCAAAAATCCATCTTTATGGAGTTTCTTCATGCGCTTTACACCGATATGACCCAAACGGCAGTGCCACAAATTAGTTGCACTATAATTATCAACTTTGCATCTTTGGGCATCAATATTATGAATATGTGTATCATTACGATCTAGATCCAACAAACTATTTTCATTGGGTGTATGACCATCGAAGGTTTTATTCATGTAAACAGAACAACAATTATTCTCTAACTTTAAATGAATAACCGTATTGCAATAAACATGATTAAATCATATTCATGCTCAATGCAAACGCTAAATAACATTTATTTAGGTTTAACACTAATCTCAAAAGTATAGGGAGTGTGCGATGATGATCATATCAATCTTGGAACCACTTCCAACACACATTGTCACTTCACCCTCAACTAGTCTCTGTTTATTCTGTAACTCCTGTTTCGAGTTACTAATTTTTAGCAAGTGAACAAGTATCAAATACCCAGGGGCTACTATAAACACTAGTAAGGTACACATCAATAACTTGTATATCAAATATACCTTTGTTCACTTTGCCATCCTATTTATCCACCAAATATTCAGGGCATTTCCGCTTCCAGTGACCATTTCCTTTGTAGTAGAAGCACTCAGTTTCAGGCTTTAGTCTAGCTTTGGTCTTCTTCACAGAAGTGACAAATTGCTTGCCATTCTACATGAAGTTCCCTTTCACTTTTCTTGAAACTAGTGGTCTTGTCAATCATCAACACTTGATGCTCTTTCTTGATTTCTACCTTCATCGATTTCATCATCATGAAAAGCTCGGGAATCGTTTTCGTCATCCCTTGCATACTGTAGTTCATCATGAAGTTCTACTAACTTGGTGATGGTGACTAGAGAACTCTGTCAATCACTATCTTATCTGGAAGATTAACTCCCACTTGATTCAAGCGATTGTAGTACCCAGACAATCTGAGCACATGCTCACTGCTTGAGCTACTCTCCTCCATCTTTTAGCTATAGAACTTGTTGGAGACTTCATATCTCTCAACTTGGGTATTTTCTTGAAATATTAACTTCAACTCCTGGAACATCTGGTATGGTCCATGACGTTCAAAACGTCTTTGAAGTCCCGATTCTAAGATTTTAAGCATGGTACACTAAACTATCAAGTAGTCATCATATTGAGCTAGCCAAACATTCATAACGTCTGCATCTGCTCCTGCAATAAGTCTTTCACCTAGCGGTGCATCAAGGACATAATTCTTCTGTGTAGCAATGAGGATAAACCTCAGACCATGGACCCAGTCAGCATCATTGCTACTATCATCTTTCAACTTAGTTTTCTCTAGGAACACATATAAAACACAGGGAAGCAACAACGCGAGCTATTGATCTACAACATAATTTGCAAAATACTATTAGGACTAAGTTCATGATAAATTAAAGTTTAATTAATCATATTACTCAAGAACTCCCACTTAGATAGACATCCCTATAATCATCTAAGTGATCACGTGATCCAAATCAACTAAACCATAACCGACCATCACGTGAAATGGAGTAGTTTTCAATGGTGAACATCACTATGTTGATCATATCTACTATATGATTCACGCTCGACCTTTCGGTCTTAGTGTTCCGAGGCCATATCTGCATATGCTAGGCTCGTCAAGTTTAACCTGAGTATTTGATACGTCCATTATGCATCATGCTTTTATATCAATATTTATTGCATTATGGGCTATTATTACATGTTATGTCACAATACTTATGGCTATTCTCTCTTATTTTACAAGGTTTATCATGAAGAGGGAGAATGCCGGCAGCTGGAATTCTGGCTGGAAAAGGAGCAAATATTGGAAACCTATTCTGCACACCTCCAAAAATCCTGAAACTCAACGGAAGCCACTTTTGGAATTAATAAGAATTATTGAGCGAAGAAAATACCAGAGGGGGCCCACACCCTGGCCAGGAGAGTGGGGGCGCGCCTCCCCTACTGGGCGCGCCCCTGTCTCCTGGGCCCCCTATTGGCCCTCCGGTGCCCATCTTCTGCTATATGAAGGCTTTTTCCCTGGAAAAAATCATAAGCAAGCTTACGGGATGAAACTCCGCTGCCACGAGGCAGAACCTTGGCAGAACGAATCTAGGGCTTCGGCGGGGTTGTTCTGTCGGGGAAACTTCCCTCCGGGAGGGGGAAATCATCACCATCGTCATCACCAACGATCCTCTCATTGGGAGGGGGTCAATCTCCATCAACATCTTAACCAGTACCATCTCCTCTCAAAACCCTAGTTCATCTCTTGTATCCTATCTTGTATCAAAACCACAAATTGGTACCTGTGGGTTGCTAGTAGTGTTGATTACTCCTTGTAGTTGATGCTAATTGGTTTACTTGGTGGAAGATCATATGTTCAGATCCTTAATGCATATTAATACTCCTCTGATCATGAACATGAATATGCTTTATGAGTAGTTACTTTTGTTGCTAAGGACATGGGTGAAGTCTTGCTATTAGTAGTCATGTGAATTTGGTATTCGTTCGATATTTTGATGAGATGTATGTTGTCTCTCCTCTAGTGGTGTTATGTGAACGTCGACTACATGACACTTCACCATTATTTGGGCCTAGAGGAAGGCATTGGGAAGTAATAAGTAGATGATGGGTTGCTAAAGTGACAGAAGCTTAAACCCTAGTTTATGCGTTGCTTCGTAAGGGGCTGATTTGGATCCACTAGTTTCATGCTATGGTTAGGTTTACCTTAATACTTCTTTTGTAGTTGCAGATGCTTGCAATAGGGGTTAATCATAAGTGGTATGCTTGTCCAAGAAAGGGCAGTATCCAAGCACCGGTCCACCCACATATCAAATTATCAAAGTACCGAACGCGAATCATATGAGCGTGATGAAAACTAGCTTGACGATAATTCCCATGTGTCCTCGGGAGCGCTTTTCTCATTATAATAAATTGTCCAGGCTTGTCCTTTTCTACAAAAAGGATTGGGACACCTTGCTGCACTTTATTTACTTTCATTGCTTATTACCCATTACCAATTATCTTATCACAAAACTATCTGTTACCTACAATTTCAGTGCTTGCAGAGAATACCTTATTGAAAACCGCTTGTCATTTCCTTCTGCTCCTCGTTGGGTTTGACACTCTTACTTATCGAAAGGACTACGATAGATCCCCTATACTTGTGGGTCATCAAGACTCTTTTCTGGCGCCGTTGCCGGGGAGTGAAGCGCCTTTGGTGAGTGGAACTTGGCAAGGAAACATTTATATAGTGTGCTAAAATTTTCTGTCACTTGTTACTATGGAAACTAATCTTTTGAGGGGCTTGTTTGGGGCATCTTCGCCCCGACCAATAGAGCAAAGAGTTGCTCCTCAACCTACTAAACCTACTAAAAATGTTTACTTTGAGATTCCTTTGGGTATGAGAGAGAAACTGCTAGCTAATCCCTTTGCAGGAGATGGAACTTTGCATCCCGATTTACACCTTATCTTTGTGGATGAAGTTTGTGGATTATTTAAGCTTGCAGGTATTCCCGATGATTTTGTTAAGAGGAAGGTCTTCCCTTTATCTTTGAAGGGAGATGCATTGACATGGTATAGGCTATGTGATGATACGAGATCTTGGAACTATAAACGATTGAAGTTGGAATTTCACCAGAAGTTCTATCCTATGCACCTTGTTCATCGTGATTGTAATTACATATATAATTTCTGGCCTCGCGAAGGAGAAAGCATCGCTCAAGCTTGGGGGAGGCTTAAGTCAATGTTATATTCATGCCCCAATCATGAGCTCTCAAGAGAAATAATTATTCAAAAATTTTATGCTCGGCTTTCTCTCAATGATCGCACCATGCTCGATACTTCCTGTGCTGGTTCTTATATGCTGAAGACTACTGAATTCAAGTGGGACTTATTGGAAAGAATTAAACGCAACTCTGAAGATTGGGGTTCCGACGATGGTAAGGAGTCAGGTATGACACCTAGGTTTGATTGTGTTAAATCTTTTATGAATACCGATGCTTTTCGTGGATTTAGCGCAAAATATGGACTTGACTCTGAGATAGTAGCTTCTTTCTGTGAATCTTATGCTACTCACGTTGATCTCCCTAAGGAAAAGTGGTTTAAATATAATCCTCCCATTGAAGTGAAAGTAGTTGCACCTATTACAATTGAAGAAAAGACTATCACTTATAATGATCTTATTGTTCGTACTACTTATGTTGAGAAACCACCTTTCCCTGTTAGGATAAAGGATCCTGCTAAAGCTTCAACTGTGGTTCATAAGAGTAATACTAGAATATATACACCTCCTGAGCAAATCAAAGTTGAACCTAGTATTGCTATGGTTAAAGATCTCTTGGATGATAATATAGACGGGCACATTATTTATTTCCATGGTGAAACTGCTAATATTGCTAGACCCGATGCTAAGATACATAGACCTGTTGTAGGCATGCCTGTTATTTCTGTTAAAATAGGAGATCATTGTTATCATGGCTTATGTGATTTGGATGCTAGTGCTAGTGCAATACCTTTTGACTTATATAAAGAAATTATGCATGATATTGTACCCGCTGAAATGGAAGATATTGATGTTACTATTAAGCTTGCCAATAGGGATACTATTAAGCCATTTGGGATTGTTAGAGATGTTGAAGTCTTGTGTGGGAAAGTTAAATATCCTGCTGATTTTCTTGTTCTTGGTTCCCCACAAGATGACTTTTGTCCCATTATATTTGGTAGACCCTTCTTGAATACTGTTAATGCTAGGATTGATTGTGAAAAGGATATTGTTACAATTGGCTTAGGGGATATGTTTCATGAGTTTAATTTTGCTAAGTTTTGTAGACAACCTCGTGATAAAGAATCACCTAGCAAGGATGAAATTATTGGTCTTGCTTCTATTGCCGTGCCTCCTACTGATCCGTTAGAACAATATTTGCTAGACCATGAAAATGATATGTTTATGAATGAACGAAGGGAAATAGATGAAGTATTCCTTCAATAGGGTCCTATTCTGAAACACAACTTACCTGTTGAAATCCTAGGGGATCCTCCTCCACCCAAGGGTGATCCCGTGTTTGAGCTCAAACCATTACCTGATAATCTTAAATATGCCTATCTTGATGAAAAGAAAATATATCCTGTTATTATTAGTGCTAACCTTTCAGAGAAAGAAGAGGAAAGATTATTGAAAACTCCGAAGAAGCGTCGTGCTGCTATTGGATATACTTTGGAAGATCTTAAGGGCATTAGTCCCACTCTATGTCAACACAAAATTAAATTGGAGAAAGATGCCAAACCAGTTAGAGATCCTCAACGACGGTTAAATCCTAAGATGAAAGAAGTGGTAAGAAAGGAGATACTAAAGCTCCTTGAGGCAGGTATAATTTATCCCATTGCTGATAGTGATTGGGTAAGTCCTGTCCATTGCATTCCTAAGAAGGGAGGTAGTACTGTTGTTCCTAATGATAAAGATGAATTGATCCCGCAAAGAATTATTACAAGTTATAGGATGGTAATTGATTTCAGTAAATTAGATAAAGCTACTAAGAAAGATCATTACCCTTTACCTTTTATTGATCAAATGCTAGAAAGACTATCCAAACACACACATTTCTGCTTTCTAGATGGTTATTTTGGTTTCTGTCAAATACCTGTGTCAGTGGAGGATCAATCAAAAACTACTTTTACTTGCCATTTTGGTACTTTCGCTTATAGACGTATGCCTTTTGGTTTATGTAATGCACCTGCTACTTTTCAAAGATGCATGATGGCTATATTCTCTGACTTTTGTGAAAAGATTTGCGAGGTATTCATGGATGACTTCTCCATTTATGGATCCTCTTTTGATGATTGCTTGAGCAACCTTGATCGAGTTTTGTAGAGATGTGAAGACACCAGTCTCGTCTTGAATTGGGGAAAGTGCCACTTTATGGTTAATGAAGGCATTGTCTTGGGGCATAAGATTTTTGAGAGAGGTATTGAAGTTTATAGAGCTAAAGTTGATGCTATTGAAAAGATGCCATGTCCCAAGGACATAAAAGGTATACGAAGTTTCCTTGGTCATGCCGGTTTTTGTAGGAGGTTCATTAAGGACTTTCCTAAAATCTCTAGGCCTCTGACTAATTTATTGCAAAAAGATATTCCTTTTGTCTTCGATGATGATTGTGTAGAAGCATTTGAAATACTTAAGAAAGCCTTGATCACTGCACCTATTGTTCAGCCACCTGATTGGAATTTACCCTTTGAAATTATGTGTGATGCTAGTGATTATGCTGTAGGTGCTGTTCTAGGGCAAAGAGTTGATAAGAAATTAAATGTTATCCAGTATACTAGTAAAACTCTTGATACTGCCCAGAGAAATTATGCTACTACTGAAAAGAATTCTTAGCAGTTCTGTTTGCTTGTGATAAGTTCAGACCTTATATTGTTGATTCTAAAGTTACTAATCACACTGGTCATGCTGCTATTAAATATCTTATGGAAAAGAAAGATGCTAAGCCTAGACTATATTATTGATAGAAAGGGAGCTGAGAACCCCGTTGCAGACAACTTGTCTAGATTAGAGAATGTTCTTGATGACCCACTACCTATTGATGATAGCTTTCCTGATGAACAACTAGCGGTCATTAATGCTTCTCATACTGCTCCTTGGTATGCTGATTATGCTAATTACATTGTTGCTAAATTTATACCACCTAGTTTCACATACCAGCAAAAGAAAAAGTTCTTTTATGATTTAAGACATTACTTCTGGGATGACCCACACCTTTACAAAGAAGGAGTAGATGGTGTTATTAGACGTTGTGTACCTGAGCATGAACATGAACAGATCCTACGCAAGTGTCACTCCAAACCATATGGAGGACACCATGCAGGAGATAGAACTACACATAAGGTATTGCAATCCGGTTTTTATTGGCCTACTCTCTTCAGAGATGCCCGTAAGTTTGTCTTGTCTTGTGATGAATATCAGAGAATTTGTAACATTAGTAGATGTCAAGAAATGCCTATGAACTATTCTCTTGTTATTGAACCATTTGATGTTTGGGGCTTTGATTATATGGGACCTTTTCCCGCCTCTAATGGTTACACACATATTTTAGTTGTTGTTGATTACGTTACTAAGTGGGTAGAAGCTATTCCAACTAGTAGTGCTAATCATAACACCTCTATTAAGATGCTTAAAGAAGTTATTTTTCCGAGGTTTGGAGTCCCTAGATATCTTATGACTGATGGTGGTTCACATTTTATTCATGGTGCTTTTCGTAAAATGCTTGCTAAGTATGATGTTAATCATAGAATTGCATCTCCTTATCACCCACAGTCTAGTGGTCAAGTAGAGTTGAGCAATAGAGAGCTCAAATTAATTTTGCAAAAGACTGTCAATAATCTAGAAAGAATTGGTCCAAGAAACTTGATGATGCATTATGGGCCTATAGAACTGCATACAAAAATCCTATGGGTATGTCTCCGTATAAGATGGTTTATGGAAAAGCATGTCACTTACCTCTCGAACTTGAATAAAAAGCATATTGGGCTATTAAAGAGCTCAACTATGACTTCAAACTTGCCGGTGAGAAGAGGTTATTTGATATTAGCTCACTTGATGAATGGAGAACCCAAGCCTATGAGAATGCCAAAGTGTTCAAAGAAAAAGTTAAAAGATGGCATGACAAAAGAATATTTTTTTTCAAAACTATCACGTTTTTTGAAGCAAATTCAGAAACTATAGCACAAAATGAAAAAAATGCAAAACTATGACCCTGTCGGCCTCGCTTGGGCCGAAAAGGGACTTTTCGGCCAGCCTTCAGCCGAAATGAGGACGTCGGCCCGCGGTTGACCGAAAACGGGCTGTGGTGGGCCGAAGAGTTGCTGTCGGTGGTGGCCCGGCCAAAAATAGTAGCTTCGGCCAGCTGGTGGCCGAAATGGCCCCTTTTCGGCGTAGCCCAGGCCGAAGTGTACTTCGGCCACCCGTAGGCCAAAAAGGCTGGATAAGCCCGAGCGGTGGCTTCTTCCTCCTGTGTCGCTGCTGTTCTTCTTTCTCTCCTTTCTCTCTCTCGTTCTTCTCTGTAGGTCGCCACCCCACCCCGATCTCCTCCATTTGCCACCCATTTTCATATCCAAGCCACATAATCGGTGGATCATAGCAAACTCCGACGGCCTATGGTGTTTTTTTGCTATGGGATAGTTTTTGATGCATTTTGGGAGGAGTAGCCATGGTGGGGAGGAGGAGCCATGGTGGGGAGGAGGATGTGGGGTTGGGCAGTAGGTGGTGGTGATAAGGAGCAGCAACTGTGGAGGAGGAGGTGCTGCTTGGGGGGTCACCGGAGTTGAACCTCCGATCGTCGAGGGGGCGGCGGTGTCGTTGTCCGGTGGTGCAAGTACTCTGCGAGGTGGCCGGTTCCGCTGAGTCGAAGAGAGAACACATGCTTCGAAGGTATAACCATGTAGTCATATTGCGAATTTTAGTGTTAATATTTGTGTCGGCATTTTAGTGCATAGTTCGTGTAGCGGGTAATATTAGTGTATATAAGTCATATTGCGAATCATAGTGTTAATATATTTGTGTCGTCATTTTAGTGCATAGTTTGTGTAGCGGGTAATATTCGTGTTCATTGTGATTAATGAGAAGATGACAATGTCTGACAGGTGAAAATGTCTGAATCAGTAAATCTGACTATTTACTACGGTGCTGGTAATGTTCGATATAATGAGTTTGGGGTTGATCTTAGCGAGTTTAAAAATGGCGTCATGACACTAGCAGACCCGGACAGACTGGACATTAGACAGTTGAAGTACTGGTTGACAACTAGTTTCGGGCTGGATCCCGAAGTATGTTCCGTTAGTATTCAGGCATTGTGGACCAAATCATGTAAAAATGTCAAGTGGGAGTTGATGCCAGTAGATAGGAGCCAGCATTGGTTGTCCCTGTTAAGGCGCTGCCGAGACCGAAGAATCCACCCATATGCACTTGTGCAACCTATGCCGAAGGAGGAGAATACCGTAGAACTCCACAGGGGGTATGAACCCGGCCAAGGCAGTGAGTGAACTGGCTAACGAGATTGTTTTATCTGGGTCACAACCAGAAGATGTGGATGCTAGCCAACCCGAGAAAGAGTCGGGGTACGTGCCACACAATGTTTGTGGTCCTGATACTGGGTAGAGTAGCCAGTTGATAATATTAGCTGGTTCTGGTTTTGCTGACGGGGATGAGGAAGGGGATGAAATGCAGAGGGTGATGGAGGAAGAGGACGAGGATGGATTGGCAGAGGAACTGGATTCTGAAAATTCTGAGGATGAAGTGGAGGTACCGATTCCTTCTTCATGGGATCAGGACATATCCACCGGCCTTACGGTCAACGATGGCCATGAGACTCCATGGCAGTATAATCTGAACCAAGTACAGATAGGGGCTATGTTTGATACAAAGAAAAAAATTGAAGTATGCGGTGATAAAGTGGGCTATGTGTACGCAGACGGTTTTCCGGACACACATATCAAGTCCAACAAACTATACCGTGAAATGTGTTGAAATAGGTTGTCTTGGGAAGGTGCACGGGCACGTGCCGAAGTATGACATCCACTGGGTAGTCACCAATGTCGTCCCACATAATTGTGTGAGGAAGAACCTGCTGGTGAAGCATCCGAACCTGACTTCAACTCTCATTGCGCAACTCATGTATACTGAGATAGTAGAGAAGAAAGATATGGAAGCAAAACACATCCAGACAGCAGTGAAGGTCAGATGGAATTATGTCATTCCTTATGGGAAGGCTTGGAGGGCTAAACAAAAGGCTATGGAGGAAAGGTTTGGGACGTTCTTCGACTCATATGATAATGTTGTCCGTCTCCTTGGCTGCCTGAAGGAGAGGAATCCCAGCACTTATGTGAAGGTACAACACATGAGGTTGCTGAGTATACCAGATTTCAAGGTGTTGAAACGAGTGTTCTTCTCTTTCTCTATGTGCATCGAAGCTTTCCAGCATTGTCCTCCTGTTATGTTTGTGGATGGTACATTCCTGACCGGTCAGTATAGAGGGAAAATCCTGACTGCTATTGGTGTGGACGGGAACAATCAAATCATCCCACTTGCCATGGCATTTATGGAGGGTGAGAACTTTGCTAGCTGGGTATGGTTCTTCCGGCAAGTGAAAATTGCCATCGTGAAGGACCGAGCAAACGTGTGTGTCATTCATGACAGACATGCTGGTATATTGAAGGCCGTGAAGACACTACGTAATCCAACAGTTGACGAACCAACACCTTGGAGGGACTTGCAGAGCCGGTGGTGCATGCGCCATCTTGGGGCAAATTTTTTCTCACAGTTCAAGAACAAGCGGTTGATGAACTTGTTCAAAAAATTATGCAAGCAAAGCCAGCAACACAAATACGGATTTATTTGGTCAAAACTAGATGAGTTTACTAAGAAGCAGGTCCGTGCGAGGAAGAAAATGGAAGAAGATCAGGTTAAATTAGCAGCACTCATCGTAGAGCTAGAGGAGCCAGTAGGTCTTTGTGACTTGCTAGGAATTGACTCTCTTAATACTAAGAGAAAGAAGGGAAGGGCAATAAAGAATTTTTCTGAGTGGATAGAGAAAGAGCCTCCAGTGAATTGGTCTTTGCTGCATGACACCCATGGAGCTAGGTATGGCCACATGACAACCAATCTTGCAGAGGTGTATAACTTTGTGCTGAGAGGGAATAGAGCATTGCCACTCACAGCTATTGTGGAGGCTGTATTCCATGGCACTTTGAGATATTTTAGAGAAAGGCACGAGTTAGCAAAGAAGCATATTGAAGATAATCCCAACACACCTTATTGTAGCCGTGTCATGGAATACATGGCAAAAAGATAGAGAAAGCAAAGAAGCACACTGTCAGACTCATAGGGAATCAAGAAAGGAGGTATGAGGTTCAGCTTCCTACCGATGGTTTTGGTTCTGGACATGAGGTGAAGACACACGAGGTAAAAATTGGAACGGAATTTTATCCAACGTATGAGTGTACATGCAACAAATCGAAGTTGTTGCACCTACCTTGCTCTCATGTGTTGGCTGCATGTGGCCAGATTAAGTTGGATGCTATCTCCTTCGTGTCCCCATACTATTTAAAAGAGGCAGTGCTCAATACATGGACAGGTGAGATGACAGGGTTTACAGTCGTCGGTAATTTCAACAAGGTAAACGACGGTGATAGAGTATTCATCCCGCATCCAGACCTTCGGCGAACAAGTAGGGGCAGACGAAAGGCCCGTCGCATCCGAAATGACATGGACCAACCTGAAGCTGGTGGAGCAACCAGACAATGTTTGTTATGCGCGGCTTATGGGCATAGGATGAAATATTGTCCCGACCTGAACAAAGATGGTGCTTCCACATCGACGAGTGCTTCCACATCGACGACTGTGACAACAGGAGCAAGAGGCGGACGTGGTCGTGGCAGTCGAGGCCGAAGGGGCGGACGAGGAAGAAATAACTCAGAAGCTATATAATGTGTTTTAATATGTAATATGTGAGGACTATGTTTTAATTTGTAATATGTGAGGACTATGTTTTAATTTGTAATATGTGAGGACTATGTTTTAATTTGTAATATGTGAGGACTATGTTTTATTTTACAATATGTTCGGACTATGTTTTAATTTATAATATGTCAGGATTATGTTTAAATTTGTAATATGTCTAGACTATGTTTTAGTTTGTAATATGCCTTACTATGGTTTAATTTGTAATATGTTTGTACTATGTTTTATTTGCACCTAAGATTTGTTGTTTGAATTGCAGATATGTCTTCGTATCCATTGCTTAACGGTAACATCGATAGAAAGTACCGGGGCGCCCTTATGGAAGCGGGCAACCACTTAGATGTGTTGGTCACTCGTACCCCAAAGACTAACTGGATGATACACGATTCATGGGTTGATAGGTATGTGTGCATATAATGGAATCCATATAATGACTTACTATGTTTGACATACTTTTCATAGCCGCTAACAATCTCTTTATTTTGTAGGTTAATTTGGGATGGACTTCTACCCTTGGCACGGCTGGTTGATGGTACATTGGATGAGTGGGTTGATGGTCCGTACTTAGATGAGGCAGGTGAACCATTGCAGTTACACAAGAGGCAAGTGAAACGTTTCTCTTACGACAAGTCACTCCTTACCTGCTTAGTAGATAGATGGAGACCAGAGACACATACGTTTCACTTTCCCTGGGGAGAGATGGCGCCTACTTTACAGGATGTGTCTTACTTGTTGGGATTACCTCTGGCCGGTGCTGCCATCGGTCCCTTAGAGGCAGAATCTGGTTGGCAAGAAGCGATGCAGACCCGGTTTTTGGCTGCGGTGCCGACTGCTAGGGCCATAGACAACGATCCTCATGGACCTCTTTTTAGATGGTTGGGCCAGTTTCAGGTAACCTTCACGGCCACTTAAAATAATGTTTTTCTAGTTGCCCGATGTTCATACAATCATTATGTTTCTATGTAGATTGCCTCGTTAGGATATCCCCATGTTCAGTTGTCGGAGGCACAGATTGACCGGTCCCTAGAGGCATATATTCTTTGGCTGTTTGGCAAGACAATGTTTACAGAGAACCACGTGACCACTGTCGATGCACGACTCATCGGTATTGCACGAGAGATAGCTGACGCACGTTGCCCTAGGGATATTCAGCAGAGGAGTTTTGGTTCTACTGTGTTAGTGGCTACATACAAAGGCATGTGCAAAGCTTGCTTGTTGAAGTCTAGAAAATCTAGTATTGTTGGATGTCCATTATTGTTGCAGCTCTGGTCATACGAGAGATTCCCTATTGGACGACCCTATGTCTACATTGATAAACCTTTTGGTTTGGAGGACTTAGCTGGGGCTCATGTGCCTGCTATCAGCGACTTGCCTACTATGGGATCTGTTTGGACACGGTGAGAGGTACTTTTATATTAAGTAACAATTAATTCAATTATTTCTTGACATTCAATAGTATTACTAATGCTTATTTGTTGTCATGCACAGAGACAGTTTGCGCATAGCCAGGTTAGGGGATGCTATCCGTCCTTCACGGCGTAGTTTGATAGTTTGCACGAGGATCAAGTTATCTGGGAGCCATACTCGCCTCGGGCTATATCATTGAGGTGCCCAGTTGGGATTTCTGGATTGTGCACTAGAGATCGGCACTATTGGATGACCAAGGCCAAGTTGGTGTTCGACGTGATGGTTGAGGAGATGGCTCTTCATAGGGTGATGAGACAGTTCGGTCTATATCAAGAGCCTGCAATTCCAGATATTCCACACTTACCAGAACACGTGCACAAGTAAGTACTAATACTATTTTAGTTGTCAGCTCTTCATTCAGAATATACCTAATCATGTATCGCGCATGTCAATCTCAGGGAAAGTCGCTTAGGAGGAAACAAGTCCATGGCTTATTGGCTTAAGACCATTACCCCTTATGTTGATGAATGGACTACCGCGCCGACAAATATATGGGGTGAGGTTCGGGCCTTTAACTGGGAAATGTTTGGGTTGTATCTGCAGCGCTACCGGCATACAACGAGGATCTACTTGGTTCCATCAGCTGCTCCTGATCAGATCGAAGCCCCTCTCACCAGCGATATGTACCCAACTGCCTCTGTTGTGGGAAGCAGACACCATGCGGTACGTGCCTACATTCTCATATGTTAAGTCATTTGTTAACCTGGACATATTCGCTTGGTTATCTATTCATGGTGTATATCATACAAAGAGGATATAATTGATTAACTCTTTGTGTACAGGGTGCGCGAGAGGAGGTTTCCGCCTTAATGCAGCGCTTTCAGAGGGGAGAAAATATCCCACCGCGAGAGAGCGTCTCATGGTTGAGGCGCCTTGATGACAAGCTACGCGGGATTTACGCAGCTGTTACGTGTAGACGGTCTTCGGATGTTGCACTTCCTCCTCCAGCACATCGTCCGCCACGTCCCTCGGTACAGCATTCAGAACCACGACCCTCTGTGCAGCATTCAGAACCACAACCCTCTGTGCACCATGCAGAACCTCATCCTTCACAGCCAGGGAGCTCTTCCTGGCATCAACCACCTCCTTCACAGCCAGGGAGCTCTTCCTGGCATCAGCCACCTCCTTCACAGCCAGGGAGATCTTACTGGCATCAGCCACCTCCTTCACAGCCAGGGAGCTCTTACTGGCATCAGCAGATGGAACTAGGTAACACTACTCACTACATTTATGATGCCAGGGTGGTGCTTCGTTGATGCATTTGTATCAGTTTTATATGTTTTACTTTACCGCAGGCGGCAACCAGTCGCAACCGTTCATGCATTCAGTGTAGTCACCGATGCTTAGTGGTGGTGCTTCGCACTTTGAGGGCGACGGCGAGGATGATGACCAAGCTGCAAACATTTATGACTTCTCGCACACAATGTTTCACACTCCACCACCACCACCGACGCAAGAGACACAGACCATGACAGACGAGGTTAACTATGGTCGTGGTTATCGCGAGCCTCGTCCACCGCCACATTGCTTATCGCCTTCTGTGCCTCGCCCGAGGAAGACCCAGACTCGTCGTCGTCCCCCGCAGTGATATGGTTATCTATGTATGAGTCATTATCTATGTTACTTTCAGACTATTCGCAACTGTGAGTCAGTATTTATGTATGAGACATGCTTCATGTTCATGTATCAGGAGACATATATTGTTTTATGTATGCAAGAGACATATTACTATTAATTCACATTCTTATTCAGTTACATTTCCAAAGAGACTACAACCGATAATTAAGATACAAGTACATCTGAATTAAACGGTGCGGCTGAACTGGTGCAATACATCTTACATGCTACAAAATGAAATTCAGATAGAACATAATGCCCTACAATAATACAGTACAAACTAATAATGCAAGTACATCTGAATGAAACGGTACAACTGGAATACATCTTACATACTACATGAAGTCATCATCATCATCCTCCGTTGATGCGGCCCTCTTGCCCTTCGACGATGCGGTCCTTTTGCCATCCGTCGATGCAGAACTATTGCCCTTCGAGGATGCAGAACTCTTGCCCTTGGACGATGAAGAACTCTTTCCCTTCGACGATGCAGAACCCGGAAGCGGTGGCATCAAGATATCATCTTCGTCCTCGCTCTCCTCAATCCATAAAGATGGATTATTTGCTGAAATCCTTCTGAAAGTTTCACTCTTCGGCACCACCACCTTCTTCCACCTTTCATGCAACCTAAGAAGTTCTTTACGTACCTCCTCATAGGTCCTTTCAGGCCACCCAGACCTACGTAATTGGTGAGCCAACTCATTCATTATGGTGTCACTACTGGTGAGTTCGTCCCATGGAACTATCCTATTGTCCATCCTGAAATCAGTAACTAGACTCAGAAGAGTCCTGCTCATCCCAGGGTGAAAACTATGATCGAATGGATAATGGGACATCTCGACTACAATAAACTGGAATGCTTATCCACCTCCGCCTGAAGGGGGTTTTATAGGTACAGAGGAGAAAATGGCGGGAAAGAACGATTGCGGTATGGCGGGAAACGGGTGGCGGGAAAGGGTTGGCGGGAAATGGGTGGCGGGAAAGAGTTGGCGGGAAGGGGTTGGCGGGAAAATACATTGGCCGACAGATAACGGAAAGGTGGGCCCAAGGGACTTTTCAGCCTACACTTGACCAAAAAGTACTTTTCGGCCTAGAGTAGACCAAAAAGTACTTTTCGGCCTAGAGTAGACCAAAAAGTAATTTTCGGCCTAGTGTAGACCGAAAACAGCCATTTCGGCCAGCTCAAGCACTTTTCGGCCATGGCACGGCCGAAAACACTACTTCGGCCAACAGTTGGCCGAAAACTACCTTTTCGGCCTCCACGTGGCCGATAGGGTCATAGTTTTGCATTTTTTTTCATTTTGTGCTTTAGTTTCTGAAATTGCTACAAAATACGTCATAGTTTTGAAAAAAAATCAAGAATACAAAAGCGTGAGTTTAACGTAGGTGATTATGTGTTGCTATTCAACTCTCGTTTAAGATTTTTTGCAGGAAAACTTCTCTAAATGGGAAGGTCCTTACATTATCGAGGAGGTCTATCGTTCCGGTGCCATAAAAATCAACAACTTCGAAGGCACAAGTCCGACGGTGGTGAACGGTCGAAGAATCAAACATTATATCTCAGGTAATCCTATCAATGTTGAAACTAATATTGTTGAAACCGTAACCCCGGAGGAATACATAAGGGACGCTTTCCAGAATGCCTCAGATTCCAAAAAGGAATAGGTACATGGTACGGTAAGTAAACCAACTCCAAAACAGTTCTAATGGCAATTTTTCTCCGTTTTGGAATATTTAAGAATTTTGGAAAGCAAGAAGTAATCCGGGAAGGAAACGAGGCCTCCACGAGGGTGGAGGGCGCGCCCACCCCTACTGGGCGCCCCCCTATCTCGTGGACACCTCGTGTGCCTCCTGGACTCCGTTTTTTTGCATGTTACTTCTCTTGGTCGGTAAAAATTCATTATATAATCTCCCGAAGGTTTTGACCACCATATCACACAAAAATCTTCTGTTTTTGTTTCGAGCTGTTTTTCTGATAGATCTAGAGCATCATGACGTCTCCAAGTGCTCCCAAGGACAAGTTTTTCGAGAAGGTTATCAACCCCTATCTTGCGGAGGTGCTGCAACACCCTCAAACCATTGATATGCGTGATGGGGTGCTGCACATCCGCAATGTGGAGGGACCAATGCTTACCGGAAGCATGGAGACAAAGCTCGAAGCCATGGATCAACAAGTTTTCAAGTGCCAAGGGATGGTGGAGCGTGGACTTAACGTTAACCATATGATGATCACGGAGTTCACCATCAACCACAAGCTAGATGCCAAGATCACTGGGGAGACCATCTTCAAGCTTCAAGAGAAAATCGAGCACCTCCAAGCCCAGATCTATGACCTGCAAAACCAAAACTGTGAGTATGAATATAGATTCAAGAGGATGAGTCTGGCTGCAGATTTGAAGATCCCGGCGACTCTATCATCCTCCTATGATGGTGAGCCTATGCCTTGGAAGACGGACGACAAGCCTACATCATCAACAACTCCTTCTTCACCACCTCCAAGGACATAATCACATGGGTATGGGCACTCCCCTTGGCAACTGCCAAGCTTGGGGGAGGTGCCCGGTATTGTATCACCATCACACTCCTATCTTTACCATTTTACTTAGTTCCATCCTTTTAGTAATATCTTGATCTAGTAGATTGAAGTTTTGGTATGAATTAGTTTTAAGTTTTGCTTTGAGACCCCTTTTATGTAATCGTGTCCTTGAGCTATCTATAATAAAGATCAATGTTGAGTCAAGGGCTTTGCTATCTTGCTATGATCCCGAGAAAATAGAATAAAAAGAAATAAAAGAGTTCATATTGATCTTATGGATAGTAATGACTTCACATATAAAGAATGAGGCATAAAAGTTGTTGAGAGTTGACAAATGTAGTTTTGGTCATTGTTGCAATTAATAGGAAGTAATAAGGAAGGAGAGGTTTTCACATATAAATATACTATCTTGGACATCTTTTATGATTGTGAGCACTCATTAAGTATGACATGCTAAATAGTTGATGTTGGACAAGGAAGACAATGTAATGGTTTATGTTTTCTCACATCTCAGTTAAAGTATATTGTCACTGATCTTCCAAACATGCTGAGCTTGCCTTTCCCCCTCATGCTAGCCAAAATTCCTTGCACCAAGTAGAGATACTACTTGTGCTTCCAAATATCCTTAAACCCAGTTTTTGCCATGAGAATCTACCATACCTACCTATGGATTGAGTAAGATCCTTCAAGTAAGTTGTCATGTTGCAAGCAATAAAAAATTGCTCTCTAAATATGTATGGCTTATTAGTGCGGAGAAAATAAGCTTTATACGATCGTGTGATATGGAAGTAATAAAAGCGACAGACTGCATAATAAAGGTTCATATCACAAGTGGCAATATAAAGTGACGTTCTTTTGCATTAAGATTTTGTGCATCCAACCCTAAAAGCACATGACAACCTCTGCTTCCCTCTGCCAAGAGCCTATCTTTTACTTTATGCAAGAGTCAAGGTGATCTTCACCTTTCCCTTTTTCATTTTATCCTTTGGCAAGCACCTCGTGTTAGAAAGATCCTGATATATATATATATATCCAATTGGATGTAAGTTAGCATGAACTATTATTGTTGACATCACCCAAAGGTGAATACATTGGGAGGCGAAACAATAAGCCCCTATCTTTCTCAGTGTCCGATTAAAACTCCATAACCATAAGTATTGCATTAGTGTTAGCAATTGTAGAAGACTATATGATAGTTGAGTATGTGGACTTGCTGAAAAGCTCTATTCTTGACTCTTTCTGATGTTATGATAAATTTCAATTGCTTCAATGACTGAGATTATAGTCTGTTAGTTCTCAATGAAGTTTATGTTCCATACTTGACATTGTGAATAGATTGTTACTTGAGCATAAGAAATAATATGACAAAATCTATATATGTTGCTGTTATAAGAATGATCATGATGCCCTCATGTTCATATTTTATTTTTTATCGACACCTTCATCTCTAAACATGTGGACATATTTTTCGATTTCGGCTTCCGCTTGAGGACAAGCAAGGTCTAAACTTGGGGGAGTTGACACGTCCATTTTGCATCATGCTTTTATATAAATATTTATTGCATTATGGGCTGCTATTACACGTTATGTCACAATACTTATGGCTATTCTATATTATTTTACAAGGTTTATCATGAAGAGGGAGAATGCCGGAAGCTGGAATTCTGGCTGGAAAAGGAGCAAATATTGGAAACCTATTCTGCACAACTCCAAAAATCCCGAAACTCCACGGAAGTCACTTTTGGAATTAATAAGAATTATTGAGCGAAGAAAATACCAGAAGGGGCCCACACCCTGGCCAGGAGGGCGGGGGGTGCGCCCCCTCCTACTGGGCGCGCCCCCTGTCTCCTAGGCCCCCTGTTGGCCCTACGGTGCCCATCTTCTGCTATATGAAGGCTTTTACCCTGGAAAAAATCATAAGCAAGCTTACGGGACGAAACTCTGCCGCCATGAGGCAGAACCTTGGCAGAACCAATCTAGGGCTCCGACGGAGCTGTTCTGCCGGGGAAACTACCCTCCGGGAGGGGGAAATCATCACCATCGTCATCACCAACGATCCTCTCATCGGGAGGGGGTCAATCTCCATCAACATCTTCACCAGCACCATCTCCTCTCAAAACCCTAGTTCATCTCTTGTATCCAATCTTGTATCAAAACCACAAATTGGTACCTATGGGTTGCTAGTAGTGTTGATTACTCCTTGTAGTTGATGCTAATTGGTTTACTTGGTGGAAGATCATATGTTCAGATCCTTAATGCATATTAATACTCCTCTGATCATGAACATGAATATGCTTTGTGAGTAGTTATGTTTGTTCTTGAGGACATGGGTGAAGTCTTGCTATTAGTAGTCATGTGAATTTGATATTCGTTCGATATTTTGATGAGATGTATGTTATCTCTCCTCTAGTGGTGTTATGTGAACATCGACTACATGACACTTCACCATTATTTGGGCCTAGAGGAAGGCATTGGGAAGTAATAAGTAGATGATGGGTTTCTAGAGTGACAGAAGCTTAAACCCTAGTTTATGTGTTGCTTCGTAAGGGGCTGATTTGGATCCACTAGTTTCATGCTATGGTTAGGTTTAACTTAGTACTTCTTTTGTAGTTATGGATGCTTGCAATAGGGGTTAATAATAAGTGGGATGCTTGTCCAAGAAAGGGCAGTAACCAAGCACCGGTCCACCCACATATCAAATTATCAAAGTACCGAACGTGAATCATATGAGCGTGATGAAAACTAGCTTGACGATAATTCCCATGTGTCCTCGGGAGTGCTTTTCTCATTGTAAGAAATTGTCCAGGCTTGTCCTTTGGTACAAAAAGGATTGGGCCACCTTGCTGCACTTTATTTACTTTCATTGCTTATTACCCATTACCAATTATCTTATCACAAAACTATTTGTTACCTACAATTTCAGTGCTTGCAGAGAATACCTTACTGAAAACCGCTTGTCATTTCCTTCTGCTCCTCGCTGGGTTCGACACTCTTACTTATCGAAAGGACTACGATAGATCCCCTATACTTGTGGGTCATTAGTATTCTGTGCAAAACTGGCTTGCACCCGTTGTAGATGGACGTAGAGGTTATCACACCCGATCATCACGTGGTGTCTGGGCACGACGAACTTTGGCAACAGTGCATACTCAGGGAGAACACTTTTATCTTGAAATTTTGTGAGAGATCATCTTATAATGCTACCGTCAATCAAAGCAAGATAAGATGCATAAAAGATAAACATCACATGCAATCAATATAAGTGATATGATATGGCCATCATCATCTTGTGCTTGTGATCTCCATCTCCGAAGCACCATCATGATCACCATCGTCACCGGCGCGACACCTTGATCTCCATCGTAGCATCGTTGTCGTCTCGCCAACTATTGCTTCTACGACTATCGCTACTGCTTAGTGATAAAGTAAAGCAATTACAGGGCGATTGCATTGCATACAATAAAGCGACAACCATATGGCTCCTGCCAGTTGCCGATAACTCGGTTAAAAAACATGATCATCTCATACAGTAAAATATAGCATCATGCCTTGACAATATCACATCACAACATGCCCTGCAAAAACAAGTTAGACGTCCTCTACTTTATGTTGCAAGTTTTACGTGGTTGCTACGGGCTGGGCAAGAACCGTTCTTACCTACGCATCAAAACCACTACGATAGTTCGTCAAGTTAGTGTTGTTTTAACCTTCTCAAGGACCGAGCGTAGCCACACTCGGTTCAACTAAAGTTGGAGAAACTGACACCTGCCATCCACCTGTGTGCAAAGCACGTTGGTAGAACCAGTCTCGTGTAAGTGTACGCGTAATGTCAGTCCGGGCCGCTTCATGCAATAATACCTCCGAACCAAAGTATGACATGCTGGTAAGCAGTATGACTTGTATCGCCCACAACTCACTTGCGTTCTACTCGTGCATATAACATCAATGCATAAACCTGGCTCGGATGCCACTGTTGGGGAACGTAGTAATTTCAAAAAATTTCCTACGCACTCGCAAGATCATGGTGATGCATAGCAACGAGAAGGGAGAGTGTGTCCACGTACCCTCGTAGACCGAAAGCGAAAGCGTTAGCACAACGCGGTTGATGTAGTCGTACGTCTTCACAATCCGACCGATCAAGTACCGAACACACGGCACCTCCGAGTTCAGCACACGTTCAACTCGATGACGTCCCTCGAACTCTGATCCAGCCAAGCTTTGAGGGAGAGTTCCGTCAGCACGACGGCGTGGTGACGCTGATGATATTCTACCGATGCAGGGCTTCACCTAAGCACCGCTATGATATTATCGAGGTGGATTATGGTGGAGGGGGGCACTGTACATGGCTAAGAGATCCAAGGGATCAATTGTTGTGTCTATGGGGTGCCCCTCTCCTCTGTATATAATGGAGGGGAGGAGAGGGCCGACCAGGAGGAGGATGCGTGCCCAAGGGGGGAGTCCTACTCCCACCGGGAGTAGGACTCCTCCTTTTCCTATGTGGAGAGGGAGAGGGAAGGAAGAGGAAGGAGGGAGGAAGGAAGGGGGGGGGGGGCGCCCCCCTTCCCAATTCGGATTGGGCTTGGGGGGGGGGGCGCCCCCTCCCTTGCTCCTTTCCCCTCCTTTCCACTAAAGCCCATTAAGGCCCATATACCTCCCGGGGGGTTCTGATAACCTCCTGGTGCTCCGGTATTATCTCGATCTCACCCGGAACCATTCCGGTGTCCAAATATAGTCATCCAATATATCAATCATTATGTCTCGACCATTTCAAGACTCCTCGTCATGTCCGTGATCATATCCGGGACTCCGAACTACCTTCGGTACATCAAAACAAATAAACTCATAATATAACCGTCATGGAATTTTAAGCGTGCGGACCCTACGGGTTCAAGAACTATGTAGACATGACCGAGACACGTCTCCGGTCAATAACCAATAGTGAAACCTGGATGCTCATATTGGCTCCCACATATTCTACAAAGATCTTTATCGGTCAAACCGCATAACAACACATGTTGTTCCCTTTGTCATTGGTATGTTACTTGCCCGAGATTCGATCGTCGGTATCTCAATACCTAGTTCAATCTCGTTATCGGCAAGTCTCTTTACTCGTTCCGTAATACATCATCCCGCAATTAACTCATTAGTTACAATGTTTGCAAGGCTTATAGTGATGTGCATTACCGAGTGGGCCCAAAGATACCTCTTCGACAATCGGAGTGACAAATCCTAATCTTGAAATACGCCAACCCAACAAGTACCTTCGGAGACACCTATAGAGCACCTTTATAATCACCCAGTTATGTTGTGACGCGTGGTAGCACACAAAGTGTTCCTCCGGTAAACGGGAGTTGCATAATCTCATAGTTATAGGAACATGTATAAGTCATGAAGAAAGCAATAGCAACATACTAAACGATCAAGTGCTAAGCTAACGGAATGGGTCAAGTCAATCACATCATTCTCCTAATGATGTGATCCCGTTAATCAAATGACAACTCATGTTGTGGCTAGGAAACTTAACCATCTTTGATTCAACGAGCTAGTCAAGTAGGGGCATACTAGTGACACTATGTTTGTCTATGTATTCACACATGTATTATGTTTCCGGTTATTACAATTCTAGCATGAATAATAAACATTTATCATGAAATAAGGAAATAAATAATAACTTTATTATTGCCTCTAGGACATATTTCCTTCACAGATGTGGATTGTCGAGTGTCTGGACAACTAGCCCAGTCCGCATCAGAGTATGTAGTGAGAGAATGAGGAGTGGACTTATTGGTGTGAAGGCCATGATCAAGAGTACCTTTCAAATACCGAAGAACACGTTTGACATGATTATAATGCAGAAGCCGTGGATCATGCATATGGAGACATGCTTGTTGAACAACAAAGAAATTTCAGGACGAGTGATAGTGAGATATTGGAGAGCCCCGGTTAGACTACGATACAGAGTAGGACCATGGAAAGGTTCACTATCAGCTGATAGTTTGAAACTGGTATCAACAGGGGTGCGAGAGGACTGACAGTCAAACATAGCAGCACGAGTAAGAAGATCAAGAGTATGCTGATGTTGGGAAAGAAAAAGGCTAGAAGAATCACAAAGAACAACAATGCCCAAAAAATGATGAAGAATACCAAGATCAATCATAGAGAATTCAGAATGAAGAAGGGTAATAATGTGATCTAAAAAGGATTGAGAAGATGCGGAGAGAATTTTGTCATCTACATAAAGAAGGAGGTAGGCAGTTTCGGAATTGTGGTGGTACACAAAGAGAGAAGTGCCAGAAAGTGAAGAAGTGAAACCTATCATTTGGATGAAAGAAGATAAACGTTGAAACCAGGCTCGTGGAGCTTGTTTGAGACCATAAAGAGATTTCTGGAGAAGACATGCATGATTTGGATAGGAAGGATTTTCAAAACCAAGAGGTTGCTGACAATAGACGGTCTCTTGAAGAGAACCATGGAGGAAAGCATTTTTTACATCTAGTTGATGGATGGGCCACGCAGGATAAACAACAATGCTAAGAAAGGTATGAATGGTGCTGGGCTTGACAACATGAGAGAATGTTTCATCATAATAAATGCCATGATGTTGAGAGTAACCATGACAGACCCATCGGGCTTTATAGAGCGTCAGAGTGGAATTTTTGGCGAAAGACCCATTTGCCAAAAATGATATTTTTATTGGAAGAACGAGGAACTAACTGCCAAGTATTGTTTTCAATTAAAGCATCATATTCTTCTTGCATGGCAGCGGCCCAATTCAGATCAAGAAGAGCAGTTTTGTAAGTTCTAGGGATGGAAGAGAGAGATTTGGTAGCATGTAGGTGATGTCACTTGAAGCTACGTCGGTATTTCCCCAAAGAGGAAGGGATGATGCAGCACAACGGCGGTAGGTATTTCCCTCAGATATGAAACCAAGGTTATCGAACCAGTAGGAGAACCAAGTAACACAACGTAAACGGCCCCTGCACACAAATAACAACACCTCGCAACCCGACGTGTTAAAGGGGTTGTCAATCCCTTTCGGGGTACGGCGCCTCAAGATAGGCAAAGGACGTGAGGTCAATTTGTAGTAGATTGATAGATCGAACGCCAAATAAAATAAATAAGAATAAATTGCAGCAAGGTATTTTTGTATTTTTGGTTTAATAGATATGAAAATAAATGCAGATCGCAAGGCAAATATATGAGAAAGAAGACCCGAGGGCCGTAGGTTTCACTAGTGGCTTCTCTCAAGAAAGATAGCAAACGGTGGGTAAACAAATTACTGTTGGGCAATTGATAGAACTTCAAATAATTATGATGATATCCAGGCAATGATCATTACATAGGCATCACGTCCAAGATTAGTAGACCGACTCCTGCCTGCTTCTACTACTGTTACTCCACACATCGACCGCTATCCAGCATGCATCTAGTGTATTAAGTTTATGAGAAGACAGAGTAATGCATTAAGAACGATGACATGATGTAGACGAGATCCGTTTATCTATTGTGGCAGATATAGATCTCGTCTTTTTATCCTTAGTAGCAATGATACATACGTGTCAATTCCCTTTTTGTCACTGGGATCAAGCATCGTAAGATCGAACCCACTACCGTGCACCTCTTCCCATTGCAAGATAAATAGATCAAGTTGGCCAAACAAAACCCAAATATCGGAGAAGAAATACGAGGCTATAATAGATCACACATATAAGAGATCAAAGAAACTCAAATAACTTTCATGGATATAAAAAGATAACCGATCATAAACTCGAAGTTCATCGGATCCCAACAAACACACCGCAAAAAGAGTTACATCATATGGATCTCCAAGAGACCATTGTATTGAGAATTCAGCGAGAGGGAGAGAGAGAAAGCCATCTAGCTACTAACTATGGACCCGAAATTCTACAAATAACTACTCACACATCATCGATGAGGCACCAATGGAAGTGGTGAACCCCTCCGTGATGGTGTCTAGATTGGATCTGGTGGTTTTGGACTCTGCGGTGGCTGAATGAATATTTTGTCGACTCCCCTAGGGTTTCTGGAATATTGGGGTATTTATAGATCAAAGAGGTGATCCGGGGGGGGGGGTACCTGAGGTGGGCACAACCCACCAGGGCGCGCCCAGGCCTCCTGGCGCGCCCTGGTGGGTTGGCCCCTCCTCGGGACTCCCCCCAGGTGCAACCAGGGCCCATCTTCTTCCTTTTGGTCCATAAAAATCATCGTGAAATGGCGTGGCATTTGGACCCTGTCTGATATTGATTTCCCGCGATGTAAAAAACATGCAGAAAACAACACCTGACACTTGGCACTATGTCAATAGGTTAGTACCAAAAAATGATATAAAATGACTATAAAATGATTATAAAACATCCAAGATTGATAATAAAACAACATGGAATAATAAAAAATTATAGATATGTTGGAGACATATCAACATCTCCAAGCTTAACTCCTGCTCGTCCTCGAGTAGGTAAGTGATAAAAACAGAATTTTTGATGTGGAGTGCTGTTTATCATGTCATATCATATTATTTTCTTTATAGCATGGACATTTGGACTTTTATGTGATTGAAATAAATAGTCTAGTTTTGACATAATAATTTAGATACTCAAGCATATCAACAAGCAACCATGTCTTTCAAAATATCAATGCTAAAACAAGTTATCCCTAGCCCATCATGCTCAAACATTGATCCTTTCATGAAACACACTCAAATATTAGCTACACCCAATACTTAAGTACGATCATATTGCCCCCTAGTTGGTGCTTTTATAAGAGAGGATGGAGACTCAATTTCAAAAATGAAATTTGCATAAAGTAAAATAAAGGCCCTTCGCAGAGGGAAGTAGGGATTGTAGAGGTGCCAGAGCTCAAAGCGAAAAATAGAGATAAAAACATTTTGGGAGGTGTATCCATCCCACCAACGAAAATGACTCAGTGCATCCCAACACTTTCCATGCTAGATATATCATAGGCGGTTCCCAAACAGAAAATAAATTTTATTCCTTTTTCCACCATACTTTCACTTTCCATGGCTAGCCGTATCCACTGTTGCCCTCCATACCAACAATTTCCTAGGAATTTATTATTTGACAATGTAAAGTAAATTCATTTTTGCATTTCGGGACTGGGCATCCCTAAAACCTTTGCCTTACTCTTGTGCAATGACAAGTGAATAAGCACTCATCGTGAGAATAACACATCCAACATGGAACATATTAGCCACACGTTACCGTTCCACAAGCGAAACAAACACACAAAAGAGAAGTTTATTTTGAAAATTAGAGATGGAACATGCAAATTTTCTTAGAACGACAAAAGAATGCCACATATAGGTAGATATAGTGGACTCATGTGGCAAAACTGGTTTAAAGGATTTTGGATGCACAAGTAGAGGTCATACTTGGTGCAAAATGAAGGCTAGCAAAAAGATTGAGAAGTGACCAACTAAGAAACAAATAATCTCATAAGAAAGCATTAACCATAATTAACACCGAATAATGCACCACAAGTAGGATATAATTTTCATTGCATGATTATTTACTTTCATGCATGCATAGGGAATCACAAACCTTAACACCAATATTCTTACTAGAGAACAATTACTCATCAACATAACTCACATATCACATCATCATATCTCAAAACTATTACTAAGAATCAAGTTTATTTTGTCCAATGATCTTCATGACATATTTTTTTCTTTCTTTATCCTTCTTGTATATCTATCACTTTGGGACTAATTTTCATGCGTTGCTTTTCATAAGCTCAAACAAATATAAGTGAAGATCATGAGTATAACATATTTTCTTTCTCTCAGAATAATTTAAGTGAAGCAAGAGATAATTTCTTCAAAATTTTACTAACTCTCAAATAAATCTAAGTGAATCAAGAGATCATTTCTTCAAAAATACTAAGCATAGCGTGCTCAAAAAGATATAAGTGAAGCACTAGAGCAAGTCCATTGCTCATAAAAATTGAAGTGAAGCATAGAGAGCAATTCTGACAAGTCATGACATAATTTTGGCTCTCTCAAATAGGTGTGTCCAGCAAGGATTCATGACTTAAAACAAAATAAAACAAGCAAAGACACATATCATACAAGACGCTCCAAGCAAAACACATATCATGTGACAAATAAAAATATAGCCTCGAGTAAAATACCGATGGTCGTTAGAAGAAAGAGGGGATGCCACTCGAGGGCATCCCCAAGCTTAGTTGGTTGCTCATTATTGGATAATAGCTTGGGATGCCGGGGCATACCCAAGCTTAGGCTCTTCTATCCTTCTTTCATCCATCGTAAGATAACCCAAAACTTGAGAACTTCAATCACACAAAACTCAACAAAACCCTTGTGAGGTCCAGTAAAAGAAAGCAAGCCACTACTATAAGTGCTGTGTCAAACCAATTCTTATTTTGTTTTTTATTATATCTACTGTATTCCAACTTTTCTATGGGAAAAACTCATCAAAGAAAACCATAGAGCCATCAAAATAAGCACATAACACAAAGAACACAGAATCTGTCAAAACAGAACAGTCTGTAGTAATCTGGAACTTTCGAATACTTCTAAAATTAGAACAATTATACCAAATTAGGACGACCAGAGTAATTTTTATATTAATCCTGTGCAAAACGAATCAGGGGAAAATCTCTTTTCCGTGATTTATGAGAATTATTTTCGTGAGTGCAAAGTTTCTGTCTTTTTCAGCAAGATCAAACAACTAACACCCCAGAAGATCCTAAAGGCTTTACTTGGCACAAATACTAATTAAAACACAAAAAACACAATAATATCAGTAGCATAATTGTGTTAACACACAAGAACAGAAAGCAAAAATCAAAAATGAATTTTATTCATTGGGTTGCCTCCCAACAAGTGCTATAGTTTTACGCCCTTAGCTAGGCATAAAGCAAGGATCTAAGTTTTTTCATCTTTGGTGCTAGATCCATAAGATGACCTCATGATTGATTCATATGGTGGATTAATTCTTGTTCTAGGAAAGTGTTCCATACCCTTCCTCAAAGGAAATTGGAACTTAATATTGCCTTCTTTCATATCAATCACTGCACTGATAATGCGTAAAAATGGTCTACCAAGAATAATTGTACAAGACGGATTGCAATCAATATCAGAACAATAAAATCTATGGGCACATAGTTTCTATTTGCAAGAATAAGAACATCATTAATTTTTCCCATACGCTTTTTAATAGTAGAATCCGCCAAGTGCAAATTCAAAGAGTGTTCTTCAAGATTGGTAAGGCCAATCACATCACATAATGATTTCGGAATTGTACAAACACCAGCACCCAAGTCACACAAAGCAAAACACTCATAATTTTTAATCTTGACTTTGATAGTAGGTTCCCATTCATCATGCAATTTTCTAGGAATTGAAACTTCTAATTCCAATTTTTCTTCAGAAGCTTTCATCATGGCATCAACAATATGTTTAGTAAAAGCTTTATTTTGTTCATAAGCATGTGGTGAATTTATCATGGATTGCAACAAAGAAATACAATCAATCAAAGAGAAACTATCATAATTAAAGTCTTTTTAATCCAAAAGAGTGGGGACATCACAAGTTAAAGTTTTAACCTCTTCAAACCCACTTTTATCAATTTTCTCAACAAGATTTTCACCCTCCAAAATATTGGGACGCCTTCTACCTAAAGTTGACTCTTCTCCAATCCCTTTTTAATCAATCTTAATTTTACTAAACAAGGAATCAATAGAAGAAACACCAATCATTTTCAGATCTTCATCACTTTTGCGAAAGAAATCACTAGAAAATGCTTTTTCTAAAAATTCTCTTTTAGCTCTAAGCATAGCGGTTCTTTTCTTAATTTCATCCATAGAAACATAAAGAGCTTTAATTGATTCATCTACTTTAGGCACAAAAATTTTCATCTTCAGATTTTCCACATCATGAGCAATTCTATCAACACTTCTAGACAAATCATCAATCTTATTCAACTTTTCTTCTATGGAAGTGTTGAAAACCTCTTGTGTGTTGATAAATTCTTTAATATTATTCTAAAAATCAGAGGTATTCCTATTATTATTGTAAGATTGATTTCCATAGGAATTACCATAATTATTAGAGGAATTACTAGGAGAAGGCCTAGGATTAAAATTACCTCTGTGAGCATTGTTGTTGAAATTATTGCGAGAATTAAAATTCACATCTATGGCATCACTATTTTGCTCAATCAAAGTAGACACAGGCATATCATTAAAATCAATAGGAGCACCTTTGCTAGCTACCAATTTCATAAGAGCATCAACTTTTTCACTCAAAGAAGAAATTTCTTCAACCAAATTAACTTTTTTTTACTAGTAGGAGCCCTTTCGGTATGCCATTGTGAATAATTTGCCATAATATTATCAAGAAATTTGGTGGCTTCACCCAAGGTAATTTCCATAAAAGTACCACCCGCGGTGGAATCTAAAAGATTATGAGAAAAAAAAATCAACCTCGCATAAATTTTTTGTATGATCATCCAAAGATTTAACCCATGAGTTGGGCAATTCCTTGGCATCATTTTCATCCTTCCCAAGATTGTGCAACATGCTCATGTTCAAGTTGCTTGAAATTCATGATTTGGGTTCTAAGAGAAATAATTTTTGTGGGAGGAAAATACTTAGTGATAAAAGCATTTTTGCACTTATTCCAAGAATCGATACTATTGCGAGGCAAAGAAGAGAACCGATTTTTTGCAGAATCACGCTGATACGTCCATTTTGCAAGTGGGATTTATAGGAAAGAATTAAACGCAACTCTGAAGATTGGGGTTCCGACGATGGTAAGGAGTCAGGTATCACACCTAAGTTTGATTGTGTTAAATCTTTTATGGATACCGATGCTTTTCGTGGGTTTAACACTAAATATGGACTTGACTCTGAGATAGTAGCTTCTTTTTGTGAATCATTTGCTACTCATGTTGATCTCCCTAAGGAGAAGTGGTTTAAATACAATCCTCCCACTGAATTAAAAGTAGTTGCACCTATTACAGTTGAAGAAAAGACTATCACTTATAATGATCCTATTGTTCCTACTACTTCCATTGAGAAACCACCTTTCCCTGTTAGGATAAAGGATCATGCTAAAGCTTCAACTATTGTTTGTAAGTGTAATACTAGAACATATACTCCTCCTGAGCAAATTAAAGTTGAACCTAGTATTGCTATGGTTAAAGATCTCTTGGCCGATAATATCGATGGGCATGTTATTTATTTCTGTGATGAAGCTGCTAATATAGCTAGACCCGATGCTAAGATACATAGACCCGTTGTAGGCATGCTTGTTATTTCTGTTAAAATAGGAGATCATTGTTATCATGGCTTATGTGATATGGGTGCTAGTGCTAGTGCAATACCTTTTTCCATATATGAAGAAATTATGCATGATATTGCACCTGCTGAGATAGAAGATATTGATGTTACAATTAAGCTTGCCAATAGAGATACTATTTCACCATTTGGGATTGTTAGAGATGTTGAAGTATTGTGTGGGAAAGTTAAATATCCTGCTGATTTTCTTGTTCTTGGTTCCCCATAAGATAGCTTTTGTCCCATTATATTTGGTAGACCCTTCTTGAATACTGTTAATGCTAAGATTGATTGTGAAAAGGATGTTGTTACAATCGGCTTGGGGGATATGAAACATGAGTTTAATTTTGCTAAGTTTCATAGACAACCCCATGATAAAGAATTGCCTAGTAAGGATGTAATTATTGGTCTTGCTTCTATTGCCGTGCCTCCTACTGATCCTTTAGAACAATATTTGCTAGACCATGAAAATGATATGTTTATGAATGAAAGAAGGGATATAGATGAAGTATTCTTTAAACATGGTCCTATTCTGAAACACAACTTGCCCGTTGAAATCCTAGGGGACCCCCTCCACCCAAGGGTGATCCCGTGTTTGAGCTTAAACCATTACCTGATACTCTTAAATATGCTTATCTTGATGAAAAGAAGATACATCCTGTTATTATTAGTGCTAACCTTTCAGAGCAGGAAGAGGAAAGATTATTGAAAACTCTGAAGAAGCACCATGCTGCTATTGGATATACTCTTGATGATCTTAAGGGCATTAGTCCCACTCTATGCCAACACAAAATAAAATTGGATGAAGATGCCAAACCAGTTAGAGATCATCAACGACGGTTAAATCCTAAAATCAAAGCAGTGGTAAGAAAAGAAATACTAAAGCTCCTCGAGGCAGGTATAATTTATCCCATTGCTAATAGTCAGGGGTATGTCCTGTCCATTGTATCCCTAAGAAGGGAGGTATTACTATAGTCCCTAATGATAAAGATGAATTGATCCCACAAAGAATTATTACAGGTTATAGGATGGTAATTGATTTCCGCAAATTACATAAAGCTACTAAGAAAGATCATTACCCTTTACTTTTTATTGACCAAATGCTAGAAAGACTATCCAAACATACACATTTCTGCTTTCTAGATGGTTATTATGGTTTCTCTCAAATACCTATGTCAGCGGACGATCAAGCAAAGACTAATTTTAGTTGCCCTTTCGGTACTTTTGCTTATAGACGTATGCCTTTTGTTTTATGTAATGCACCTGCTACCTTTTAAAGATGCATGATGGCTATATTCTCTGACTTTTGTGAAAAGATTTGTGAGATATTCATGGATGGTTTCTCCGTTTATGGATCCTCTTTTGATGATTGCTTGAGCAACCTTGATCGAGTTTTGCAGAGATGTGAAGATACTAGTCTTGTTTTGAGTTGGGAAAAGTGCCACTTTATGGTTAATGAAGGCATTGTCTTGGGGCATAAAATTTATGAAAGAGGTATTGAAGTTGATAAAGCTAAAGTTGATGCTATTTAAAAGATGCTGTGTCCCAAGGACATTAAAGGTATAAGAAGTTTCCTTGGTCATGCCGGTTTTATAGGAGGTTCATTAAGGACTTTTCTAAAATCTCTAGGCCTCTGACTAATTTATTGCAAAAAGATATTCCTTTTGTCTTTGGTGATGATTGTGTAGAAGCATTTGAAATACTTAAGAAAGCTTTGATTTATGCACCTATTGTTTAGCCACCTGATTAGAATTTACCCTTTGAAATTATGTGTGATGCTAGCGTTTATGCTGTAGGGTTGTTCTAGGGCAAAGAGTTGATAAGAAATTAAATGTTATTCAATATGATAGTAAAACTCTAGACACTGCACAGAGAAATTATGCTACTACTGAAAAAGAATTCTTAGCAGTTGTATTTGCTTGTGATAAGTTCAGACCTTATATTGTTGATTCTAAAGTAACTATTCACACTGATCATGCTGCTATTAAATATCTCATCAAAAAGAAAGGTGCTAAACCTAGACTTATTAGATGGGTCCTCTTGCTCCAAGAATTTGATTTGCATATTATTGATAGAAAGGGAGCTGAGAACCCCGTTGCAGACAACTTGTGTAGGTTAGAGAATGTTCTTGATGACTCACTACCTATTGATGATAGCTTTCCTGATGAACAATTAGCTGTCATATATGCTTCTCGTACTGCTCCATGGTATGCTGATTATGCTGATTACATTGTTGCTAAATTTATACCACCTTGTTTCACATACCAACAAAAGAAAAAGTTCTTTTATGATTTAAGACATTACTTCTGGGATGACCCACACCTTTATAAAGAAGGAGTAGATGGTGTTATTAGACGTTGTGTACCTGAGCTTGAACAGGAACAAATCCTACGCAAGTGTCACTCCGAGGCATATGGAGGACACCACGCTGGAGATAGAACTGCACATAAGGTATTGCAATCCGGTTTTTATTGGCCTACTCTCTTCGAAGATGCCCATAAGTTTGTCTTGTCTTGTGATGAATGTCAAAGAATTGGTAATATTAGTAGACGTCAAGAAATGCATATGAACTATTCTCTTGTTATTGAACCATTTGATGTTTGGGGCTTTGATTATATGGGACCTTTTCCTGCCTCTAATGGATACTCACATATTTTAGTTGCTGTTGATTACGTTACTAAGTGGGTAGAAGCTATTCCAACTAGTAGTGCTGATCATAACACCTCTATTAAAATGCTTAAAGAAGTTATTTTTCCGAGGTTTGGAGTCCCTAGATATTTAATGACTGATGGTGGTTCACATTTTATTCATGGTGCTTTTCATAAAATTCTTGCTAAGCATGATGTTAATCATAGAATTACATCTCCATATCACCCACAGTCTAGCGGTCAAGTAGAATTGAGTAACAGAGAGCTCAAATTAATTTTGCAAAAGACCGTTAATAGATCTAGAAAGAATTGGTCCAAGAAACTTGATGATGCATTATGGGCCTATAGAACTGCATATAAGAATCCTATGGGTATGTCTCCATTATAAAATGGTTTATGGGAAAGCATGTGACTTACCTCTCGAACTTGAACATAAGGCATATTGGGCCATTAAAGAGATCAATTATGATTTCAAACTTGCCGGTGAGAAGAGGTTATTTGACATTAGCTCACTTGATGAATGGAGAACCCAAGCCTATGAGAATTCCAAGCTCTTTAAAGAAAAAGTTAAAAGGTGGCATGACAAAAGGATACAAAAGCGTGAGTTTAACGTAGGTAATTATGTTTTGGTTTTCAACTCTCGTTTAAGATTTTTTGCAGGAAAACTTCTCTCTAAATGGGAAGGTCCTTACGTTATCGAGGAGGTCTATCGTTCTGGTGCCATAAAAATCAACAACTTCGGAGGCACAAATTCGAAGGTGGTGAACGGTCAAAGAATCAAACATTATATCTCAGGTAATCCTATAAATGTTGAAACTAATGTTATTGACACTTTAACCCCGGAGGAATACATAAGGGACACTTTCCAGAATGTTTTAGACTCCAAAAAGGAATAGGTATGTGGTATGGTAAGTAAACCGACTCCAAAACAGTTCTAACAGCAATTTTTCTCCATTTTGGAATATTTAAGAAAATAGGAAAATAAGAAGTAGTCCGGGAAGGACACGAGGCATCCACAAGGGTGGAGGGCGCGCCCACCCTTACAGGGCACGCCCCCTGCCTCATGGGCACCTCGTGTGCTCTCCGGACTCCATTTTCTTGCACGATACTTCTTTTGGTTGCTAAAAATTCATTATATAATCTCCCAGAGGTTTTGACTACCGTATCACACAAAAATCTTCTGTCTTTGTTTCGAGCTGTTTTTCTGACAGATCTAGAGCATCATGACGGCACCCTCCTCCAACAATGAAGACAAGAATGCTTGGCTATTGAAGATAGAGCTGAAGAGAGAAGAACCTGAGGAGATCAACAAGGATGAAGGGATCAAGAAGGCCATTGAAGATCAAGCTCCGGCGGCAGAAGAAGAAAACATCCCTCAACCTCTTCCTAACCTCTTTACCTCAACTGAGATTGAAGCTTTCAAGATGATTGAGTTAGCTCGCATACAAAACAAGTATCTCACACATGAAAATATTTTGTTGAAGGAGCATATCGTCACACTCAAGGGCATTATTCGCAAATTGGAAGATCTCCTACGCTCGATGTGCGACTATCCATCATCATCACCACCTTCTTCACCAACAAAGGAGAAATAATCACATGGGTATGGGCACTCCCCTTGGCAACTGCCAAGCTTGGGGGAGGTTCCCCGGTATCGTATCATCATCACACTCCTATCTTTAGCGTTTTACTTAGTTCAATCCTTTTGGTAATATCTTGATCTAGTAGAATAAAGTTTTGGTATGAATTAGTTTTGAGTTTTGCTTTGTGATCCCTCTATGTAATCGAGTCTATGAGCTATATATAATAAAGATTAGTGTTGAGTCAAGGGCTTTGCTATCTTGCCATGATCTTAAGTGCACAAAATAATAAAAAGAATAAAAGAGTTCATATTGACCTTATGGATAGTAATGACTTCACACATAGAAAGTATGAGGCTTAAAAGTTATTGAGAGTTGGCAAACGTATTTTTGGTCATCGTCGCAATTAATAGGAAGTAATAAAGAAAGAGAGGTCTTCACATATAAATATACTATCTTGGACATCTTTTATGATTGTGAGCACTCATTAAAGTATGACATGCTAAAGAGTTGATGTTGGACAAGGAAGATAACATAATGGGTTATGTTTTCTCACATCTCAGTTAAAGTATATTGTCATGGATCATTCAAACATGTTGAGCTTGCCTTTCCCCCTCATGCTAGCCAAATTCCTTGCACCAAGTAGAGATACTACTTGTGCTTCCAAACATCCTTAAACCCAGTTTTGCCATGAGAGTCCACCATACCTACCTATGGATTGAGTAAGATCCTTCAAGTAAGTTGTCATGCTGCATGCAATAAAAATTGCTCTCTAAATATGTATGACTTATTAGTGTGGATAAAATAAGCTTTATACGATCCTGTGATATGGAAGTAATAAAAGTGACAGACTGCATAATAAAGGTTCATATCGCAAGTGGCAATATAAAGTGACATACTTTTGCATTAAGATTTCGTGCATCCAACTAAAAAGCACATGACAACCTCTGCTTCCCTCTGCGAAGGGCCTATCTTTTACCTTATGTCTTTTACATTATGCAAGAGTCAAGGTGATCTTCACCTTTCCCTTTTTATTTTTATCCTTTGGCAACCACCTCGTATTGGAAAGATCCTGATATATATATATATCCAATTGGATGTAAGTTAGCATGAACTATTATTGTTGACATTACCCTTGAGGTAAAACATCGGGAGGCAACACAATAAGCCCCTATCTTTCTGTGTGTCCGATTAAAACTCCAGAACCATAAGTATTGCGTGAGTGTCAGCAATTGTGGAAGACTAAATGATAGTTGAGTATGTGGAGTTGCTGAAAGCTCTTACGTTGACTCTTTCCTATGTTATGATAAATTGCAGTTGCTTCAATGACTGAGATTTTAGTTTGCTAGTTCTCAATGAAGTTTCTGAATCATACTTGACATTGTGAATGGATTGTTACTTGAGCATAAGTAATCATATGACAATATATATATATATATATATATATATATGTTGCTATTATAAGAATGATCATGATGCCCTCATGTCCGTATTTTATTTTTATCGACACCTCTATCTCTAAACGTGCGGACATATTCTTTGATATCGGCTTCCGCTTGAGGACAAGCGAGGTCTAAGCTTGGGGGAGTTGATACGTCCATTTTGCATCATGCTTTTATATCGATATTTATTGCATTATGGGCTGTTATTACACGTTATGTCACAATACTTATGGCTATTCTCTCTTATTTTACAAGGTTTAACATGAAGAGGGAGAATGCCGGCAGCTGGGATTTTGGGCTGGAAAAGGAGCAAATATTGGAAACCTATTCTGCACAGCTCCAAAAGTCCTGAAACTCCATGAAAGTCAATTTTGGAATTAATGATAATTATTGAGTGGAAGAAGTACCAGAGGGGGCCCACACCCTGGCCACGAGGGTGCGGGGCGTGCCCACCCTTACAGGGCGCGCCCCCTGCCTCGTGGGCCCCCTGGAAGCCCTCCGGTGCCCATCTTCTGCTATATGAAGTCTTTTACCCTGGAAAAAATCATAAGCAAGCTTTCGGGACGAAACTCCGCCGCCACGAGGCGGAACCTTGGCGGAACCAATCTAGGGCTCCGGCGAAGCTGTTCTGCCGGGGAAACTTCCCTCCGAGAGGGGGAAATCATCACCATTGTCATCACCAACGATCCTCTCATCGGGAGGGGGTCAATCTCCATCAACATCTTCACTAGCACCATCTTCTCTCAAACCCTAGTTCATCTCTTGTATCCAATCTTTGTACCAAAACCTCAGATTGGTACCTATGGGTTGCTAGTAGTGTTGATTACTCCTTGTAGTTGATGCTAGTTGGTTTATCCGGTGCAAGATTATTTGTTCAGATCCTTAATGCATATTAATACCCCTCTGATCATGAACATGAATATGCTTTGTGAGTAGTTATGTTTGTTCCTGAGGACATGGGTGAAGTCTTGCTATTAGTAGTCATGTGAATTTGGTATTCGTTCGATATTTTGATGAGATGTATGTTGTCTCTCCTCTAGTGGTGTTATGTGAACGTCGACTACATGACACTTCACCATTTTTGGGCCTAGAGGAAGGCATTGGGGAGTAATAAGTAGATAATGGGTTGCTAGAGTGATAGAAGCTTAAACCCTAGTTTATAAGTTGCTTTGTAAGGGGCTGATTTGGATCCATATGTTTCATGCTATGGTTAGTTTTACCTTAATACTTCTTTTGTAGTTGCAGATGCTTGCAATAGGGGTTAATCATAAGTGGGATGCTTGTCCAAGAAAGGGAAGTGCCCAAGCACCGGTCCACCCACATATCAAATTATCAAAGTAACGAACGCGAATCATATGAGCGTGATGAAAACTAGCTTGACGATAATTCCCATGTGTCCTCGGGAGCGCTTTTCTCATTATAAGAACTTGTCCAGGCTTGTCCTTTGCTACAAAAAGGATTGGTCCACCTTGCTGCACCTTATTTACTTTCATTGCTTGTTACCCGTTACAAATTATCCTATCACAAAACTATGTGTTACCTACAATTTCAGTGCTTGCAGAGAATACCTTATTGAAAACTGCTTGTCATTTCCTTCTGCTCCCCGTTGGGTTCGACACTCTTACTTATCGAAAGGACTACGATAGATCCCCTATACTTGTGGGTCATCACACGCAAAGAAAACGGAAATAATTTCATCTTGACCACATCATTGTCCACATCTTTTTTCTTTTGCATATCACGTAATTCCACGAAGGTATTAAGATGGGACGCGGCATCCTCATTAGGAGTACCGGAAAATTGGTCTTTCATAACAAGATTCAGCAAAGCAGTATTAATATCATAGGTCTCTGTACTAGTGGCGGAGGAGCAAGCGGAGTGCCAATAAAATCATTGTTATTGGTATTTGAGAAGTCTCATAGTTTGGTGTTCTCTTGAGTCATGATGACCACACAACAAGAATGCACTCAAAAACAGATCCGGCAAGAAAACGGCGAACGAAAAAAGAGAGGTGATAAAACAACAAATTTTTGTGAAGTGGGGAAGAGGAAAACGAGAGGGAAATGGTGAATAATGTAAATTGCAAGGAGATGATATTTGTGATTAGGAACCTGGTTATATGTTGAAGATCCTCCCCGACAACGGCGCCAGAAATTACTTTTGATGTCGCTTGAAGCTACGTCGGTATTTCCCCAAAGAGGAAGGGATTATGCAACACAACATCGGTATGTATTTCCCTCATATATGAAACCAAGGTTATCGAACCAGTAGGAGAACCAAGCAACACAATATAAACAGCCCCTGCACACAAATAACAACACCTCGCAATCCGACGTGTTAAAGGGGTTGTCAATCCCTTTCACGGTACGACGCCTCAAGATAGGCAAAGGACGTGACGTAAATTTGTAGTAGATTGATAGATCAAACACCAAATAAAATAAATATAAATAAATTTCAGCAAGGTATTTTTGGTTTAATAGATCTGAAAATAAACAGAAGGAAAAAGTAGATCGCAAGGCAAATATATGAGAAAGAAGACCCAGGGGTCGTAGGTCTCACTAGTGGCTTCTCTCGAGAAAGATAGGAAACGGTGGGTAAACAAATTACTATTGGGCAATTGATAGAACTTCAAATAATTATGACAATATCCAGGCAATGATCAGTACATAGGCATCACGTCCAAGATTAGTAGACTGACTCCATCCTGAATCTACTACTATTACTCCACACATCAAGCGCTATCCGGCATGCATCTAGTGTATTAAGTTCATGAGAAACCGGAGTAATGCATTAAGAATGATGACATGATGTAGACGAGATCCCTTTATCTATTGCGGCAGATATATATCTCATCTTTTTATCCTTAGTAGCAACGATACATACGTGTCGGTTCCCTTTCTGTCACTGGGATCAAGAACCGTAAGATCGAACTCACTACCGGACACCTCTTCCCATTGCAAGATAAATAGATCCAGTTGGCCAAACAAAACCCAAATATCGGAGAAGAAATATGAGGCTATAATAGATCACGCATATAAGAGATCAAATAAACTCAAATAACTTTTATGGATATAAAAAGATATAACTGATCATAAACTCGAAGTTCATCGGATCCCAACAAACACACCGCAAAAAGAGTTACATCATATGGATCTCCAAGAGACCATTGTATTGAGAATTCAGCGAGAGAGAGAAAGCCATCTAGCTACTAACTACGGACCCGAAGGTCTACAAAGAACTACTCATGCATCATCAGAGAGGCACCAATGGAAGTGGTGAACCCCTCCGTGATGGTGTCTAGATTGGATCTGGTGGTTCTGGACTCTGCGGCGGCTGGATGGATATTTTGTTGACTCCCCTAGGGTTTCTGGAATATTGGGGGTATTTATAGAGCAAAGAGGCGGTCCGGGGGGGGGGGGTACCCGAGGTGGGCACAACCCACCAGGGCGCGCGTGGGCCTCCTGGCGCGCCCTGGTGGATTGTCCCCTCCTCGGGACTCCCCCCAGGTGCAACCAGGGCCCATCTTCTTCCTTTTGGTCCATAAAAAATCATCATAAAGTGGCATGGCATTTGGACTCCATCTGATATTGATTTCTTGCGATGTAAAAAACATGCAGAAAACAACAACTGACACTTGGCACTATGTCAATAGGTTAGTACCAAAAAATGATATAAAATGATTATAAAACATCCAAGATTGATAATATAACAGCATGGAATAATCAAAAATTATAGATATGTTGGAGATGTATCAGCAGGTTGAGGCAACCTGTGGGCTGACGAAAACCTGATTTGGCGTGAGTACATGTGCCATGATCATTGACAGGGGCGACGGTAGGAACAACATTAGCTGGTAGGATGGAAATGGGGTTTCTGGTGTAGGAGAAGATGCATACGGTGGGTGGGGTGCTGGCGGGTTGGGTGGTGTTTGGGATGTCTGATTGCGGCTTGGGTGGTGGTGGGTTGGGTGGTGGCGAGTTGTTTGGTTGCGGGTTGGGTGGTGGCGAGTTGTTTGGTGGCGGGTTGGGTGGTGTCTGGGTGTTTGGTGGCGGGTTGGGTGGTGCTACTGTGACAGTAGGTGTGGCGGGTTGGGCTTCTGTGACAGGAGTGTAGAGGTGGAATGGACGGGGAGAAGAGGTGGTGGTGGAGGTATGGATGATTGATGGTATGACGGTCCGTTGAGCAAAAGGAAAAAAATATGTTCGGCGAATGTAATGTGGCGAGACACGTGTACCTGTCCAATGTGTAAGTCAAGACAGTGGTAACCTTTGTGTTCGTCGAAAAAACCAAGAAGGACACATGGGATAGATCATGGAGAGAGTTTGTTTTCAGAGGTGGCATAGGCATTTGGAAAGCAAAGACAGCCAAAAACACGAACCTCATAGTAATTGGGATGGCAAAGGAAAAGAGAGTAATAGGGAGTGATAGTTGGATCGGTTTTGGAGGTGCGAATATTGAGAAGAAAGGTGACCGTGTGGAGTGCTTCTGCCTAGAATTTTTGATGGCATGGAGGACTGAATGAGAAGTGTACAAACAATGTCATTGATGGTGCGAAGAGAACACATAGCGCTGAAAATTTAGAAAAAGAGGGTAAACATCGGATTTGTTGTAGAGAGGAACAGTCCATACAAAGTAGGTAAAATTGTCTAGTATGACAAGATAATATTTAAAACCAGAAACACTTGCAACGGGTGAGGTCCATAAATCACAATGTATTAATTCAATATGATAAGTACTAGAAGAGCAACAGGAGCTAAAGGGAAGACACACATGTTTGCCTAACTGACAAGACTCACAAATGAAGAACTGTGGGAATCGTGATTACATGGTATGGAAAATTCACTAAGCATAGATGCTAAAACAACAGGATTGGGATGACCGAAACGACGATGCCAAAGGTCGATGGAGGCCACCATGGATGTAGGAGGAGCGGCGACAGGGACACCATGAAGAGAGTAGAGTTCACCAGTGCTATTAAAGCGGGCGATCTTGGCCTTGGTCTGGTAATCCTTCACAGACAAACCAAAAGGGTCAACCTCAACAGAAACTAAATTACCGCAAGTAAATTGGCAAACAAAAATTAGGTTTTTAATAAGAGGGAGTGCAACAAGAACATCTCGAAGAATAAGTGGATTAGTGGGAGAGGGAAGTTGAGCCTGACCTAGACAATATATGGGAATAGATGAACCATCACCAAGAGTAATGGAAGGAAACAGAGAAGGAGTGCAAGAAGAAAGGAAATTACTTGATGTAGACATATGACTAGAGGCACCCGAATAAAATATCCAATTCGTACCTGAGTTTCCTTGGGCAGCAAAGTTGTTCATGGCCTGGAGAAAGGCGGCTTGATGCCATTTCAGTAGGGTAGGTGAGGTTGGTGTGGGCAGCAACGCCGACTGATATGCCGGTGAAGGCATGAGAGCTGACGAGGGCATGTAATAGAGAGTCCCGTCAGTAGGAGAGGGCGATGGAGCACCGTAAGGAGCATACGATGGAGCGACATGATATGCATTCACCAACTTTTGAGGGGTAAGCAACCCAGGGGGAACTAGTGACGGGCGATCAGTGAGGTGGAGGTTAAGGAAAAAAAGCCGCTCCTTGCCCCCGCGATGTTCTCCCCGCGGGCAGCTCGGGTGGTGGCGCTAGATCCAGCTACGAGCGGCCTCCCCTCCCCCCCACCGGTCGGAGAGGCTGGGGCGAAGTCCCTCGTGGTGTCTGGCGACGAGGGCTTTCCTCTCTTCGTCTTGGTCGTGGGGGTTGCAGGGCCTCCATCCTAGGCGGCGGCGGCAAGCGTGCACGAGGCCAGGTGGTGTGGTGGCGCTCCCTCCAGTCGTAGGTGCGCAACAGTGCGGCAGCAGTGAGGTGTGTGCCGGGCCGCCCGACAGCTGTGTTCTTTGGTGGCGGCTGGGGTTCGACTTCGGGCCTACGACGGCTGCGGGTGGTGTCCTTTCTTCCCTGTTGCGGGAGCGTGGCGGTGCTCCTTGGACAACAAGATTCCCGGCGGTGCAGCTCTGGATGGTGTGGAGGCGGTGGCGCAGCTTCTTGGCGGCGGGCTAGCGTGACGGCCGGTGGCGGCGCCCTGCCGGCCCAGATCTGAGCCCTTTGGGGCCCCATGTGGGTCTGGGCAGGCCCGACTTGGCTCTACCTACAATGGCTCCGGCGGACGGAGGTGCAGCTCGTGCGAGGGGTTGTGGAGACGGTGGTGCGCCCACTGCAACACGGTGACATGAGCTTCAAGAGCCATATCTAGCTCGACTAGGCCTTTGTGCCTGGTTTGCTCCTCTTGCTGCGTCTGGTCGGTGACAACTGATGGCGGTGGAGGTTGTCTCCTCCCGTGTGGCTGCTGATGTTGCCGCTCCTCGTTCCCGGTACTTCCTCTCAGACCCATTGGTCCCGCTTCTAACTCCATGGTGAGACGACCATGGTGGCTCCAAGATCGTGGTGGTGCATGTTGGTGGGCGGCAAGTGTGGTGGAGCGCGGCGGATCAGTCGGGGTGGTGGGTGTGTGGCGGACGGGAGAAACCCCTGTCGGCTTGGCCGACACCGACGTGGAAATGCCCGTGGGCACCATCTTTCCTTCTTGAAGGGCGTCGGGTATCCCCCACCCATGCCTCTCCGCGTACCGGGGGAAACCCTAGGACCTGTTCGGGCACCAGCGTCGTCATCGTCGCGTTCCATCCGGAAGGTGTTGCTTGGTATGCGGTGGTCTGAAGTGCTAGGAGTGTGGTGGAAATCTTCGGTGGGCGCAGCAGCTGTGGGTCATCATCGTTTTCGTCGATCCGACTCTGTTGTCATTATTTTCTTTTTCTTTCTTTTCTATTTTCTTTTGGGCGTGATTGTGCTGTCTGCCCTAGCAATGGATTCTCAGATGTATCGGTTAGTTGCTATATCTATATAGCAGGGCGAAAGCCTATTTCGAGCAAGCCAGGGGCACCAGTATGCGGACGAAGGCCAGGTTGCCAAGTGCCGGTTTTGGCAGGTGGAGCGCCAAGGGGGGACGGGGCAGACCAGGGCATATGCCATGCCTAGACAAGCCCGGTCCATGGATCGTGTGGAGGACGCCAGGATGGAGCCGCGGGTGGAGCACTCAAAGCTGGCACAGGGTTTGAAGTCAGTGGTGTCGAAGGAGGTGCTGAGCGCGTCGAGGGCGACCTATAGATGTTTTTTTTGCCTCGGTAGTTGGGACTGGGGCGCCAGCCTGGAGGTGGCCGCACGGATGGCATCAGGGGCGGCGTGGCGGCAGGAGCTGGTGTGGGCGGCGCTGATGGAGACGGTGTAGGAGGACGAGCCGCAACATGGAAGACCCTTGGGAGAGAGTCCCTGCGAGCTTGAGTGTCCGCGGTGAGCTGCAACATGGAGCGGACTTCGGCAAAGGTTGGAGGAGTCCGCATCATCAAGATGAAGGAGGCCTGCTTGTTGAAATCCTCGCTCAACCCAACAACGATGATGTTGATGAGTTGTGCATCACTGACGGGATTACCGAGTTCGCGAAGCTCGTCGCCGATGGCCTTGACGCGCTGACGGAAAAGATTTACCGAGGCATCGCCTTGGGTTAGGCTACGAAGCTCGGTGTGCAGAACACTTTTCCGAGCGTCACTGTTGCTTTGAAAAAGCTGGCAAAGATAGCCCCAGATGTTGACAGCGGTGGCGCCATCGTGATCAAGCATGTTGAAGATCTCGGTGGTGATGCGGGTGTAGAACCACTAAACAATCGCGAGATCATCTTTCACCCATTGAGGATCATCAGGGCGAGGAGGACTGTTGGCGTCGATGTGAGAGCGGAGGTTGCAGCTTCCCAGGTGTAGATCAAAGAGGTGGCACTAATGATAATAATTTTGGGCGGTGAGGTCGAGGACGTGGGGATGAAAGGGCTGACTGACATTGGTGATGGAGTCGGAGAGCGACATAGGTGCAACTAGGAGAGTAGTAGTAGGTATTGGTGGTGCTAGGGAAAGAGTAGAGGAAGAAGATGCCGCCGCGGCGGCAGCTTTGGTGATGAGAGCAGCCCGGCGCTCAAAGTAGCCGGGCGGCGGTGGTGGGGGTGGGTGGAGCCATACCCTAAACTCTAGGATCGAAAATCTAATGCCATGATAGATGAATAAAACTATTGCTTATATTCTTTTTGGTACAGGGTACATAGCTATATATATTGGTACAAACCGACTTAGACTAGGAAACTTGTGATCCAAGGAATAGTCTAACACTTGAGAAGCCAATTTGTGTTGCTCATGAATTAATGAAATGGCCAAACATTCTTCTATGTAGTGGGTTGGCAGAGAAGCTCCAAATGTCTCTCCATTCGCCATCTTCTCAGTGAAATAAATCCTATTAGAATTTGCTAAAGAGGATTTTTGTTGTAAAATAGGAGAGTCGCCTCGGAGAGCCCTTGCCCAATTCCTGATCTACTCGAACCATGTTGCGGTCATAGTCGAGACATGAGAGGTGCTTGCACTACTGGAATCAGGGAATTTGCCGTCTGCCATCTCTTTGCCGTCAGCTAGCGGACATCAAAGAAGGTCTTTGCCATCAGCTACCAAGAAGCAGATGGCAAACAACTGGCGGATGACAAAGAAGGTCTTTGCCATCGGCCATTTCTTTGCCGTCCGCTGGCTGACGGCAAAGAGGGAGGTGGCACCCACTAACGAAAAAACTTAACGTCCCCCCTCTTTTCTGTCCGTAGCAGACGACAAAGATAAAAAAAGCGAACGACAAAGGAGGGGAGGACGGCAAAGGATAACCTAACTAACGGCCGAGCCCTCCCGCCCGTTACTCTCTCTGTTCTCCCTCTCTCCTCCCCGGCGCCCACATCCACCCACCGTGCCGCCCCCGCCGCCTGGCACCGCCCCCGCCCCCGCCCCTGCCGCCCTGTGGCGCCCCCGCCACCGCCCCCTCCCCCACCCGCCGACGCCCCACCATCCCGCCGCCCCCGCCATCGCCCCCGCTACCGCCGCCCGACCCCACCCCCGCCAACGCCCCCGCCACCGCCCCCTCCACCACACACCGACGCCCCACCATCCCGTCGCCCGGCGCCGCCACCGCCCTCGCTGCCCGGCCGTCCCACTGCTCCAGAGCCCCGCCGCCCCCACCTGCCCACCACCCCGGCGCCAGCGTCGCCCCCGGCTCCGGTGAGTATTTTTTTCTTTCTGTTTTTTCTTTCTTTTTGCTATTTAATTGCTGTTTAATTGTTAGTGTTAGTGTTAGTGATAGATTTAGTGTTAGAAAAGAAGAAGATTTAGTGTTAGTTTTAGAAAAAAGAATATGTAGAACAAAAGAAGAAGAAGAATAAAAGAAGTAGAAGTGGAAGAAGAAGAAAAGAAGAAAAGAAAAGAAGTAGAAAAAAGATGAAAAAGAAGAAGAAGAAAAGAAGTAGAAGAAGAAGAAAAGAAGAAAAGAAAAGAGGTAAAAGAAGTAGAAAAAAGATGGAAAAAGAAGAATAAGAAAAGAAGTACAAGAAGTAGAAGAAGAAGAAAAGAAGAAAAGAAAAGAAGTAAAAGAAGTAGAAAAAAGATGAAAGAAGAAGAAGAAGAAGAAGAAGAAAGGAAAGAAGAAGAAAGGAAAGAAGAAGAAGAAGAAGAAAGGAAAGAAGAAGAAGGATAGAAGAAGAAGAAGAAGAAAGGAAAGAAGAAGAAAAAAGAAGAAGAAGAGAAGGAAAGAAGAAGAAGGATAGAAGGAAACACCCCGACCCCTGACCCCGACACCCCGACCCCGACACCTGACCCCGACACCCTGACCTCGACACCCCGACCCCGACACGACACCCCGACACCCCGACCCCGACACCACACCCTGACACCCCGACCCCGACACAACACCCCGACACCCCAACCCCGAAACAGCACCCCGACCCCGACACCGACATGACACCCCGACCCCCGAAACCTCCCGAAAAGGTGCTCTTTGGCCTTCCAGAGGCTGACGGGGTCATATATTTGTGAAATATGAGTTAGGTCATATATTTTTCGATTTTGTTATGAAAAACATCATATATAATTGTGTTGATCGGGTAAATTTAAATGTGTAGTTGTTTCATCGCTGCGAGGTTTGGTGTTCGACGACCTCGCCGTGCGTATGACGAGCTCTACCCCTTTGTTCGTGGGTGAGCACAAATGACATGTCCTCCTCCCCCATTAATTATTTTCTCTGTTCCGGTGTTCGTGCCGATGAAACTTGATAGCTAGCTATATATGTGTCTTGAATCATCAGTATGTGTAACCAATATGTGTCTCCCATTCGAAAGTGTTATAGTTATAAATATGAATGCATTTGCATATTTATAATCTTGATTCTTTCGAATTGTCCAATGCTATACATGGACAGCCCGAGTATGTGTAGATTGGCTTCGTTTTCCCATATGCTTTGCTCCGGATCCGACGCATAAATTTCGTTAGTGCCTCCCCTGTTGTTCTTCGGGTACACATCCTTTCTGTTTATTGTAGAGACGTGTATCAGGAGAACAACGGGGAGGTGTTGCCGAAATTTTGTGTCGGATCCGGAGCATGGCATGGGAAAATGAACCCAATCTACACATACTCGGGTGGGATTAGGACCTATCATTACCTATTAGAGTGTAGGTTGCATGGACGTAATAAAATTGACAAAGTAGATCAACTGATGAATATATACATGGTGAATTATATATATATTTGTTATGTGTCCAGTAGCTCTGAAAGTCAAGATGAGTGATCGTGCATGGATGTATACCGTCACCGGGCGGACGACAAAGGCCAGATAATTTTTGCCGTCAGCAGCTGATGACAAAGGCTGCCGTTAGCCATCTAACGGACTAACAGCGTATTTATTGCCGTCATCTTTCTTTGCCGTCCGCTGCTTATGGCAAAGGACCCTTTGCCGTCAGCCTCCGGAAGCAGACGACAAAGTAGCTCTTTGCCGATCCTTACTTTGCCGGAGCCTGTTACCGTCCGCGGCAGACAGCAAAGGCCTTTGCCGTCCGCCCCAGCGGACAGCAAAGTAGCTGATTCCTGTAGTGTTGGGGCTGTCATCTATATAGTAGATCTAGGATATATCCGCCGCAGTGGGATCTAGTATGATGCCAATAGGGTGCGAGCCACACAGAGTGGCCAGAGGTCGTTGCATTGCTATTCTTGCTACTCATTGGGGAGTTGGCATTGTTGGGAATCGTTGTATGGAAAAGATTTTTTTTCTACGCACACGCAATTATCTATCCATGGAGATGCATAGCAACGAGGGAGAGAGTGTGTCTACGTACCCTTGTAGATCGTAAGCAGAAGCGTTTCACAACGCGGTTGATGTAGTCTAACTTTCTTTGCGATCCATCGATTGAGTACCGAACGTATGGCACCTCCGAGTTCTGCACACGTTCAGCTCCGTGATGTCCCTTGCCTTCTTGATCCAGCAAGACGCCGAGGTAGTATGTGAGTTCTGTCAGCACGACGGCGTGGTGATGGTGGTGGTGAAGTGATCTCCGCAAGGCTTCACCTAAGCACTATGAAAATATGACCGGGGAAGTAAACGGTGGAGGGGAGGGGGTGAGGGAGTCCTGGATTAAGGGGTCCTCGGACAGCCGGACTATATACTTTGGCCGGACTGTTGGGCTATGAAGATACAAGATAGAAGACTTCTTCCCGTGTCCGGGTGGGGCTCTCCTTTGCGTGGAAGGCAAGGTTGGCGATTCGGATATGTAGATTCCTTTCTCTGTAACCGACTTTGTGTTACCCTAGTCCCCTCCGGTGTCTATATAAACTGGAGGGTTTAGTACATAGGGCAGAATCATAATCCCATAGGCTAGACTTCTAGGGTTTTAGCCATTAAGATCTCGTGGTAGATCAACTCTTGTAATACTCATGTTCATCAAGATCAATCAAGCAGTAAGTAGGGTATTACCATCATAGAGAGGGCCCGAACCTGGGTAAACATCATGTACCCCGTCTCCTGTTACCATCGACCTTAGACGCACAGTTCGGGACCCCCTACCCGAGATCCGCCGGTTTTGACACCAACATTGGTGCTTTCATTGAGAGTTCCACTGCGTCGTCACAAAAAGGTTTGATGTCTCCATCAATCATCCGCAACAATGCAGTCCAGGGGGAGATTTTCCTCCCCGGACGGATCTTTGTATTCGGCGGCTTCGCACTGCGGGCCAACTCGCTTGGCCATCTGGAGCAGATCGACAGCTACGCTCCTGGCCATCAAGTTAGATTTGGAAGCTTAAATTACGTAGCCGATGTCCGCGGAGACTTGATCTTCGACGGATTCGAGCCCATGACTGCCACTCCCTGTCACCACGATGAACATGACCTAAATCTATCATCGGACTGTGCACAGGAGATAGCACCTACAACTTCTTTGGCCCTAGATCCAGAGCAGATCACGCCATCCGAGGACGGGGATCTCAACCCCGCCGTGGAAGCCGCACACAGATCCAACCTCGAGTGGGCCCTGTGTCATCGGAACCTTGGATTCGTCTCCAGCCATAGGTTGCGAACCGCGTGCATCCACGCCCATCAAACCTGATCGGGTGCCGATCGCTGAGTTCAGCTCCGCGGGCATCTTCCGACAGTCGCCTTTTGGCGATATACTGAACTCATTAAGAGCCCTCTCCTTATCAGGAGAATCTCCGCCGAGCTATATCCAGTTCGAATTGGAAGCCGAGGACGAAGAATTGCGTTCCCCATCCACCACCCACTGCATAGCTTCTATCGAAGACCTAACCGGCATGCTTGACTACGACTCCGAAGACATCGACGGTAGGGACGATGATGCCGGAGAGGAGTAGGCACAGAAGCCGCCGCTTACAGGGCGTTGGATAACTATCTCCTCGTATGACGTATACATGGTGGATACACCCAAACAGAACAACAGTGACAATGAAAACCCAGTCAAGGTTAAGCCTCCTGAGATACAGCCAAAGCGCCAGCGTCAGCGGCGTCGCTCTAAGCCACGCCATGGTAAAAACAGCAATATCATCACAGGAGAAAACAATACTCCGGACGACACCGAAGACAATGAAGACCCCATCGAGCCAACCTCTGAACAGGACGAACGGGAAGATGGGCAAGCCAGCCATGATGAATAGGCCATGAACAAAGACGCGGAGGACAGTAATTACCTTCTGCTCTCCGAGGATGAGGTGAGCCTCGGCGACGAAGACTTTATCGTGCCTACGGAGCCCATCGAGCAGGAGCCCTTTAAGCGCCGGCTAATAGCCACTTCAAGGAGCCTGAAAAAGAAACAGCAGCAGCTTCAGGCTAATCAAGATTTGCTCAATGATAGATGGACCGATGTCCTTGTAGCCGAGGAATACGGCCTCGAGCGCCCAACCAAAAGTTACCCGAAGCGCAAACTGTTACCACAGATCGACGACGAGGCGCTGGAGCCAGTCCTACCAGCGCATAATGCGACTGACCGGCCACCACGCGGCCGGGACAAAGCGGCACCTCGAGTCGAACACCAGCCCGTGTTACCTCACTGTAAACATAGAAATACAACACCTCGGGGATGCACATATGACCTGCGGCATGACCTAAAAAACAGAGTAGGTTAGACCAGATCAATCTATGGATTGCGAGGGCGTGCCTTGATGCGTGACGATGGCCATCCGGCTGGACGTGACAAACATAACCATGTCCGGGCCGAAAACCGCAGACGAACTCCATTCGAGATACGCCATGACTTTGCCCGATATAGAGGCGCTGCACACCCCCTTTTCTTCACTGATGAAGTAATGGAACATGAATTCCCAGAAGGGTTTAAACCCATGAACATCGAATCATATGATGGCACAACAGACCCCGCAGTATGGATTGAGGATTTTCTTCTCCACATTCATATGGCCCGCGGTGATGATCTTCACGCCATCAAATACCTCCCGCTCAAACTCAAGGGACCAGCCATGTACTGGTTGAACAATCTGCCCAAAAACTCCATATGCAGCTGGGAGGACTTGGAGGACACCTTCCTCGACAACTTCTAAGGCACATATGTCTGACCTCCGGATGCCGGTGACTTAAGTCACATAGTTCAACAGCCCGGAGAGTCAGCCAGGAAATTCTGGACTAGGTTCTTAACTAAAAAGAACTAGATCGTCGACTGCGTGAACGCCGAAGCCCTAGCGGCCTTTAAGCACAGCATCCGCGATGAATGGCCAGCCCGACACCTTGGCCAGGAAAAACCGAAGTCCATGTCAGCCCTTGCGGCACTCATGACCCACTTCTGTGCGGGCGAAGATAGCTGGCTAGCCCATAGCAATAAAAATACAAGCAAACTTGGCACTTCTGAAGCCAGAAACAGCAACGGCAAGCCCCAACGCAACAGACACAAGCGTCGAAACAACGGTGACAACACCGAAGACACGACGGTCAATGCTGGATTCAGTGGCTCTAAGTCCGGTCAGCGGAAGAAGCCATACAAAAGAAACAATCCGGGCCCGTCCAGTTTGGACCGCATACTCGATCGTCCATGTCAAATCCACGGCACCCCCGACAAACCAGCCAATCATACCAATAGAGAGTGTTGGGTCTTCAAACATGCCGACAAATTAAATGTCGAAAACAAGGAGAAGGGGTCCCAAAGCAAGGACAATGACGAGGAGCCCCGGCCACCAAACACAAGGGGGCAGAAGAAGTTCCCCCCCAAGTAAAAACAGTGAACATGATATATGCTACCCATATCCCCAAGAGGGAGCGCAAGTGCACACTCAGGGACGTCTACGCGATAGAGCCAGTCGCCCCAAAGTTCAATCCTTGGTCATCCTTCCCGATCACTTTTGATCGCAGGGATCATCCGACCAGTATCCGTCACTGCGGTTCAGCCGCACTGGTCCTTGACCCAATTATTGATGGGTTCCACTTGACGCGAGTCCTCATGGACAGTGGCAGCAGCCTGAACCTGCTTTATCAGGATACAGTGCGCAAAATGGTTATTGATCCCTCAAGGATCAAACCCACCAAAACCACCTTTAAAGGTGTCATACCAGGTGTAGGGGCCTGCTGTACGGGCTCAATCACACTGGAAGTGGTCTTCGGATCTCCGAATAATTTCTGAAGCGAAGAATTGATCTTCGACATAGTCCCATTCCACAGTGGCTATCACGCACTGCTCGGACGAACCGCATTCGCTTCATTCAATGCGGTGCCGAACAATGTCTATCTCAAGCTCAAGATGCCCGGACCACGCGGTGTTATAACAGTCAATGGAAACACGGAACGCTCCCTCCGCACTAACGAGCACACCGCTGCCCTTGCAGCAGAAGTACAGAGCAGCCTTCTCAGGCAGAACCTTAATTTGGCAGCCAGGCTCTCGGACACCGTCAAGAGAGTCTGAACTACCCTGCAGCAGGACAGTCCAGCTCGTCAAGAGCTCGACTAGCAATTTGGCCTCCGTCCCAGTCCCAACCAAGCGGCGACAATCATGCCGCGTGTACATAACTACACACTCAAATTACCATGGGCATAGACGGAGGCACAACTAGATCGCGGTCCATAATACGGCACAACCGCTCCTGGATCCGCATACTTTCACTTTTCCTTTTTCTTTTCAGGTCTCTTTTCTTTCTCAGATAGTTCCTGGTGACCTGATCAACGGACCTATAGAGGGACACATATACCAAGACGGCAAGAAGCATTGACGTACGGCGGATTTTCCAGTGGTTTCTTTAATAATCATTATACCTATCTTGAGGACCCGCACGCAGCTCTCTCTTGGTTCGGGCATGTAAAATTGCTCTTCCTGCTTATTGCATTACTTGTACGAAATACGCTTTGACGTATTAATCAAACTACAATGGAAAATGGTTTGCGGCCCAATTTCTGTGGCATTAGCCTTGTACTTTATTTTCCTTTTTAATTTTTTTGTACCCGTACACTATGGTACGTCTCAATTTGCCAGGGGCTTCATTATGCCCCATACTACGACATCAAAGTCCAAACACTTTTTATAGTACAGTTCGGCACCCCGAACTTATAACATTATATGCATCGGCTCCAAATCATGTCTTTGGTCAATAGTTGGGTTGCCCGGCTCCTGTGCTTGCTAACTTACGTTCCGCTATATTGGCTAGGGTAGTAAAGGGAGAACTACTTTGATTGTGTCCCAGTTCTTCCGGATGAGCACCTCAGTAGACAAAGCCAAAAACTGACTGTCATGATGCGGCGAGAGCCGGTCAGCTGTTCGAGAGGTCTCAAATCTTTAGCGATTTTTTCTACACATGCGAGGAATCAGTTTTTTATCCGATCAGGTGTTTACAACATCCCAAGTTCGGACTTCCGCATAGCAGGGGCTGCACCTAAATTTTTGTTGTCAAACTCCTATGGCTAAGTGAGGGTGATAAAGCCATATAGTCTGATTGCCTTGTTCGTTGCGCTAAACACCTTCTTTAAGGACCAAACTATGGATTAAAGAGTGTTTAGATTTATCTCGAACATCCCCATACTATCTACGTGGGGGCAAAAGCTGATGACTGGCAAACTCTCAGATTTCACAATACGGCCGCGCATGAGGTAAAATTTTAAATAACAAGCATTATATTACATAACGATCTTGTTTCATAATACAAGACAGGATAACATGAATGCATTCACGGAAATATAACATCCTTTGCACACCGCTCCACTACAGTGCGGGACCCCTCTAGGACATTATCAAAATACAATTTGGGCGTGCGGTGCTCCTTGCCCACGGGCGGCCCCTCGGTCGCAACCTTCATGGCATCCATCTTCCCCCATTGCATCTTGACTCGGGCGAAGGCCCGCGCCTTTCAATGCAGACCGATCGCTTGATGGCATCCAGCCGAGGGCAGACATTAACTAGCTGCTTCACGAGCCCGAATTAGCTGCTGGGGATGACTTCGGCAGGCCATAGCCGGATTATCAAATTCTTCATGGCTAGTTCGACCGCTTTGTGCAGTTCTACCAACTGTTTTAGCTGGTCACTCAACGGCATCGGATATTCTAGCGCAAGGTATTGCGACCAAAATAGCGCCTCCGTAGAGCTCACCTCTTCGGCTTGGAAGAATTCCGCAGCGTCTGAAACACTGCACGGCAGATCCGCAACGCCCCTGGAGAACTCCAAATCTGGGTCAGTAATAGGAACCTTTTCTTCAAATATTTGTTGTGCTTAATAAAGGCCTTACCCGTCGCGATTTTCCTGGGCTCCTGGATTTCTCGGAGGGCGCCTTGGGCTTCAACCCGGGCACCGCGTGAGTTCGGGACGGCCTTGTCCAGTTTGGACTTTTGATCCGCAAGGTTGCGCTCCAAGGACTCGCACTCCTTGACGGCATCCTGGAACTCCCGCCGAACCTTGCTGACCCTAGCCTCGTGCTTCTCAGAGGCGGCCTTCTCCTTTGCCACTTTCTCCTCGGCCTCGGCTAGTGCCTTCCACTACAAAAAAATACACTTCCGTGATGATACGTGTTTGTCACAGTAGGTCGCGTTTTCTGTCATGCATGTACATCCATGACGATTTCATGACAGAATCAAGATAGTCATACCTGTGCTGTCGTAGAAGTGTTCCATGACATTACCAAAATTATCATCATGGAAGTGTCCACTTCCATGATGATAAATCGCGCGTCATAAAAGTGCTTTCGTCAAGGGTGATCGACACGTGGCATCCACCGTAACGAGACGCTGTTAACCGCCATTAAGCTATCGGGTCCGGTTTTGGATCTGATAACCTGCTAACAGCCACGACCAATGCCGATTTTCCACGTGTAAAATTTTCATTGGCTGATGGATCCACGCGTCAGCTCCGCATTGGCACAGGTGTCACTCATCCAACGGTCGATATGGGCCTATGATATGTTGACACGTGGACGGGCCCAAAAGTGGCCCATAAAGTTTAAATGGGCCGACCCAACTGAAGGCCCATAAGATTTAGCGGACCATAATGGGCCGGCCCAGCTAAAGGCCCACAATATTTTGCAGACCATAATTGGACGACCCAGCTAAAGGCCCACAAGATTTAGCCGACCACAATGGGCCCGCCCAGCTAAAGGCCCACAAGATTTTGCAGACCATAATGGGCCGGCCCAGCTAAAGGCCCAACATTCTTTGTCAAATCGGCCCGTCAACGGCCTGTCCTAAACTTGTCATCATCGCGGCCCATGGTCACTTCTGGCCCATTAACAACCCGCTAAGTATTTGGGCCGAATTACGGCCCGGTGTATTTCCAGCCTGTTAAAGGTCCTGCTTCATTTGGGCCCATTTACAGGCCATCAAAACTTTTGCCCCATAAACGACCGTGAAGGATTTGGGTCATATTCGGCCATGTCTGACATTCGGCCTATTAGAGGCCCACTATAGATTTGGGCCACTTTCGTCCTGTTAACGCCGGACGAAAACCATGGGCCATATGTGGCCCAACGTATACCTGGCCATACCTCGGGCTGGGCCGGGCTTCGGGCCGGGCCTAGCCAAGCCCAACGAAAAAAACCCAGGCCCGAGCCCGGCTCGGCGTCGGGCCTATTTTTTGGGCCCGAGCCCGGCCGGAACACGTAAAAGCCCGTCAGGCTCCGGGCCGGCCCGGCCCGACCTTCAGAGAAATGCGAAAACGACGGGCCCGGGCCCAGCCTAGCCCGATGTTCGGGCTCAAAATCTAGGCCCGAGCCCGGCCCGGGGGCAGCGTCGGGCCGGGCTGGGTAGGGCTTTTTTGTGCCGGGCTTCCCATGGCCAGGTCTAGCCCAACGTCATATCGGGCCCATTAACGACCCATATAAAAATGACGATAATCTAGCCCGACCAAAGTTCTGGCCTATTAAAGGCCCGTGTATTAGGTCAACACATTTACGACCCGTCCGAATTTCAGCCTGTCAAAGATCTGCATCGTAAATGGGCCACCATTTCGGCCTGCTAAGACCAGTGGGTTATTTGGCACAATCAGGGCCCAATCTCACTTTTAGTCTATTAAAGGCCCATGTTTTTATGGGCTCAATATATTTACACCTGTAAACGACCTATTTTTACCGAGGGCCCAAATTATGTTTAGGCCTGTTAAAGGCCCACTATGGGCACAGACCTACCAGAAAAATATGAAAGCTTATGTTGATTTAGGCCCAGATATTTTTAGTGGGCTACATGCCAATTTCGGCCCGTAATCGTTTTTAACCCAATTGCAATGGGCCCGACTAGTGTTGGCATGTTGGGCTCCTACGAAGCTTTCGGCCGAATACATTACTAAGATAAACCTACACTATACAAAAATAGCATCGTAATTACTGCAGCCTATGGCAGCATCATAAATGCTGTATCACAACAAAATAAATTCCAACCATACAAGAAAAGGCATGTTGGCATAAAGTTTACAGTCCTTCCAGATAAAAGCACCATCAGATGTATAGAAGCACATATCATTTGACCTAAGTGCTAATGTTTCAGGCTATAGAATCTAATGGAGCAGCACGATCTTCACCTTTTTTCTGCCATTGCTCTTGAACAATGAAGCAAATGTCTGATAGTCTGGTTTCAAAACCATTCATATCTTGACAACATTTGTCAAACACTATTCTTGTTTCCGAAACGACGTCCATTTGGGATTGGACTTGTGTCTGGCACAGATATATCACTCTGTCTAGCAGGAAGATTTTGTTAAGTAGGTGATTTGGACGAGGTTACCTTGACAACCAACCCAGAATTACGCAGGAAGGTGCTTTTTGTACTGTTAGTGGAGAGATACTGACGCACTGCAGCAAGAGGTGACATTGTGCATGTGGTAGCCTCGTCACCTATGTTGGAGAAGGTAGTGCCTAGGAGGCGCTTAGGCATGCCTAGGCGCTAGGCAATGGCCAAACGCCTCGCCTAGGGCATAAATGGAGGTCTAGGCAGGGCAAGCAAGGAATTGCCTACCCAAGCAGGAAATCATGCCACATACTGCACTGATATGCCAAACGGGTTATATTGCAATGCCAGTAGACGGTAATTAACTTATTTATATGCCCTAAACTAATATCAATACACATATAATAATCAAAAATACACTACGAGTAAAAACTACATTACCGCCTAGGCCGCGCCGGGTGCTTAGGCACCGCCTAGGCACTAGGCGAAGGCCAACCGCCTCGCTTACGCCTACCGCTTTTTCCAACCTTGCTTGTCACCTTCAGGTGGTTGTGGCTGTTCAATCATTTGTTCCATAGCTTCCTGAAAGTTTGAACTTGTAGATTAGTGTACCAGATAAGTTACTAATGAGACAAAAACTAACAAAGTAGTTTAAATGTTTATAGATAACTTATTTTGGTGAACTACTGTAATACATTAACATGTAATGTAGTGCCAACTACATAATAAAATCACTTTCGAAACATATGTCCATGTAGCATGCCTATTGTATTGTCTATTTCCTCACATTCCTTGACATCTAAGGATAAAGAGACATGGTTTAAAGTAGGATGAACATAGTATGACATCATTCATATCATGGGCAAACAGATATAAAACAAACAGGCTATTTTATCATTGTGTGCACACGTGAACATAACAAGTACTCCCTCTGTCCCAAAATATAAGAACGTTTTTAACACTAGCATAGTGTCAAAAATGTTCTTATATTTTGGGACAGAGGGAGTAGATTACAGATCAAGACTAAAAGAATATCCTTCATCTCTTTTAAACCATGTAAGGTGAAATGATACATTAAGATAACTGTGTATAAAAGTGAACAGAGTAACTGACATTGGCTACAAACCAAGTAGTTAAATGAACACATCGCAGTACAACCCAGTTCAAAGGCAGGAGGAGTAAGAACTTACAATAGCGGCTTGAACTGGTGTGCTCATGCCCTTCATCTTGCTAGTGTGGCAATCCTTGAAGATTTGCACTGCATTCGGTTCAGGTTCTTTTTGATCCGCACGGGCTTTCCTCTGTATTGGAACAAGTCAATATAGATACGATAATATGTCACAAAAAAAGAAGGAAGTAGCCGCTATTTATAAGAGCCTCACAGTGTGCAATATAGCTACGAGATCCTGTTGTCTGTTGGAATTTCACTTTAGAACGGTTGGTTTTGTTCTTCAAACAGTTAGCCTAGAAGAAGATACACTTGTAAGGCACATACATAAATACAAGTTCAATATGTGGTCTGATCAAATATATATAGCCTACCTGATATTTGGATCAGACCAGTGTTTAACGAGGGTTGTCCAGTCTTCATCTGTAATATATTCCACTGGAGATGTTTTGGCAATTTCATTGTTAACCTTGCCTTCAAAGTGAGATTTTCTAAGGTGGTACTGATACTATCTCAGAGTAGACTAAAAAACATGAGTGCATGCTTGTTTAGTTGCATCATCTTTCGGATCCAACTTGAACTCCATCTGTTGAAAAAAGAATGTGAGTCTTGTTAGGAGGAAGCTAGAAAGTATGGGACAGAGCAAGACAATATTACTAATTGTGATGAATAATATTACTTACGGATAAATGGTCAAGGAAGGTGTTAAACTGGGTATTGTCTTTCTCATTCCTGTACTAGATCCACGTTGGGAGGATACATGCATGACACCTAACGGCAACGGCTGCCTCTGATACTAACTTGGCTGACTCTGTAGCATCACGTGGCCTTTTTAAACCTGCCTCAAAATGGATCTCCATTCTTCCTCCTTTAGATTTTGTTAATCTATCAAACATTATCCCTGATGTCTGTTTCCTCTTGCACCGTGGTGCTAGTTCAAAAACGAATATGGAAAGTGTTAGTGTACATCAAACTGTGAGAGTACATATAAAGGAGCATGCAACTGCAACTTGACTCGGTCAGGTACCGTCTTGGTGTTGATGCTCATGAGGTTCATCTGATCTTGCCAAGTCCTGTTGTGTTAGCAGTGCTTCGGAAGTAGTGTTAGGTGTGAAGGTAGCTTGGGAACTGGCCAGTTCTGGAGCAAACGAACGAGTAACTCGTTGAGATGCTGGTACAGTTGAAGCGGATGCTGCAGCTGGTGGAGCACGTGATACTGTGTTTGTAGATTTAGCCGGTGGACTTCGACCTTCTACTGCACTATAAGTACCAGTAGAATCTCGACGGCAGATCCTTTTCCGTTTCACCCAACGAGTAACAACACTCCCTACCATATTATTTTCCCTGCTCTTTTTTGACTTTGCCATGTCAAGCCGTACCCACAACACAAAAGAATAAAATCGCTCTTCAGAACTCATTGATGCATGATACAGACAAGCAATACTTTGATGTAAGACAACCGTATGAGGGTGGAATATGTAAGAAAAACAGGACGACATGACACATTCACAGCTACGATGTGCAAACTAAACAGAAGGATTTTCAAGAAAATAGAAGTAATGCAAGCTAGACACCATATGAAAGATGCAACCAATATTACTCTACCAAGTTAAAAGTGTCTTGTCATAAGTGGCAATTCAAAAAATTAGAAGCAGTACAACATAGAAATCAATGCAAGATGCAGCCACTATCAAACTGCCATGTTAAAAGCGTCCAATCATGAGTGACTGATGCGGGATACACAACATCAGTACTTTGATGTAAGAACATGGTATGATAGATAGATGCAGTGTATTCTAGACACAAAAAGCCATGTCATTTCCACATGTATAACGTATAAACTCAGCAGGTGCAATTTTAATCAAAATAGAATAAATACATGCTAGACAACATATGCAACATGAAACCAATTATCACACTGTCAACTTAGAGCAAGCACCTGCGATAGTGGAGTACGGGAGATGAACTCATCATGTAGACTTGGGACTTCAACTTCATTAGCAGTAGCAGTGGCAAATCTAGAGAGTCTCTGTTTGCGTCGGTGCAGAGGACCACCAACATCCCCTAACTTACTCTTTTCCTTCCTATTTTCTGATATTGCCTTATGAAGTCAAAACCACAAGAAGATGAATAAAATTAGCTCTGTATAAATGGTAGATGCATGATACAGACGAGCACTACTTTGATGTAAGGCAAGCGCAGGATAGGAGGATGGAATATATATAAAAAAGACAACATTTCCTATTCACACGTACGATAGGAGGATGGAATATGTATGAAAAAACAGTAAGCGGAAGGCATTTCAACAAAATTAGAAGAAATGAAAGCTAGGCACCATATGAACATGAAACCAATATCACTCTATCAGGTAAAAAGTGTCTCGTTGTAAGTGCCATTTCAAGAAATTAGAAGCAGTACAAGCTAGAAGACAATGCAAGATGCAATCTACATCACAGTCCCAAGTTAAATGTGTCTTATGGGTAAGTGATCGTTGCAGGTATAAGTTGTAAGCTACACAGATGCAATTCAACATAATCAGAAGCAATACAAACTAGACATCATACGGAAAACGGAACCACATATAACAGTTCCAAGTAAGAGCAAGCACCTGTGATGGTGGAGTAGGAGAGATGTGCTCATCATGTACACACATGTTCTAGAAACAGGAACACGTTTCATATTCACAGGCATTATGTGTAAAGTAAGCAGATGCAATTCAAGTTAGAAGCAATACAAGCTAGACATCATACGCAACATGCAACCACATATAATAGTGCCAAGTTAGAGCAAGCACCTGTGATGGTGGAGTAGGGGAGATGTGCTCATCATCTACACAGCTATGTTGACTGTCTAGCCTTGTGTTGTCTTGCGAATCTTGTCGGGAAGATGGCGGAGTAGAATCTGTAGAGACCCCCTATTTGAGTTGCTTCGAAGGACCACCATCATCCACTGCCGGACTAATTTCCTTCAGCTGTAATGATTTTGCATTGTGAAGTCAAACCGATAAGAAAAAGGAATAAAATTCGCTCTTCAGAACTCATTCATGCATGATACTAACGAACACTACTCGGATGAAAGGCAAACACATGATGCGAGGATGGAATATGTATGAAAAATAGGATGGCATGACATATTCACACCTATGATGTGGTAACTAAGCAGAAGGCATTTCAACAAATTAGAAGCACTGCAAGCTAGACACCATACGAAAGATGCAACAAATATGACTCTGCCAAGTTCAAACTGTATGGCATTTCAACTAATTAGAAGCAGTACATGCTAGAAATCATATGCAAGACACAACCAATCTCACAGTGGGGACTTAAAGGTGCCTTATCATAAGTGACTGATGCGGGATATGCAAGAACAGTAGTCTGATGTAGAAACAGGAACACATGTCATATTCACAGGCATTATGTGTAAAGTAAGCAGATGCAATTCAACAAAGTTAGAAGCAATACAAGCTAGACATCGTACGCAACATGCAATCACATATAATAGTGCCAAGTTAGAGCAAGTACCTGTGATGGTGGAGTAGGGGAGATGTGCTCATCATCTACACAGCTATGTTGACTGTCTAGCCTTGCATTATCTTGCGAATCTTGTTGGGAGGATGGCGGAGTAGAATCTGTAGAGAACCTCCGTTTTAGTTGCTCGGAAGGACCACCATCATCCAATGCCTTGCCAATTTCCTTCAGCTTTATTGATTTTGCATTGTGAGGTCATACCGACAAGAAAAACAAATATAATTTGCTCTTCAGAACTCATTCATGCATGATACTGACAAACACTACTCTGATGAAAGGCGAAGTCATGATACGAGGATGGAATATGTACGAAAAAATGGACGGCTTTACATATTCACACCTATGATGTGGTAACTAAGCAGAAGGCACTTCAACAAATTAGAAGCACTGCAAACTAGACACCATATGGAAGGTGCAATCAATATCACTCTGCCAAGTTAAAACTGTCTCGTCATAGGTAGCGTTCATCAAACTAGAAGCAATACATGCTAGAAATCATATTCAAGATGCAAACTAATATCACACTGCCAACTTAAAGGTGTCCCATCATAAGTGACTGATGCAGGATACACAAGAAGAGTAGTTTCATGTAAGAACATGGTGTGATAGACAGATATAGTATGTACCAAAAACATGAAAGCGTGTCATATTCACACGTATCACGTGTAAGCTAAGCAGATGCAGTTTAAACTAATTAGGAGCAATACAAGCTAGACACCATATGCAACATGCAACCAGATATCACACTGCCAAGTTAGAGCAAGCACCTTGGATGGTGGAGTAGGGGAGTGGAGACTTGGACCTTGTAATGCACTATCAGTACAAGGAGAATCGGTACATATGCTCGATTTACGTTGCTGCAGAGGACCACCATAATCACCTTCCTTACTCTTTTCCTTCCTCTTTCTTGATTTTGCCTTGTCAAGTCAAACCCACAAGAAAAAGGAATAAAATTTGCTCTTTAGAATTCATTGATGCATGATACTGACGAACACTACTTTCATGTGAGGCAACCACATGATAGGAGGATGGAATATGTATGAAAAACAGGACGGCGTGACATATTGACATGTATGATGTATAAAGTGTAAACTAAGCACAAGGTGCTTGAACTTGTTAGAATCAATGCAAGCTAGAAACCATATGAAAGATGAAACCAATATCACTCTGCCAAATTAAAAGGGTGCCCTAACAAATGTATTTGACCAAATTAGAAGCAATACATGGCAACATTCTAGAAATAATATGCAATATGCAATGAATAAAGGTGACTCATCGTAAGTGATTGATGTAGGATACAGAAGAGAGGTAGTTTCATGTAAGAACAAGGTTAACACATAGATGTAGTGTGTACCAAAAATAGGAAGGCATGTCATATTCACATGTATAGTGTGTAAACTAAGAAGATGCAATTTACCCTAATTATAAGCATTACAAGCTAGACACTGTATGCAACATGCAACCACATATCACACTGCGAAGTTAGAGCAAGCACATGTGATGGTGGTGTAGGGGAAGTGCGGTCTTCAAGTATAGAGCTATGTTCAATATCTTCATTTAGGCTTGCTGTTTCTTGAGAATCATGTGGAGAGGATGAAATTGCATTCTTTATAAGAGTAGCGCGTCTCATATTAACCCATGCAGGTGACTGTCTCATCATAAGCGATAGATGCATGATACACAAGAACAGTAGTTTGATGTAAGAACATGGTGTGATAGGCAGATGTAGTATGTACCAAAAACAGGAAGGCGTGTCATATTCACATGTATAATGTGTAAGCTAAGGAGATGTAATTTAACAAATTAGGAGCAATACAAGCTAGGCACCATATGCAACATGCAACCAGATATCACACTGCCATGTTAGAGCAAGCACCTTGGGTTGTGGAGTAGGGGAGATGAGATTTGGAACTAGCACTGCAGTACGAGTAGCAGGAGAATCTGCAGAGATCATCTATTTCGGTTGCTCCAGAGGACCACCATCATTCCGTGCCTTCGTCCTTTCAGATTCTCCAGAGTCAGGACAGTAATTTCCTACCACTAAACATTAGTCTCGCGCGGTTTCGGGTGACCAGAGGCCTATTTGGCGGTTCGTTCACTATTTGGGAGTAGAAGCATTAACGTTTTCGGTTCTCTTGAATTGAACTTTCAGGATTTGTCAAACTTCACAAATCTTTACTCTTGAAAATCCTAAAGCTACGATTATTTTGGAATGGAGGGGGTACATTTGAATATACATTGTACACGAATATATATTAAAAAATATGCAACTTACCTCAGTTCGTGCATGGTTCCAGATATAATCTCCTTGGTTGCAAAAAAAAGTTAGACATGCGTATGAATATATATAGCATGTTCAAACTCACAACAAAGATTGATGCCCCCTTTTACATCTGATTTACAAATGCCATTATCTCGGGTTCAAATAGATGAATGCACTTCTTCGAAACCCCCTTTATGTTGAATTCGACATGTATTCTATTTTGTAGCTAGCAATTTGGAATGTATCCATGCAACTAACAAATGTATAAAGTGCTTCACACTAGCAACCTGGAGTGCACTAATTAATGTTTATATATGAATTGCAAAAGCATCCATTGCATGTATTTCAAACCGCTCTCACTCTATGGATCGATAATATGAAATAAACACATGCACACGCTAGAATTCAAAAGAGTATGGGTATCTGATAGACCGATTTTCGTCCATACACAATTTGCAAAATTCATGATCTCATCCAAAAGTAATAATGCCATTTATATTGTAATTTAATGCGTAGAACCGCCTTTTACACGTAGATGCACTATGCCTCGGCCCGTTCTCACAAACGCGTTATATATCTCTCTATCTAACGCTTAAGTGCACACACTTTATATGCATCATCATTTCTCTTTCACACATGCTCACAATCTCTCTCAGGGTGTGTCGGGGTGTCTCACGCACATGCTCTCTCTGTTTCTCTCTCTCTCTCTCTCTCTCTCTCTCTTTCTGAATACTATGTACCACTCTTTTCACTAATCTCAGTTGGAAAACACTATTTCTCTCACATGCATATATACACACGCATGGTCTCTACTAGCCCTCTATACGCACATATATGTGCCTACGTGTCTCCCGCACGCACATTATCTTTAGGCCTCTCTCGCACACATTGCCCCCCCAGACACACCTCTCTCTTAGTAGTTGGTAGATATGATTTCATCATATCATTCGGTAGGATATCCCTGATTGTTAGGCTGGATGGTAATATGAGGCAAAGTTTTACCCTAGTTCGGACCCTTGCAGTTGAAGAAAGAGCCTACTCCTGATACTGTATATTAGTGATAGGGGTGTGTACATACACGTGAATACCAGGTATTGTGTGTGTGTGTGTATACTATCGACAAACTAGCCCCCAAGTTTCTATAACATATTGGGGGCCTAGGGTTACGAATCATATATAGGGCCAATTCTTTTCCAGAATCTGAGGATTCTCCCAGAATCCAACCCCTACCCAGCTTCTCCCAGAATCTTTGAGCCCCATTTGTTTTACAAACCTATCTAATTAGACCCTAACTAGATAGGATTGTAAAACAAAACAGGCTCCAAGATTCTGGGAGAAGCTGGGTAGGGGTCGGCTTTTGGGAGAATCCCCAGATTCTGGCAAAAGAACTGGGCTCCACATGGGTCTGGTAGCTTCGTGTTGTACACCGAGTCCTCCACATGGGTCTTCGTATAACTCGTCTCGGTCCAACCTATATGTGGCGCAGGATGGAACCGACCCATGAGTCTTCATGTTGACCCACGACGACTAGAAATGATGTGCCCACCACACCACACACGCAATCGGCCACTAAGAAAATAAGCATACATAATAGTACAATGTTATACATGAAAGTTAATTACATGGTGCATCCAAAAATATTTGTTCTGCATTGTGAATGTTTATATATTCTCCTAAAATATTAGTCACGGGAAAGAGAAATGAAGGGCATATCTCTCCTTGTCTCCACCGGACACCCCCTCTTTCTACACCACTTTCACGTACGCACACAAACTATCTCTCGGCCCTCTAAAAGTATGCATGCCCACGACACATTCACGCGTGATGGTCAATGTATTTCAAGCTAAAGCACTATGCGGTCAGCGGACTTCAGAATATGCTCATTACGGTCACCGTATACATTCTCGTGGTGATCATACAGTATCTAGCTCATGATACGTCTCCATATTTTGTTGATGACACTGGCAGACTTTGCATTTGATGCGTGCTCTGTATTTTGTTGACAACACTTATGGTCATTGTATTTGAAGCAAAAGCACGATATGGTCACTGGACTTCAGAATAAGCTCATCACGGTCACCACATACATTTTGTCGTGCTATCCAACATGTGGTTGGATGGTTAGGAGGAAAGTGGTTTCTCGAGCCCACCAAGGTTAAAGTCCCGGTGCTCACATTTATCTTGTGTTAATTTCAGTATTTTCCGGCGATGTGCATTCAGTGGGAGGAGACGTTCCACTCGACTACGAGGCACCTATGGCAACTTCGTAAAATCTCAAGATCATATGCTGGCCCACTCTCTCGAAGGTGCTCATAGGGGTAGGGTCCGTGTGTGTGCACTTATAGCGGTGAGTGCTTGTGCGTATATATGAGCCCTTGCATCTGTACTGTGTTAAACAAATACATGTCATGATTATATAGTCACTGGCTCACCCGTACAACTCCGTATTTTGTTGATGACACAATCAATTGACCAGTCAAACGTTCCACGTGGCGCAACTAGTGTTGCACCATCGGGGCGTGTAACCGTGGGGCCCACCTGTCAGCCCATATATGAAAGAAAGAAATGGTAGTTTGAGTTTGTGTTGTGTTAATAAAATAGGAGTACATTTTAGGGTGATCATACGGTCACTGGCTCACCATACAACTCCGTAATTTGTTGATAACACGATCAATTGACCGGTCAAATGGTCCACATTCAGCAGCGCACATTACCATAGGGCCCACCCTTCAGCGCGTATATGAAGGACATAAATGGTAATAAATTAGTGGTCGGTGGGTATTCGAAGTTGTGAGACCTCTGGTTGGCAGTCGCCGGCGATGGGGGGGGGGGCGTTGATTGGGCGGTGGGTTGGGGATCGCCGGAGAAAAAGCTCGGCGGCGGGGGGCCTAAAGGGATAGACGGTGCGACGGTGGACCAGGGGTGGGGAGTGGTTTCGGGGATGGCGGGGCGGCACGGGCCTGCCGTGGGCGGCAGGGGCCAGCGGTTCGGCCAGTGGTGGCTGGCGGCTCAGGGGGGTGGACTTTGATGATAAACTGGAGGCCCTTGATTTCGTATCCAACGGCTGGAAAATTTAATGACCAGAGATGAAAAAGTCACTCGACTGACGTGTAGCCTCACCCCGCACGTACACATGCACACACTCAAGACACGCACGCATGCAGGCGTGCAACACTGACACGTACACATAACATACACACGCACGCATGCAGGCGTGCAAAACTGACACATACACATGCACTCACGAACACACGCACGTACGCACTCATGCATGCAACACTGAAATGTACCCTTGCACGCATGCAACACTCGCACACCTGCATGCACACAACACACGATGCAAGACACACGCTCAACCTATACGTGCATGCACCCTTTGTTAAGGACATGGATTGTTACGGGTATTAATCAATCTTATCTGTGATAAGCAGAACATTGATGTTTGCAGCGGTCTTTATGAATCACAACGTATCGAATGGGCTATCAACATAGTAGGCTTATCTACATGAAAAAGATGACGTCACACTCAATGAACAATTATCGGTTTATGAAATGCCCACTTCTGACCGCCCTGGCCCACCAAAGGTTCCTCTACTGTGCGCTACCTGCGTTGGGTCACTGACATGCAGGCCATGTACCCCAAGAGCCCACACGTCAGTGGAAGAACGGTGCGGTGTTCTGCGTTAGAGTCGAGGGCGCCACTCGCTGCATGCCTGGCTGAACACGCCTCCTTGCCGCATTCAAATGCCTCCATGAAACCCGCCTGTGTGGAAGCAGAGAAACCCACTCTGGACACACGTCCGTTCATGACCGGGCCGGCATTAAACGGCAATGCCGGCCGAGCTCCTCCCGTCTACCATCTATTTAAACGAGGCCAAACGCCGGCCAAGAATTGCATACCTTCCCGCTCCCCTATCTCCTCCTACACCATTTTGTCCACTCTTACAATGGCTTATGAAGAGTAGTTATTCCGCATCCAAGGCAGCTGGGTAGCCTGCCGGATATGAGCTATGCAGCTCGCTGATCCACCTCCATCCCCTCGCCCGATGGAGCCAGTTGTCTCCCCAAGCTGGCGCGCGGTTCGGAAACTCATCGCTCCAGGCCAGCTCGACAAGGAGCGGCGCACGGGCGTCGTTGCTGCCGTCCACGCCGCCCCCTCGTACCGCCTCTCCCATTTCTGTGGCCAAGACCCCCATGCTAGCGGCCGCGCCATGCAAGCAGCAACAGAAGCCGGGTGCACGGAGAGCAACGAGTCGGTGGCCAGCGCCTCCGCTTCCGCCGCCATCATCAAGGAGAAGTAGAACACGGGAGGCCGCCACTGCTTGGGACCCATGAAGGCCACCGCGGAGGCAACGCCGGCGTACACATCATGTGTCTTGTTGGATCCTTTTGTTGCGAGGACCTTCGTCGACCCCGCATGGGCTCCACGGAAGAGGGGAATGTTAGGATGAACTCGAGCCAGTGCTGGCCATGGCGAGGTAATGGCCGGTGGTGAACTCGAACCGGTGCCGGCCACCATCATCTTTGGCATCAGGCAATGATATCAGTTGGGCAGTGGGGAAGCGAGCCGTCCTTTGCGCTGAAGCATATACCTCTGGGGCTCCCGGCAGTCCAGTGATTGTGCTGCGGGACATAAGGAACACAAATCGATCGACGGGCGACCATTTAGGCCAGGTATTATATACCTGTGTTGTCCAGAACTAGCACCGCGTAGTCCATTTTGAATGTAAAGAAATCCGTCATGTTTGTATGAAAATCCAGTATTTATATGATTTCCATCATTGTTTATATGAAATATCAGTTTGTCTATGTGTTTGCGTGAATTTCGTCCGGTTGGTTGAGTTGTTGTCATAATGTGTGCGGCTACGGTTGGATGGCATAATTTGCGGATCGCCGGTCGGTCTGCGGGCGGCTCGGGCGGCGTGGTGGGACAAAAAAAATATAGCTCGTGCGAGCTCGTCTCCAACATGCGCGCTGGAGGATGCATGAGCACCCGAGCCATTCCTTGTTCATCGGTGGCAAAGGCACCGGTGGACAAAAGGGTCGCCAATATTTTGGCTACCCCGAACAAGATCCAAACAACCCCTCCCAACAAATTCAAATCCCTCATTCGCCGTGGAATTTTTCCATGTATTGTTTTCATGGACTAGCAATATGCCCATGCATTGGACGGAACATCAATACGCATTTCTTTTACAAAACACCTGTTGTGATTGACGCATGTAGGAGTAATCCCATTTTGTAAAAACTAATGATATCTCGAGAATCTATGGGATAAATGGTATATCGAGAATTTTATCGGACTCCATTTTTGTATACAAGGCCACAAGCCCATATTACAGGTACCATGGCAAAAATTAATGTCTTCTATGTCAATGTTGCAAGCCACCATGTGTCCTTGTTTCCCGTGTATTCTTCTCTTTCATGCACATCAAGCCAATGCTCACACTCCCGCATGCATGCAAGGGATAATTAATGTCCTCCTTTGCTAGTACTACGAGGCAAGCACCATTAATATTGCATCGATTAGTGTTAGTGGCCTTGTATATCTGCAAATTGTAATTTTGATAGTGGCCCCTTGTATATAAAAATGGAGGGAGAAAGATGAGAGATAAGGTGAGGAGGAGTGGGGCGTGGTGGTGACTGGTGGTCGGACTTGGCGGAGGCATGGGGATGGACGGTGCATTATGTCTAGGTTTGTATCTCTCTCACACACACCCACGTAGGTGGGGGACGTGCATGAAGAGAAGAGGTGCACACACCGCACACGTACTCCCGTCTCTTTCCCAACCACACCCGCGTGGGTACACAGTGGAGCTCATTTCTGTACGAAAAGGCAGCCCACGTGGTAATTTGACACGTGTACTGGTTGTCCACTTGGTGGAGGGAGGATCGTCTACCACGGGTGAACAAACAAATTGCGACTTGACGTGCTATTTTAAAAAAGAGGGAAACCATGTGGGGCCTACCTTAGAGGCAAGGCTCTATACACTGGAGTACTTTTGATGTGTCCTGTCAACACGCAGAACGAGAAGAAGCTTGCTTAGTATGCCGTCTCCCCTGCCCACGGGCACAATGGCTCGCAGGATGAGGTGAAGCTTGTTTACGAGTAGTAGTACTACTACTGTACGACTTACGCCCGCTCCCTCGTCCACGCGCGCGGTGGCTCACAGGACGAGGAGAGAATTTTACTACTCCCTCTGTTTACTCCTCGTCCCTACTACCTTGGTTAGAGAGATTATTATATTGTTTGGAATATATATGTCCTTTAGTACTCCCTCCATTTACTTATCCAAGGCCACTATAAAAAAATACATTTTGCATCTATACAAGGCCACAAATAGTAATCGAGACAAAAGTTACTACTCCCTCCTTTCTAGTTTATGGCTAAATTTCAAAATCTCTCCAACCAAGGTAGACGGTGAGTGGTCGAATTAATTTTGTAGTTTGCAACAATGACACGTACACATAACGTACACACGCACGCATGCAGGCGTGCAAAACTGACACATACACATGCACTCACGAACACACGCACGTACGCACCCATGCATGCAACACTGAGACATACCCTTGCACTCACGCAACACTCGCACGCCTGCATGCACACAACACACGACGCAAGACACACGCTCAACCTATACGTGCATGCACCCTTTGTTAAGGACATGGATTGTTACGGGTATTGATCAATCTTATCTGTGATAAGCAGAACATTGATGTTTGCAGCGGTCTTTATGAATCACAACGTATCGAACGGGCTATCAACATAGTAGGCTTATCTACATGAAAAAGATGACGTCACACTCAATGAACAATTATCGGTTTATGAAATGCCCACTTCTGACCGCCCTGGCCCACCAAAGGTTCCTCTGCTGTGCGCTGCCTGCGTTGGGTCACTGACATGCAGGCCATGTACCCAAAGAGCCCACACGTCAGTGGAAGAACGGCGCGGTGTTCTACGTTAGAGTCAAGGGCGCCACTCCCTGCATGCCCGGCTGAACACGCCTCCTTGCTGCATTCAAACGCCTCCATGAAACCCGCCCGTGTGGAAGCCGAGAAACCCACTCTGGACACATGTTCGTTCATGACCGGGCCGGGATTAAATGCAACGCCGGCCGAGCTCCTCCCGTCTGCCGTCTATTTAAACGAGGCCAAACGCCGGTCAAGAATCGCACACCTTCCCGCTCCCCTATCTCCTCCTTCACCATTTTGCCCACTCTTACAATGGCTTATGAAGAGTAGTTATTCCGCATCCAAGGAAGCCGGGTAGCCCACCGGATACGAGCTATGCAGCTCGCTGATCCACCTCCCTCCCCTTGCCCGACGGAGCCAGTTGTCGCCCCAAGTCTGCGCGCGGTTCAGCAACTCACTGCTCCAGGCCAGCTCGACGAGGAGCAGCGCACGAGCGTCGTTGCTGCCGTCCATGCCGCCGCCTCGTACCGCCTCTCCCATTTCTGTGGACAAGACTCCCATGCTAGCGGCCGCGCCATGCAAGTAGCGACAGAAGCCGGGTGCGCGGAGAGCGACGAGTCGCTAGCCAGCGCCTCCGCGACCGCCACCATCATCAAGGAGAAGTAGAACACGGGAGGCCGCCACCGCTTGGGACCCATGAAGGCCACCGCGGAGGCAATGCTGGCGTACACAGCATGTGTCTTGCTGGATCCTTTTGTTGCGAGGACCTTCATCGACCCCGCATGGGCTCCACGGAAGAGGGGAATGTTAGCATGAACTTGATAAGGTGAGGAGGAGTGGGGCATGGTGGTGACTGGTGGTCGGAATGGGCAGAGCATGGGGGTGGACGGTGCATTATGTCTAGGTTTGTATCTCTCTCACACACACCCACGTAGGTGGGGGACGTGCACGAAGAGAAGAGGTGCACGCACGGTGCATGTACTCTCGTCTCTTTCCCAACCACACCCGCGCGAGTACACAGTGGAGCTCATTTCTGTTCGAAAAGGCAGCCCACGTGGTAATTTGACACGTGTACTAGTTGTCCACTTGGTGGAGGGAGGATCTTCTACCACGGGTGAACAAACAAATTGCGACTTGACGTGCTATCTTAAAAAAGAGGGAAACCATGTGGGGCCTACCTTAGAGGCAAGGCTCTATACACTGGAGTACTTTTGATGTGTCATGTCAACACGCAGAACGAGGAGAAGCTTGCTTAGTACGCCGTCTCCCTGCCCACGAGCACAGTGGCTTGCAGGATGAGGTGAAGCTTGTTTACGATTAGTAGTAGTACTACTACTGTACGACTTATGCCCGCTCCCTCATCCACGCGCGCGGTGGCTCACAGGACGAGGAGAAAATTTTACTACTCCCTCCGTTTACTCCTCGTCCCTACTACCTTGGTTAGAGAGATTATTATATTGTTTGGAATATATATGTCCTTTAGTACTCCCTCCATTTACTTATCCAAGGCCACTATAAAAAATACATTTTGCATCTATACAAGGCCACAAATAGTAATCGAGACAAAAGTTACTACTCCCTCCTTTCCAGTTTATGGCTAAATTTCAAAATCTCTCCAACCAAGGTAGACGGTGAGTGGTCGAATTAATTTTGTAGTTTGCAACAATGACACGTACACATAACGTACACACGCACGCATGCAGGCGTGCAAAACTGACACATACACATGCACTCACGAACACAAGCACGTACGCACCCATGCATGCAACACTGAGATGTACCCTTGCACTCACGCAACACTCGCACGCCTGCATGCACACAACACACGACGCAAGACACACGCTCAACCTATACGTGCATGCACCCTTTGTTAAGGACATGGATTGTTACGGGTATTGATCAATCTTATCTGTGATAAGCAGAACATTGATGTTTGCAGCGGTCTTTATGAATCACAATGTATCGAACGGGCTATCAACATAGTAGGCTTATCTACATGAAAAAGATGACGTCACACTCAATGAACAATTATCGGTTTATGAAATGCCCACTTCTGACCGCCCTGGCCCACCAAAGTTTCCTCTGCTGTGTGCTGCCTGCGTTGGGTCACTGACATGCAGGCCATGTACCCAAAGAGCCCACACGTCAGTGGAAGAACGGCGCGGTGTTCTACGTTAGAGTCGAGGGCGCCACTCCCTGCATGCCCGGCTGAACACGCCTCCTTGCCGCATTCAAACGCCTCCATGAAACCCGCCCGTGTGGAAGCCGAGAAACCCACTCTAGACACACGTCCGTTCATGACCGGGCCGGCGTTAAATGCAACACCGGCCTAGCTCCTCTCGTCTGCCGTCTATTTAAACGAGGCCAAACGCCGGTCAAGAATCGCACACCTTCCCGCTCCCCTATCTCCTCCTTCACCATTTTGTCCACTCTTACAATGGCTTATGAAGAGTAGTTATTCCGCATCCAAGGCAGTTGGGTAGCCCGCCGGATATGAGCTATGCAGCTCGCTGATCCACCTCCCTCCCCTCGACCGACAGAGCCAGTTGTCGCCCCAAGCCGGCGCGTGGTTCAGCAACTCACTGCTCCAGGCCAGCTCGACGAGGAGCGGCGCACGAGCGTTGTTGCTGCCGTCCATGCCGCCGCCTCGTACCGCCTCTCCCATTTATGTGGCCAAGACTCCCATGCTAGCGGCCGTGCCATGCAAGTAGCGACAGAAGCCGGGTGCGCGGAGAGCGATGAGTCGCTGGCCAGCGCCTTCGCGTCCGCCGCCATTATCAAGGAGAAGTAGAACAGGGGAGGTCTCCACCGCTTGGGACCCATGAAGGCCACCGTGGAGGCAATGCTGGCGTACACAACATGTGTCTTGCTGGATCCTTTTGTTGCGAGGACCTTCATCGACCACGCATGGGCTCCACGGAAGAGGGGAATGTTAGCATGAACTTGATAAGGTGAGGAGGAGTGGGGCGTGGTGGTGACTGGTGGTCGGAATGGGCAGAGGCATGGGGATGGACGGTGCATTATGTCTAGGTTTGTATCTCTCTGACACAAACCCACGTAGGTGGGGGACGTGCACGAAGAGAAGAGGTGCATGCACGGTGCATGTACTCTCGTCTCTTTCCCAACCACACCCGCGCGAGTACACGGTGGAGCTCATTTCTATACGAAAAGGCAGCCCACGTGGTAATTTGACACGTGTACTGGTTGTCCACTTGGTGGAGGGAGGATCGTCTACCACAGGTGAACAAACAAATTGCGACTTGACGCGCTATGTTAAAAAAGAGGCAAACCATGTGGGGCCTACCTTAGAGGCAAGGCTCTATACACTGGAGTACTTTTGATGTGTCCTGTCAACTCGCAGAATGAGGAGAAGCTTGCTTAGTACGCCTTCTCCCCCGCCCACGGGCACGGTGGCTCGCAGGATGAGGTGAAGCTTGTTTACGGGTAGTAGTAGTAGTACTACTATACGACTTATGCCCGCTCCCTTGCCCACGCGCGCGGTGGCTCGTAGGACGAGGAGAAAATTTTACTGCTCCCTCCGTTTACTCCTCGTCCCTACTACCTTGGTTAGAGAGATTATTATATTGTTTGGAATATATATGTCCTTTAGTACTCCCTCCATTTACTTATACAAGGCCACTATAAAAAAATACATTTTGCATCTATACACGGCCACAAATAGTAATCGAGACAAAAGTTACTACTCCCTCCTTTCCAGTTTATGGCTCAATTTCAAAATATCTCCAACCAAGGTAGACAGTGAGTGGTCGAATTAATTTCGTAGTTTGCACAAGTAATTAGTACGCTCGTTTTTCTCAAGAAGTTATGTTTACTGAGGCATTAATTAGAACGAATACATCAATGACCACTAAATTTCCATGAACTTCTACATGCGTTGGTGAGTTTTCTCTTGACACTGCTTGCATCGGGTGATCTAACACACCTCGAAATCCAACATGTGATACTACTACTACTAGTATTAGAATTGAGACTTATCAAACGGAAAAATGAATGGTTTTTAGATGAGCCCTATAAACCCTAGTGGGTACGTACTCCGTAAAATCAGATTTTTTCCAAAACTAAGTCGCTCAACCTTTATTTGCTTGTTTCCCTTCCTGCCTCCTTGCCTCGAAGAAACTATGCCAAACTCCCCTGCCTGCCGTGCGGGAAAAGACCCGCCCTCGCCTTTTTTTAGTCCACGTCTATATCGATGGATCACGCGAAGCAGCAAAAACCCAAGCCGTGTCTTGTAGTATACTCCTTCGTCGATGCTCCCTTTCATGAATTCTGTACTTCCTGTCGCCGACATGTGGGACATATAGCAACAGGGTCAACGTGTCAAGCACCAAATAACAGTGCAGAACAGCAAGGGGGACGCACCCCAGTCGTACCAGCCCAGTAGTAGTAATGAGCAATGAGACATCAAATCACAATGCCGCACCTTCCCAAACGGACGAAGCAACCATTATTTCACACTTCGGTTCGCCATCATCTCAAACCACTAGTATTGCTTCTGCCTCAAGAGGGACACGCGCATCGCCTTGGTACATCATGACACGTGGGACCGCATGACAGACCATGCTCCCCCGCTGATCGATCGGTAAAATCACCTCATTTTTACTATACTTCCTTCGTATTGGTTTACATGGCATGCACGTCGTTCTAGGTTGAGAATTTAACTAGCTATATATGTGATGAACAATACTCTAGCCTTTTAAAAATCTATACTTTTGTACGGTAGTAGTATCGATGGATTGCACCATGGAGCGAAAATTGAAATTAAAAAAAAGTTGGTACATATAGAGAGCGCTCATCGCCAAATTATGCATATAGTACTATTAAAAAAGCTAGTACGTGCTTAAATGGGGTGCTAAATGAAATATAAGAAATATTAGTATGTAGTACTGAAGAGTTAAAGTAACAAGAAGAAACATAACATAGTTCTGCTGGGGGCTCAGCACAACACACCCCTCAAATTAAACTAAGCACACCTGAAATTAAAGTATGCAACTAATCCGGTAGACACTGCATTAGAACCACCGTGAGCAATGACACTGCCACCTTACTCAGAGTCCTCGTCCACGTCCTCGACTTCGTCCTTGTGCCTCTTCCTCTTGGCTGATACTTCTTTGCTTGAACCGCACACTTGGCTCTTGCTCTTCATACAACCCTTGTAGATATTGAAACAAAGGTAGCCATCCATTGCAGTGTAGTGGATGTGGTCTATATCTAGTACATTCCACTGCCATGCATGACGATGAAACGTGTAATGAGGTTTCTCCAGTTTACCGTATGAAGGATGAACCATGGCTCCTGCCAGGGTCAACATTGAAGGCTGACCACTGGAGGGCAGCAACCGATTCTTCTGGAGGTCAAAGGGGTTGCCTACAATGAGGCCTATCTGACCCAGGACTCTTTTTTCGTCCGTAAAGTCTACAGTAACGAATTTGACTAGGTTGCTCTTGAGGAAGTTCTTAAAATCCAGGCATTCAACGTCGGCATGGCATATGTGGTAGACCAAGCATAAGTCATGCACGCAAACCTGGATCACGGCGGGCTTCTTCCTCTCTTCCTCCTTAGATCCTTCTCTCGTCTGAGGACTGTGGTGTACTCAACATCTAGCCTAGTGACCCACTCATCATCTGAGTTTTTGAACATGCCTCTGAAGCGAGCAAGGCATCCTTTCACCGTCGCGGAAGAACGGGTGTAGATGACGTTGAACTCATGGCCGGTGATGGTTCTAACCTTGTACTCACCATCGATCATGGAGATTTGGGACGCCATGGATTTGGGAGGAGGGTTAGGATTAGTGGAACTGCCCTAATGTGAAAGGATAGGACGACTAGGAGCGAACTGCCGTAATATTAAAGGACGTGCAGGGACAAGTAGGAGCGAACTGCCAACGTGCAAACGGCAGGGTAGTGGCTTTCCATTCTCCCATGACACGGGCTTCCGAGAGCCCTTGGATCTGAGATCGAACGGTTGCATGGCGTGATTCTTATGGGTGAATATCCTATCCCGGAGGGTAATTCTGCAAATTTTCAGCAACTTAGCATGCGACCGTTCGATCTCAGATCCAAGGGCTGCCAACAGCCTGTATCATGGTCGCGCCTACCACGACCGTCGTGTCGCTCGCGCGGTCGCGCCCTTGGAGATTTAACACGGTGCGTTAGGCTATCTGATGTTGGCATGTCATCACTTAGTCACTCATACTACAACAAGGTTAGCTATAAGGTTGGCTATAAGTGTATTTTTTACTTCTCTCTATCTCTTTCTTCGTACTCCATCCGTCCCATAATATTAGAACATTTTTTACACTAGTGTAGTGCCAAATACGTTCTTATATTATGGGACATAGGGAGTAATATTTATTGCATTTGCCAAGGAGTGACCTATTCCAATGAAATGGTGCTTAGATGAGGTGCTAAGGGCATTAAATGGCTTAGCAATCAAGTCCCCAATGCATAGGTGCTTATTAGTAGTTTTTTGTTGCTAAGTTTGCTTCATTTAATTAGCTATAGACTCAAAATTGTCTTTTCACCTAGGTACACGCGCTTAGCACCATTTCTTCCTTGGGTCACTAAACTAGTCTCTCTCTTCTTAATTAACTTGCCACATCAGACTTTATGCCTATGTGGCAAGCTTAGCACCTGTAGGAGCAAGTAAGTAGTACAATAGTGGGCTATATGTGGAGGAAAGAGAAGCAAGGAAAAAGTGGAGAAGTGGGCTCTCATGCAAGAGCCAGCCTCTACTACATCATGGAGCATTTGGAGAGGCACCTGTATGGAGGTGGTCAGGAATCGGGAGACTCACGCCGGTCATAGCGCCGCAGTTAAAATGATAATGGCAAGTCAAATCACAGGGCCCCACCTGTCTAGCAGTAACTCGCTATCAAATCACACAACCCTACGTATGCAGCAGCCTACTCCTTCATCTTCTCGCGTCTCTGTCGACCCGACTAGGCGGAACTACCCCGCCTACCGCGCAGGAAAAGCCCCGCCCTTGACTTTTAAATACAACTACATCCGCTTAAGAATACAATGATATACTTTTTGTGACATAGTAACTCATATTTACTTAGTCAAATGGATGACCTAGAACTACGTGCACGCCCTATAAACCGAGACGCCTAAAAACGAGATGGAGAGGGTAGTTTAGCACATATCTTTTTAGATCAATATAGTCAGGATTCACCAAGGAGCAAAACCAAGTTGTAGGCTGCTCTAGTCATGTTGGCGTAGCAACTCAAGCAGGGTCAGTCCGCACACGAAATGGCGACACACTTAATAGGACCCCTTTGGCCGACATGTGGCTCATCCACCGTCTTGTTCCATGTGTGATGCACCAAATTACAGTTTGGAGCAGCGGTTGGAATTGGAGGCACCCCAGTCGTAGCACCGCAGTAGTAGAAAATGAGCGATGAGGGGTCAAATCACAAAGCCCCACCTTTCCTGCATTAAGCTGGACGGACAAAGCAACCATCATTTCACTCTAGGGCACAAGAGCATAAAGAAAAGAGAAAACAATGATGCGTGCGGCAGCTACCTAGGGCACCCTAGGGTAGGGGTCTCCACTACATATCCTTTTTTTAAAGTGCCTCGACTACAAATCGGCTTCTCCCTCGTCCTCTTGAAGAAAACTGATGATGAGTGCGGCAGTAGGGTTTGTACAAGTACTATAGCATGCGGGGCCACGTCGTAGTAAACGGTTTCGAGTCGTCGCCTTAAATATGTGTGGGACGCTTGGTTTTACGGGAATGAGGCAGCATTTTGGGTTCGGGGACCAGTGGAGATATAGTACGTACAAAAAACCATGGACGTAGGTTCGACCGAAAGGCAATGATGCATGGGCCCTGCATTTTGATATACCCGGGGCCGCGTGAAATTTTCTGCTCTACTCAAAACTAGTAAGGTACACATGCATTGAACGCATGAGATTTCGAAACCAAATTATGAATAAATACACACTATAGCATGTAAAGCTTTGAGTCATATATGCATGATGTAGATGTTCATTTAGTTCTTATAGTTCATCTCATTCAAAATCAGATAGTTTTATAAAAATGTTAAGATTCATGGGGTTGTGCATTGTAAAGCATAAAGTAAAAAACAAATAATGGCAATTCATTCAAAAAAATAATAATTCAATTATGATACAGAAGATTCTAGAACAAAGGAGAAGTGCTTGTGTTTTGAGGTTTGTGCATTATGCTTAAGTTCAACCTTGGAGTCTTCTAAATTGTACATGTGGCAGATCTGGTGGAATGTTGATGATTCCAACGGCCAGTAGTGCTCGGATTTGCCATCTCTGCACTGGCGGATTAGCTTCATCCAGCGACCATCTTTCAAAGTTATTGGCACACTATATAGTTCTTGTTCCATAGTTGCATGTCTTGGAAAAAAGCTACTAGTGGGTTGTACTAGCTATTTAGGAATATAAGATGTATACATGGAAGTTGTAGGGAAAGAGATGACATGGAGTATCTCAATTCCTATGAGTAGGGATTGGAAAAGAGATGTCATTTGGTTCACATCATAGGAACTTTTCTATTGAATCTAGAGATGACATGTATCTCAATTCCTATGAGGAGGGATTAGAAAAGAGATGTAATTTGGTTCGTATCATAGGAACTTTTCTATTGAATATATGCTAATGTTTATTTTCCTTTGAAACTAAGGGAGTATAGGAATCCATTCATATGAACCAAGTGGCTCTAAAGCTATAGAAATGATATAATGTTTATTTCCTTTGAAATGTGGAGTATATGAATCTATTCCTATGAACCAATTGGCTCTAAAGGAAAAAATCCTATAAAAATCATATCATATCATATAGAGTTCCTATGATATTCCTCGACACCAAAGGATGGTTGAAATTGTTGCGGGTGATACGATGGTCTTTCTTTGTAGACTCCTCCCCCATCTTTATAGTTACCTCTCGAAGATGAATGAAATGATATATACAGGGTATTCTACATGTGCAATTTGGTACACGAAAACTCGGTAAAAGTTTGCGAGGTTCGAATTCTCAATTAAAGCTATATGCATTGCATTTTGGAACGGAGGGAGCATACGGCAGTTGCTAACACTCACGTGGAAGATTTGTGTGTAGGAGGACTGGCTGTTCTGTTAAATGACATGGCAAAACTGTAACATCCCAAATTTTCAATTTGGAATGTTATACAGTAGATCATCACTGCATATCATATTTTATTGCATTTTGGCTTGATCCTAGAAATTCTACGCAACTCAAGGACCCCCGGAGAGAGTTGGGGATTTCATTATTTTCATATTTGAGTTTTCTCAAATTTAGAAAAGAGGATTGTTTGATTTTAATTATTTTTCTATTCAAATATTTCTTATATGTAAATAAAAGAGAGGGGATCAAATGACTTCCCCAAAAATGAAGAAATATTGGAGGTTAAATATTCAAACCAAATAAGATTTTTATTCGGAGTTTTATTGCTATTTTATTTGAATTAGGAAAATATGCGTTTTTCAAAATTGCATTAGAGGCCCAAATAAATGTTCACTTTGTCCGCTATATTTTAGAGGACGGGGAAAATTTATTTTAGGATTTTTGGAGTCTGTTTAGTATTTGTTTTATTTGTTTTATGCGTGTTAGAATATTTAAAAAAAAGTTACCAACCTAACGGGCCTTGTCCGACCACCGCAGCCTGGCCGGCCTTATAAGCCGGGAGGCCCGAGCCGCTAGCTGCCCCGCCCCTGAAACCCTAGCGCCGCCTGACCCGCCGCCGCCGCCGCCGGAGTCCGCCGCGCCGCCGACCCGTCTCGCCGCCGCCGGAGTCCGCCGCCGCCGCCTGACGCCCCGCCGCCCCATGCCTCGCCGCCGAACCCGCCGCCCGCCGCCATCGTCCCGCCCGCCGAGGTAGCCGCCGCCGCTGGTTTTCGTTAGAAAACCGTATGTTTTTTTCAAAAACCCTAGGTTATTTTATTTTAGATCGGTTTTTATTTTTTCCCGGTTTAGTTATTTAGTGAACGCTCGTTCGTACGTTCGTTTTTTATGAACGGTTTTCACTCGTTAGCCGCAGACAGCGAACGTTCGTTTGTTAGCCTGTTCGTTAGTTTTTCTTTTTCCAGGGTTTTACCGCGATTATTTTTGATCGTGATTTTTGCCCTGATTTTCGTTTTAGTTTATCTTTTCGCTCATTTATCGGAATCAGGCGATTCAAGTGCCTAGATCTTCGTCTCGAAGCCCTCTTTGTGTTTAATCAACTTGAACAAGATTTTGGTGCCGTAAAATTTGACTTTAGTCCAGATTAGTAAATGGATCTTGTTTCTTTTGCAGTTTGAGTTTCGTTGCTTCGTTTGATTTGATTCTTTTGCAAACCGGAGTTCTTATGTTGAACTTTCTGGTTAGATCTCTTATTTGAGTTTTACCCGTGCTACTAGTTGAGTGCTTATTGTATGCTTGTTGTTTGCGATAGAGTGCCTGGAGTGCGAAGCGTGCTACTACGAGTCTCTAGGTTTCACAGATCATCAGCAAGGCAAGTAACACTTTGATCATACCTCTTTACTACCCAGTTTTATTGCATTAGATCAACTCTCAAACATTGCATGGTTAGGATCTGATTAATATGTGGGTTTTGGGAAGTAGATGATGAGGTAGAACTTATTGCCCTGTTTATTATCAAACCTTTGGGAGTTACTTCTACGTTATGCTTATACTGCTATGCTATGCTCATAGACATGGTTTGGGTGAGTGTATCCATGATAGATGTGAGTGTTGTTACTTAATGGTTAACTTAAGGTGGCTACTTAAATACACATCTGGGTGGATTGCTTGAGGCACCCTGGAGTACCTGGTGGTTGTCAGGGCACCTGGAGAATCCAGTGTTGTCCTAGGATATCCTGGAGTACCCGTGTGATCATCCTACAGTCCGCCATCCAGGCTCAAAGGGATCATAAGATTATTCATGCTAGAAACTTCCGTGTGCAGCCACAAGCCAATATGGGCTCTGGCATAGTTGAGTAAGTTGCGTGAAGCTCTTGAAGAGGTAGACTAGCAGATGTACTGGGTTGTAGGTGGTACTGTCTATGCAGAGTAGAGAGTTAATGCTTCAGAAAGACTCTGTCTCGAATCTCCGACCATGGATGTATTCGAGTCTTGTGGGGAAAAGTGCGCAAACCTTTGCAGATTGTACAAACTAATCATGGTTAGCCGTGTCCCCGGTTATGGACGTTTCGAGTATCTGGTTCTTGGATTATCATGTTGATCTCATAACTCTAAATATAATTTGAATGGGTTTAATGATGATGTTTAATTGGGATTGAGTTGGAGGAACCTTCTCAATGTTTAACAACCACCATGATAGTTAAATAAAATTTATTCCTTTGTTGTAGCAAAAAATTGGCTTTATGCAAAACTGTAACCATAGAGCTTTCCACCAGCCATTGATGCATGTAGTGATAGCATTTATTCTGTTCATTACTCTATGTGTTACATTGCCAGCATATTCCATGTGCTGACCCATTCCGGGCTGCAGCGTTCATGTTGCATACTTTTCAGACGACGAGTAAGGTGCCATAGGTTGTTGTCTTTCACTCAGTGATGCCATTGGAGTTGATGGACTCACTTTATCTTCCAAGCCTTCCACTGTTATCGTACTTAGATGGCCTTAAGCCATATTATTGTAATAAGCTATCTTTTGAGACATCCGATGTAATAAGTGTGTGATTGCTACTCTGTTATAAATCCTCAAGTACTATGCGTGTTAGCATTACTGATCCAGGGATGACACTAATGCACAGAGATCAGATTGTTTGAGGTGTGGTCGCTACAATATGGTATCAGGGCACATGCTGACTATAGGACACGACCACTAAGCCAAAGCCCTAGATCACTACTCTCTTCTCATTTCTGACTCATCTCCCTTTTCTACTCTTTAGGATGGCGGATGCAAGGAACAATTTCACCCAACCGGATGAAGATACACCTTTTGGATGACACTTGAAGGAAGTCACTAGATACCTGAATATTGGAATACCAAGCTTCACCGCGACCTACATCGCCACTTTACCAGAAGAGGAGCATTGGATGATTCGAGTTCAAGTTCCAGGAAGGACGTTCGTACTAGTCACTGAGTGAGGGAGTCCCGGATTAGGGGGTGTCCGAATGACCGGACTATAACCTTTGGCCGGACTCCTGGACTATGAAGATACAAGATTGAAGACTTCGTCCCGTGTCTGGATGGGACTTTCCTTGGCGTGGAAGGTAAGCTTGGCAATACGGATATGTAGATCTCCTCCTATTGTAACCGACTCTGTCTAACCCTAGCCCTCTCCGGTGTCTATATAAACCGGAGGGTTTTAGTCCGTAGGACGAACAACAATCATACCATAGGCTAGCTTCTAGGGTTTAGCCTCTCTGATCTCGTGGTAGATCTACTCTTGTACTACCCATATCATCAATTTTAATCAAGCAGGAGTAGGGTTTTACCTCCATCGAGAGGGCCCGAACCTGGGTAAAAACATCGTGTCCCTTGTCTCCTGTTACCATCCGCCTAGACGCACAGTTCGGGACCCCCTACCCGAGATCTGCCGGTTTTGACACCGACATTGGTGCTTTCATTGAGAGTTCCTCTGTGTTGTCATCTTTCGGCCCGATGGCTCCCCCGATCATCACCAACGAAGTGGTCCAGGGTGAGACTTTTCTCCCTGGACAGATCTTCATATTCGGCGGCTTTGCACTGCAGGCCAATTCGCTTGGCCATCTGGAGCAGATCAAAAGCTACGCCCCTGGCCATCAGGTCAGATTTGGAAGTTTGAACTACATGGTTGACATCCGCGGAGACTTGATCTTCAATGGATTCGAGCCACAGCCAAGCGCGCCGCACTGTCATGATGGGCATGATCTAGCTCTGCCGCCGAACAGTGCCCAGGAGGCCGCCCCAGTGTCCGCTCCAACCCTTTGCTCAGAGCCGACTGTGTCAATCGAGGACGGGTGGCTGGACACCGCCTCGGGGGCTGCAATCTCTACGGCGATCGAGCCGAACACCAACCCTGTCCTTTGCAAAGCTCATGACTCCAAGGTTCCGGACTCCTTTCCGGATTCCGAACCTTCCGCGCCCCTGCCGATCAAACCCGATTGGGCGCCGATCATGGAGTTCGCCGCCGCGGACATCTTTCAGCACTCGCCCTTCGGCGACATTCTGAATTCAGTAAAGTCTCTCTCTTTATCAGGAGAGCCCTGGCCGGACTATGGTCAGCGAGGATGGGATGCAGATGAAGAAGAAATTCAAAGCCCACCCACCACCCACTTCGTAGCCACTATCGATGATTTAACCGACATGCTCGACTTCGACTCCGAAGACATCGATGGTATGGACGACAATGCAGGAGACGAACAGGAATCAGCGCCTATAGGGCACTGGACAACCACCTCATCTCACGATGTATACATGGTGGACACACCTAAAAGAAACAATGACGAGGAACAAAGGGACGCAACGAGGGATCGTTCCCTCGAAAAGCAATCAAAGCGGCGGTGTAAGCGCTGCGCCAAACCCCACCTTGACAGGGACCCAGCCACAGAGCAGGGCGAACTGGCGGACAATGAACATGCCATCGAGCAACCATCTGAATAGGGCAACTTGGGTAAACAAACCGAACAACTCGCCCCCGGTGAAGATAATAGTCCGGACGACCTCACGCCGGACAAGTTCCTGGAGCAGAAGAACCTCCACAAAAGGCTCGTCGCCACTGCGCGTAGCCTGAAAAAGCAGAAGCGGAAGCTTAAAACAGCGAAAGATGCACTCAGAATTAGATGGGGTAAAGTACTCAAGACCGCAGACAAGTACGGCGACAGTCGCCACACAAAGAGCTATCCGAAGCGGAAATTATTGCCGGAATTTGATGAGGAGGCTTTAGAGCCCCCGCAATCAAAAAATAAAGAAGACACCCAGTCGGATAAATAACCCCATGGCCAACAAAGAGTGGCAAAGGGCGCCACACTCAAGCCGGCATGCGATCCGCACAAGGATTCGCATCAAAAAGACGGCCCAGTCAGATCTATCTACGGGCCAAGAAAGCAAGCTCTAGTAAGCAATGCAACGCAACAAGTATCCAAACATCACGGCACACCCAAATATAGGGGTGCCGCGCACCCCCTATGTTTCACCGATGAGGTGCTGGACCATGAATTTCCAGTGGGATTCAAGCCCGTAAACATAGAGGCATATGACGGAACAACAGACCCTGGAGTCTGGATTGAGGATTATATCATCCACATACACATGGCTAGAGGAGATGACCTCCATGCCATAAAATACTTACCCCTCAAGTTCAAAGGGCCAGCCCGGCATTGGCTTAAAAGCCTTCCTGAAAACACCATCGGAAGTTGGGAAGAGCTCGAGGATGCTTTTCGGGCAAATTTTCAAGGGACCTATGTCCGACCTCCGGATGTAGACGATCTAAGTCATATAACTCAACAACCCGGAGAGTCATCCCAGAAACTCTGGAACAGATTTCTTACTAAAAAGAACCAGATAGTCGACTGTCCGGACACCGAAGCCTTAGCAGCTTTCAAACACAGCGTTCGAGACGAATGGCTCGCCAGACACCTCGGCCAAGAAAAGCCAAGAACAATGGCTGCATTAACAAGCCTCATGACCCGCTTTTGCGTAGGAGAGGATAGCTGGTTGGCAAGAAGCAGCACCAGCGACCCAAGTACATCTGAAGTTTGGGATGGAAACGGGAAACCGCGATGTAGCATGGACCAGCGACGGACTAAGGGAAACAGCCCGAAGAGCACGGTAGTCAACGCCGGATTCAAAAGCTCTCGACAGAATCAGAAAAAGCTGCCCCTCAAGGATAACAGGGACGAGCTATCTAACCTAAAAAAAATCTTGGACAAAATATGCCAAATCCACAGTACTCCCAGGAAGCCTGCAAACCATACCCACAGAGATTGTTGGGTCTTCAAGCAATCTGGCAAACTCAACGCCGAACACAAGGGGCTCGACATACCAAGCAAGGACGACAACGAACCACAAGCAGAGCACCGAAGAACAAAAGAAGTTCCCACAAGAAGTCAAAACAGTAAATTCACTTCACATGACAAAAGGGAAAACAGAGTGGCGCCTACAGAGATACGCGCCATACAGCCTGTCCCAGAGGAGTCCAGCCACTGGTTGTTACAACCAATCACCTTCGACCATCAGGATTACTCTAGAAGTATCCGGAACACAGGCTAGACTACCTTGGTATTAGATCCGATAATTGACGGACTCCACTTTACACAAGTCCTAATGGACGGCGGCAGTGATCTAAACCTGCTATACCAGGACACAATCCGCAAAATGGGGATAAACCCAACAAAAATTCGCCATGGCAACACTTCCTTTCAAGGGGTAACGCCAGGTCCAGATACCCATTGTACGGGTTCTCTCCTGCTAGAAGTTGTGTTCGGCTTCCCCGACAACTTCCGCCGCGAAAAGCTAACCTTTCACATCGCCCCATTTACAAGTAGCTATCAAGCACTACTGGGACGCGAAGCTTTCGCCCGCTTTAACGCAATACCGCATTATGCATCCCTTACGCTTAAAATGCCCGGTCCGCGAGGCATCATCTCATTAAAGGGAAATATCGAGTGTTCCTCGAGCGCGGAAGACTGTGCGGCTGCCTTGACAGCCACACACTAAACCAACTTTACTAGTCAAAGCACCTAAACAGGTCGTTCAGACCCCGGACATGGCTAGACGAGTCCGGCGTAAACATACAAAGGCTTACTAGCCGCATACCCCCGTACAAGGGGCTCCACGCGTATACAACAAGAGACAATAAAGCTCAATTCTACCCATTCTCCGAACTATACTTTGTTTATTTAATATAACATAGATTTTTACACAATTGTTTTCAACTAAGTTCCTCTCTTTTACAGATGAACACCGTGCTACACCCGTCCAGGATATGGCACAACGGAGACACAGGCGCAGACGTGCAGTAGGGACCCACTCCAAGGATTCTTTTCAGATTAAGACCCTGCGTAAACCTTTTTTACTGTCTCTTGTTGATAACATCCCCCAGTTTCTTTTTATAACCAAGGAGGAGGCTGGCGTCTTGGCATGTGGCCACGTCAGAATTTTGCGCGTACCCGGACACCAGGGGCTTCTTACCAAGGGCGCTGATCAGCCCGTTTTTATAAAGACCGAATACCTTAGGGAGTGTTCGGCGTCGCGAGTTTGGCCTTATATGCATCAGCTCCGAATCATGTCTTTGGTCAAATGTTGGGTTTGCCCGGCTCCTATGTTTTGCTGCCTTACGTTCCGCTCTATCAGCTAAGGCGGCACCAGGAGAACTAATGCGATTGTGCCCCGGTTCGGCCAGGCGAGCACCTCAGTAGAGAAAGCCGAAAACTGACTATCATGATATAGCACGAGACTGGTCAACCACTCGATGACCCGCGGGAATCTTTAGGATTTCTCCGCATTAACGAAGGGCCGTTTCCCGGTCAGGCACACACGCGCCCCGAATTCGGGTGAGCGCGGTGCCCCTAGGGGCTATATGGTAGCCCCACTGTCAAACTCCTATGGCTAAGTGAAAGTGATAAAGCATTATAGTCCGGTTGCCTAGTTCGCTGCGCTATCACCTCCTTAATAGGACCAAAACGTTGGATAAAGTGTGAAAATGCGCCTTCTGCAAACACCCCCGCATTATATGCGTGGGGGTTGAAGCCGAAGACTGCCATCTTTCAGGTTATATACACATATACATTAACGGCCGCACAGGAGGTATTCTAATTCTTGAAAGCACAAGCATAAAAAGCTTCTATATTCTATCGAAACATTGTTTTACAATAATACACATTATTCGAACGTAACATCCTTGGAGCATTGCGTCTCTATTAAACGAGCGGCCTGCAGAACTTCCTGAAAATAGTGCTCAGCAGGTACTCGGCTTTCGTCCGAATCTTGGGATGCAACAACACTGGCCTCCATCTCCGCCCAGTATGTCTTGACACGGGCAAGAGCCATCTGCGCACCCTCTATGCACGCTGACCTCTTCATTGCATTAATATGCGGCACCACACCAAGGAACTGATGCACCAAGCTAAAATAACTCTTCGGCTCGGGCCTTTTCGGCCACAGATGACTCACGACATACTTCATGGCGCGTCCGGATAACCTATTCAGCTCCGCCCATGCGGCCAAATGATCGGCTAATGGAAGTGGGCGCTCTGGATTGTGGAACTACGACCAAAAAAGCTTGTCCACTTCATGGTCCCTTTGATCGCGGAAGTGTTCGGCCGCATCCGCGGCACTTGCCGCCAAGTCCAGATAAGTGTTCGCCGCACTCCACTGCCGGTCCAACGGAGCATATTTAGGATCCCCGAACTTCATCCGCAGCATAAAGGGCTTTACAACCGTGATATCTCCGGCCTGACGTAGCTCCTCCTTCATAGCTCTCATCGCAGAGCGAGTATCCTTGGCCTCGGTAGTGACCTTCTCTAGGTCCTTCTGTGCCATCCGATCTTCTTTTTCAAGAAGCTTGCAGCGGTCGGTAGCATTCTTCAACTTTACAGCCATTTCGGCCATTTCCTTCTTGCTTTGGCAGTGAGCAGCCTATTCGGCTTTCAGCTCTTCAGTCGCCTTTAAGGCAGCCACATCGCTTTTCCTGGCCTGCTCCTTGGCTCGGGCAAGTTCCACCCGAAGGTTCTCCATGGCAGCGCCACCATCTGCATCAAGCACATATGTTGTAAGGTACGGGCATCAAGCTCCTCTTACCAGGTGTCTTCGGAGAAATTACATACCTTGTGCCTCGTCAAGCCACTTGTTGACAAGCGCGATGTCGGCATCTGCCATGTCAAGTTCCCGCTTTAGCTCGGCAAATTCATCAGTCCGGCCAGCCACCGGACACTTCGCCACCTACATAGGAAAAGCGTAATATTATACCGGGGATTATGATCCTCGGCGCGCTGTCATTTTTGACAACGCACCGAGTCTCAGAAGCTACTATCTATACAGGGTGCATCTTGTATATGCGGATCTGTCAAAAGGTACATCATTTCACGTACCTCAAAACCTGTCAGTAAACTCCTGACGGCCTCATACAACCCGCTCTCCGCGGATTAAATCCTTCCAATCACCATATCCATCAACACACGGTGTTCTTCTGACATAGACGCTCGCCCGAGCAGATCCTTCAGCTCCTCCGACCATGCACCGGACAGTGCCGGACTCGTGCGATAGCCTTTTTCGAAGGCCGGACACGGAGGGCCTTGGGGGGCCATACGACTGCCTTCCGGCTTTGCCGGATTCGGAGAAACCCTCCGTGACGACACCTCAGGGTCGCCCGGCTCGCAAGGCGGTACGGCATGGGGAGGCGTTCCGCTCTCCATCATCTCCAAACGAAGATCCCCTGAAGATGAACTCTGCTAAGAAGGGCTGAGATCCAAACTACAAGGTAAAATTTCGGTTATCTTCCTCAGAAATAGAACGGGGATGTCTCTCATTTTAGAACCCCCTCTTTACTTATGGCTCGATGGAGAGCTGATCCCCTTGGGGACGCAATGCGACCGAGGCACCTCCCGGCGCCGGACCCTCTGACGAAGATTTCTTCCCCCGCTTTGAGGCCATGGCCTCCGGGTCTTCAGAGGCGGTCCTCTTCTTCCCCTGGTTAGAGGAATTCTCGATTCCTCCTTTCCTGACAGCCTCCTTCGCGGAGGCGGTAGCTCCCTTGTTCCCCTCTTCGCCTTCTTCCAAAGGCGCAACCTCCAACATCCTGGTTAACAAGGGATCCGGCATAGTCTCAGGGAGGGGGGCCGGACACCTGATTAGCTTTGCTTTCGCTATCCACTCCTGTTTAAGGGACAGCTCTTTTAAGGGCGATTTTATGATAAATATACGGATAGCGAGTCCGGGTACAGGGCTACTTACTTGAGTATCCGGACGATTGCAGCTTAGACCTGCGTCCTCGGATGAATCCGGACACATTTCTTGTGATCCGAAGAACAATTTGTACATCTCCATGGGTGTTGCGCCCACAAAATGTTGGAGGGCTCATGGTCCTTCCGGATTAAACTCCCACAGGCGGAGGGGGCGACGTTTGCAGGGCAGGAAGCGGTGAATCAACATAACCTGTGTCACTACGGCCAGATTGATATCTCTTTCTAGGAGATCTCGAACGCAGCCCTGCAACAAGGGCACGTCCTTGGACGACCCCAGTTAAGCCCTTTATTGACCCATGGCGCCAGCTGTAGTGGGGGACCCGAGCGAAAGGCAGGTGGCGCCACCCATTTGGTGCCCCTGGGAGCTGTGATATAAAACCACTCTCGTTGCCATAAGCTGAACTCCTCTTGAAAAGAGCCCTCGGGCCATGGAGCATCGGCATTCTTGCTTATAATAGCACCTCCGCACTGTGCGTGCTGCCCCTCGATCATCTTTGGCCCTACTTTGAAGGTCTTGAGCCACAATCCGAAGTGAGGAGTAATACAGAGGAAGGCCTCACACATGACAATGAACGATGAGATATGGAGGATGGACTCCGGAGCTAAGTCGTGAAATTCTAGCCCGTAATAAAACATGATCCCCCTCACGAAGGGGTCCATTGGGAAGCCTAGCCCCCGAAGAAAGTGAGATGCGAACACCACGCTCCCACCAGGCTTGGGAGTGGGAATCACCTACCCTTGAGCAGGCGGCCTGTGCGAGATTTTGCCGGTTAGATACCTGGCATCTCTTAGCTTTCGCACGTCTTCTTCCGTAACGGAGGAAGGCATCCACCAGCCTTGAAGGTCGGAGCCGGACATCATCGAAGGTCCGAAGCACCTAAATCTGGAGCTTTGGGTGTTGGAACTCAAGGCAAGATGCGGATTTGATTGAATATTGAGAGAAAGGAGTCGAGCCTTGGTCTCTCTATAAAGAGGTTGAATACCAAGAACCCTCCCCGTGACCGTTTGGGACTCGCCTTCGATTGAGGAGACATACCAACAGGCACAATTGGGTTACCCACGCCCGTATTGATGAGAATCCCGGAATAAGGGGACACGATCTCTGCTTTAACAAGACGTGCCAAGGAAACCGCCTCGCTAAACGCACTGAGGTGGGACAGTAAAACGATTCGAATGAAGGCTTGGCCGTGGCATGATGTCACGCTACGGAATACGTCAGCAGATTAGATTTATACAAATATTATTCTCTCTACGGTGGTATGTGGAACTTATTTTGCAGAGCTGGACACTATCCTTGTGTTCAAAATCTTCTATGAAGTATTCGGAGGAGGAACCCACCTTGCAATGTTGAAGCCAATTTGCGCGTTGGACTCGTCGTCATTGAAGCCTGGTTCAGGGGCTACTGAAGGAGTCCCGGATTAGGGGGTATCCGGATGACCAGACTATAACCTTTGGCCGGACTCCTGGACTATGAAGATACAAGATTGAAGACTTCGTCCCGTGTCCGGATGGGACTTTCCTTGGTGTGGAAGGCAAGCTTGGCGATATGGATATGTAGATCTCCTCCCATTGTAATTGACTCTGTGTAACCCTAGCCCTCTCCGGTGTCTATATAAACCGGAGGGTTTTAGTCCATAGGACGAACAACAATCATACCATAGGCTAGCTTCTAGGGTTTAGCCTCTCTGATCTCGTGGTAGATCTACTCTTGTACTACCCATATCATCAATATTAATCAAGCAGGAGTAGGGTTTTACCTCCATCAAGAGGGCCCGAACCTGGGTAAAAACATCGTGTCCCTTGTCTCCTGTTACCATCCGCCTAGACGCACAGTTCGGGACCCCCTACCCGAGATCCGCCGGTTTTGACACCGACACTGAGCCCATAGAGTTTTCCTTTGATGCACCAACCTAGAGTCCAGGAAAGAGCATGGCATCCCAGATCACCATGGGACACATTGGAGAAGTTTACCATAAGGATCTCAAGGATACTATCTACCAGATTTGTGGGTGCCGAGATGAGCAATGGGAGATGATCAGCACCACGAAGGATAGATCCATTGCAGCTTTCATCCAGGAGTTAAACCAGCACATTCATTGCCAGGAGAACCAGATGTGCGCAGGCATGATAGATCTGAAGAAGGCAATGACCAAGATCATGGAGCTGGAGGAAGAACTCAAGTCTACACGCGATGGATATGAGGAAGAAATGACGATACTCGTGGAGAAGAATGACGACTTGACAAGGAAGCTAGGAGTATTCATGGGAGACCCGCGCCAGGAGGAGAAGACGACGAATCCACTTGTACGGAGGACTACATCATCATCGATGACACCGACTCAGACCCTGATGATAGGGATGATGACTATGTTGATGAAGCTGGAGCAGATATCATGGAGTCTTCCACCAATCAAGTCTTCTAGTCGACCACCATATCAGTAGTAGTATTCCCCATGTATATAGTATAGTCCGAGCACTTTTGTAATGATAGATAGATCGATTGTATGCCCTTGTTTGAATTTATTGAAGTGATATGTTTGTGTTTGTCTCATGTGCATATGGGTAGTGTTTTCCCTCTAGATCTTATTTTATTATGTTTTCTCATCTTTTCTAAACCCATCAGATGCCTCCGAGACGCGACAATGGATTTGCTTTCCCACCGGAACTCACTCAGTTGATCCAGCAACAGAATGCATTGATGCAGATACTAGTCCAGAATCAGAATCGGGGGAACAACAACAACAACAACCCACCACCACCACCACCTATTGATCACTCAGCCTGTTTCCTAAGGCTGAATCCGCCGGTGTTCTCCAGTAGCACTGAGCCGATAGTTGCAGATGATTGGCTCCGCAAGATTGGAAGGGAGTTGACCGCTGCAGGATGCACAAATGAGGAGAGAGTGCAATTTTACGCACATCAGCTTGATGGACCCGTGGCATCATGGTGGGAGAATTTCACAGCCACTTACCCCATCGACACTGTCACATGGGACCAGTTTCAGCAAGCTTTTTGCACTGCCCATGTTTCAGCGGGAGCTATGGCCATGAAGAAGCGCGAGTTTCACAATTTGCGCCAAGGAGGATGCACAGTGGGCCAGTATGTGGATGATTTTAGTAAGTTAGCATGTTACGCCCCAGATGACGTTGCTACGGATGTAGCTAAGCAGGATAAGTTTCTGGAAGGACTGCATGATGAGCTGAGCATGCAGTTGATGGTGGCAACCTTCAACAACTACCATGAGTTGGTAGATAGAGCTCTTATGATTGAAGGGAAGCAGCAGCAGATTGACAACCCCAAGAGGAAGTATGGACAAGGGAAGTACAATTCTGGAGCTCAGTAGAGACCCCGTTTTACCCCGAACTCGGGAAGACACCTTCACCATAACCATGGAGGCCATAATTCCAATGGAGGGAGTTCGCATAACCATAGTGGCCCCAAGAATGGCAATGGTAATGGAGGAAGCAACGGCCAGAACCGTTCCAACCCAGCAACGCCCGCCAAGAAGGATCTAAGTCACATTACTTGTTTCAAGTGCGGGAAGAATGGACATTACACCATGGAGTGTTCTGAAGCAAATAATGGAAATGGCAATGGAAGCTCTGGGAAGAAGCCCAACCCTTTCAACAGGGGACAAGTGAACCACATTAGCGTGGAGGAGGTTGAAGCGCAACCCGGTGCAGTAATAGGTAAGTTTTTGGTTAAGTCATTTACTGCAATCGTTCTTTTTGATACTGGTGCATCGCATTCATACATATCAAGGGGATTTGTGGATAAGTTTAACCTGCCGAGCCAAGCCCTTAGGTCACCCATGTTAGTAACCTCGCTAGGAGCAGAGTATATGGCTAGCCTATGGTGTGATCGGTTACCATTAAGGATTGGTAACTACGTGTTCCCCTCAGACCTCATAGTATTGAAGTCACAAGGACTGGATGTGATATTAGGCATGGATTGGTTATCGAAGTATGGTGGGAACATTGACTGCGCTAGTAAGTCGATTTTGCTCACCACCCCAGAAGGAAGGAGGATTAAGTATGTATCCCGGCATGTGCCGAAGAGGACTCAAGTGAATTCCTTATCAGGAGTTGTACAGGAGGAAGTACCAGTGGTGAAGGATTTCCCTGATGTATTTCTAGAAGAGTTGCCAGGCATGCCACCGGATAGAGATATTGAGTTTTTGATTGAGCTTTTGCCAGGCACATGGCCAATATCTAAGAGACTGTACAGGATGCCAGCAAAGTATTTGGAGGAAATTAAGAAGCAGATTAAGGAGTTACTGGACAAAGGCTATATTGGCCCAAGTTTGTCACCTTGGGGATCACCAGTGCTTCTAGTTGAGAAGAAGGATGGATCATTGAGGATGGTTGTTGATTATCGTGGATTGAATGAAGTGACGATCAAGAACAAGTACCCACTGCCGATGATCAATGATTTGTTTGATCAGTTGCAAGGAGCTAAAGTATTTTCCAAGATCGATCTACGATCAGGATACCACCAGCTGGAGATTCGAGAGCAGGATATACCCAAGACAGCTTTTACCACAAGGTATGGGCTATATGAGTATACCGTTATGTCATTTGGTCTGACTAACGCACCTGCCTATTTCATGAACATGATGAACAAGGTGTTTATGGAGTTTTTGGATAAGTTTGTCGTGGTGTTCATTGATGATATTTTGGTCTACTCGAAGAATGAAGAGGAGCATAAGGAGCATTTGCGTTTGGTACTTGGGAAGCTCAGAGAACATCAGTTATATGCCAAGTTCAGCAAGTGTGAGTTTTGGTTAAACAAAATTGGATTCCTCGGACATGTTATATCCGGAGAAGGGATAGCAGTAGACCCCACCAAGGTTGTCACTGTGACAAATTGGGAAGCACCCACGTCAGTTGGACAGATCTGGAGTTTTCTTGGACTCGTAGGATACTACAGGAGGTTCATCGAGAATTTCTCGAAGATTGCAAAGCCCATGACGGAGTTGTTGAAGAAGGACACCAAGTTCAAATTGACTGAGGAATGTGAGGCCTGTTTTCAAGAATTGAAGAAACGTTGGTTACAGCTCCAGTGTTGATTCTTCCAGATCAACGCAAGGATTATCAAGTGTATTGCAACGCTTCTCGTCGAGGACTTGGAGCAGTGCTTATGCAGGAGGGAAGAGTTGTTTCATATGCCTCACGACAACTTAAACCCCATGAGTTGAATTATGCTACGCACGATTTGGAGTTAGCAGCCATAGTGCATGCGTTAAAGACATGGAGATATTTTCTCATCGGAAACCACTGTGAGGTGTACACGGATCACAAGAGTTTGAAGTATATCTTTACACAGAAGGAGTTGAATCTCAGGTAGAGGAGATGGTTGGAGCTCATCAAGGATTATGATATGAGGTTGCATTATCATCCTAGAAAGGCTAACGTAGTAGCCGATGCGTTGAGCCGCAAAAGTCATGTCAATACACTCATGACCGAAGAGTTACCCAAGGAGTTAGTAGAGGATCTTCATGAGCTATGTTTGGAGATAGTTCCGAGAGGCTATGTAGCAACATTGGAGATTCAGTGTACTTTGATGGATAAGATCAGATAAGCTCAGAAGACGGACAAGGAGACCGCCGAGATAAAAGAAAGGATGAGAAAAGGAAAGGCTAAAGGATTTCGTGAGGATGAGCACGATACCTTATGGTTTGAGGACCGCATATATGTGCCTAATGATCCAGAGATCAGGAAGTTGATTCTGCAGGAGGCCCATGATTCGCCATATTCGATTCACCCAGGAAATACCAAGATGTATCTGGATTTGAAGGATGGTTTCTGGTGGACCAGAATGAAGAAGGATATTGCAGAGTATGTAGCAGTTTGTGATGTTTGTCAGAGAGTGAATGCAGATCATCAGAAGCCAGCAGGATTGCTACAGCCATTGTCGATACCCGAATGGAAGTGGGATAATCTAGGCATGGATTTTATCACGGGATTGCCTATGACTCATTCAGGCTACGACTTGATATGGTTTGTAGTCGATCGGTTGACGAAGGTAGCTCATTTCATCCCAGTGAAGACCACTTACACCAGTGCTAAGTTGGCAAAGATATACATGACTAGGATCGTATGTCTGCATGGAGTTCCGAGGACCATTGTATCAGATAGAGGAACCCAGTTTACCTCAAAGTTCTGGAATCAGTTGCATTAGACTTTGGGTACCAGGCTAGAGTTCAGTACAGCCTTTCATCCACAAACCGATGGACAGACCGAGAGAGTCAATCAGATTCTGGAGGACATGTTGAGAGCTTGTGCGCTAGATTATGGATCTAGTTGGGACGATAATTTGCCATATGCAGAGTTCTCTTACAATAATAGTTATCAAGCCAGTTTGAAGATATCACCTTTCGAAGCTTTGTACGGAAGGAGGTGCAGGACACCGTTGTTGTGGGATGAAGTTGGGGACCGTCAGTTGTTTGGACCAGACTTGATTAAAGAGTCTAAAGAGAAGGTTAAGCTGATTCGTGATAGACTCAAGGTAGCCCAGTCCAGGCAGAAGAGCTATGCGGATTCAAAACGCAAGGAGACAGTTTACAAAGTCGGAGACAGAGTGTATCTTCGTGTGTCCCCGCTTCGAGGAGTTAAACGTTTCGGAGTTAAGGGAAAGTTAGCACCATGTTTTGTGGGACCATACAAAGTTTTGGAACGTATGGGAGAAGTTGCTTACAAGTTAGAATTGCCAGAAGGATTGTCAGGAGTTCATGATGTGTTCCAGGTTTCCAGTTGAAGAAGTGTCACATAGAGATGGCTGATATCCCTCTGAGAGATACAGTGCCATTGGAAGCGATTCAGTTGGATAGTGATTTGACCTATGAGGAGAAAACAGTCAAGCTTCAGGAGTTTGCCAGCCAAGTCACACGCAGCAAGGTTATCAAGTTCTGCAAAGTTCAGTGGAGCCACCATACAGAGGATGAAGCCACCTGGGAACGAGACGAAGACCTATGGAAGGACCACCCTCACCTATTTCTTAGCCAACCCGAATCTCAAGGGCGAGATTCATCTTAAGGGGGGTAGGTTTGTAACATACCAAATTTTCAATTTGGAATGTTATACATTAGATCATCATTGCATATCATATTTTATTGCATTTTGGCTTGATCCTAGAAATTCTACGCAACTCAAGGACCTACGGAGAGAGTTGGGGATTTCGTTATTTTCATATTTGAGTTTTCTCAAATTTTGAAAAGAGGGTCCTTTGGTTTTAATTATTTTCCTCTTTGAATATTTCTTATATGAAAATAAAAGAGAGGGGATAAAATTACTTCCCCAAAAACAAACAAATATTGGAGGTTAAATATTAAAATCAAATAAGATTTTTATTCGGAGTTTTATTGCTATTTTATTTGAATTAGGAAAAAAATGCGTTTTTCGAAATTGCATTAGAGGCCCAAATAAATGTTCACTTTGTCCGCTATATTTTTAAAGGACGGGGAAAATTTATTTCAGTATTTTTGGAGTCCGTTTAGTATTTCATTTATTTGTTTTCTGCGCATCGGAATATGTTTTTTTAGAAAAAAGTTACCGACCTAACGGGCCGTGTCTGACCCGGACACCGCAGCCCGGTCGGCCTTATAAGCCGGGAGGCCCAAGCCGCTAGCCGCCCCGCCCCCGAAACCCTAGCGCCGCTTGACCCGCCGCCGCCGCCGGAGTTTGCCGCGCCGCCGACCCATCTCGCCGCCGCCCCGTTCTGCCACCGCCGGAGTCCGCCGCCGCCGCCCGACGCCTCGCCGCCGACCCCGCTGCCCCGCCGGAGCCACCTACCGTCGCCCGCCGCCACAGTCCCGCCCGCAGAGGTAGCCGCCGCCGCTGGTTTTCATTAAAAAACCGTATGTTTTTTTTCGAAAACCCTAGGTTATTTTATTTTAGATGGGTTTTTATTTTTTTTCTGGTTTAGTTATTTAGCGAACGCTCGTTCGTACGTTCATTTTAATGAACGGTTTTCACTCGTTAGCCGCAAACAGCGAACGTTCGTTCGTTAGCCTGTTCGTTAGTTTTTCTTTTTCCAGGGTTTTTCCGCGATTATTTTCGATCGTGATTTCTGCCCTGATTATCGTTTTAGTTTATCTTTTCGCTCATTTATCGGAATCAGGCAATTCAAGCGCCTAGATCTTCGTCTCGAAGCCCTCTTTCTGTTTAATCAACTTGAACAAGATTTTGGTACTATAAAATTTGACTTTAGTCCAGATTAGTAAATGGATCTTGTTTCTTTCGCAATTTGAGTTTCGTTGCTTCATTTGATTTGATTCTTTTGCAAACCGGAGTTCTTAAGTTGAACTTTCTGGTTAGATCTCTTATTTGAGTTTTTCTCGTGCTTCTAGTTGAGTGCTTATTGTATGCTTGTTGTTTGCGATAGAGTACCCGGAGTGCGAAGCGTGCTACTACGAGTCTCTAGGTTTCACGGATCATCAGCGAGGCAAGTAACACTTTGATCATACCTCTTTACTACCCAGTTTTATTGCATTAGATCAACTCTCAAACATTGCATGGTTAGGATCTGATTAATATGTGGGTTTTGGGAAGTAGATGATGAGGTAGAACCTATTGCCCTGTTTATTATCAAACCTTTGGGAGTTACTTCTACGTTATGCTTATATTGCTATGCTATGCTCGTAGACGTGGTTTGGGTGAGTGTATCCATGACAGATGTGAGTGTTGTTACTTAATGGTTAACTTAAGGTGTCTACTTAAATACACATCTAGGTGGATTGCTTGAGGCACCCTGGAGTACCCAGTGGTTGACAGGGCACCTGGAGAATCTAGTGTTGTCCTAGGATATCCTGGAGGACCCCTGTGATCATCCTACGGTCCGCCACCTAGGCTCAAAGGGATCATAAGATTATTCATGCTAGAAACTTCCGTGTGCAGCCACAAGCCAATATGGGCTCTGGCATAGTTGAGTAAGTTGCGTGAAGCTCTTGACGAGGTAGACTAGCAGATATAGTGGGTTGTAGGTGGTACTGCCTATGCATAGTAGAGAGTTAATGCTTCGTAAATACTCTGTCTCGAATCTCCGACCATGGATGTATTCGAGTCTTGTGGGGAAAAGTGCGCAAACCTTTGCGGAGTGTACAAACTAATCATGGTTAGCCGTGTCCCCGGTTATGGACATTTTGAGTATCTGGTTCTTGGATTATCATGTTGATCTCATAACTCCAAATATAATTTGAATGGGTTTAATGATGATGTTTAATTGGGATTGAGTTGGAGGAACCTTCTCAATGTTTAACAACCACCATGATAGTTAAATAAAATTTATTCCTTTGTTGTAGGGAAAAATTGGCTTTATGCAAAACTGTAACCATAGAGCTTTCCACCAGCCATTTATGCATGTAGTGATAGCATTTATTATGTTCATTACTCTATGTGTTACACTGCCAGCATATTCCATGTGCTGACCCGTTCTGGGCTGCAACGTTCATGTTGTAGACTTTTAGACGACGAGTAAGGTGCCATAGGTCGTTGCCTTTCACTCACTGATGCCGTTGGAGTTGATGGACTCACTTTATCTTCCAAGCGTTCCGCTGTTATCATACATAGATGGCCTTAAGCCATATTATTGTAATAATCTCTCTTTTGAGACATTCGATGTAATAAGTGTGTGATTGCTACTCTGTTATAAATCCTCAAGTACTGTGCGTGTCAGCATTACCGATCCAGGGATGACACTGATGCACAGAGATCAGACTGTTTGATGTCTGGTCGCTACAAAAACTGACACTGTCGGATGCCGATCTAACGGTTCTTACGACGTTCGTCAGGAAAAGGCTTGTGGCAAACGTTTGTCGGATAATGATTTACGGACGCATGCATTGCATTGATACGTGCCCCCCTCTCTCTCACGCACACGCACCCTCACGAGTCACGACTCTCCCGAGTCCTCTCGCAGACTCGCACGTCGCACCCACCGTCTATCTGCAGGTAGACGTCACGCACATATGTGCTCTTCACACCCTACCCTCAGAACTTCTAAAAAACAAAAGACGGCGCGCACATTTTATTTTAGCTCACACGTCACACACTTATACTATTACTCTTGCGGCGAACGTTCTTTGGGCATAGTATATTGTACTCTCACGAAGAGAAGCGGTGCACGCACGCACTAGTTCTCTCACACCCACTCGCGGGTACACGTAGGAGCGCATTTTTTTGAAGCTGGTACAACAAAATCACTCCACTATATATAAAAGCAGGAGCCTTAGCGCTTGCTTTACTAGGGTTCCTCTCGTTCACTCTCTCATGCTCTCCAGATCTAAGCAAGACATAGGTGGCCACACTCTCTCTCAGCTCACGGCTGGTCACAAATCCGGCCGGACAACCTCGACCGGGGCAGGGGTGTAGGTGCATCGTTCACGCTGTCGTCGGCGGCGAGGGAGGAGACCAACGGCTGCCCGCGCGTCCCGATCGGCGGCCGTGCCGTTCTCTCCGAGAGAGCGCCGGCTCGGGAGGGCCTCCGACCCCTTCTTCCTCCCTGCGGTATTGTGGCCAAGATGCGGCCTCCCGACGCCGTCTTTGCCACATGCCGACGACCCTCAGGTATATATTCCTTCGAAACCTGCCTTGCTCTACTGCCCCAGCTCCCTTCGTGTGGATCCTTTTCTACTTCCGTCCGCTGTTCCAAAGCCACCTAGACTTCTACTATTATTAGAAGTAAAGCTAGTTCATACAGTCGACTCAAAGCGTTGGTTCAAACAGGGAAGAAAGTGGGAAAGCTGTAGCATGAATCTAGGACTTGGTTCTAAGAGGAAACGGGGGAAAGTAGTAATATCTGTCACTGTTTAAATAACCGTATTTCGTATTTGCGCAAACAGGGATGTCTGTCTCCATATCGTTTCGGGATGTCTGTCTCCGTATCGTTTCTATCCGCGCAATCAAAAGCACACACCTCAGTTTTAGTACAACTGCGCAAAATGAGATGGCTATCCCTCGTTGCCGTCGTCTAACCTCCCGTCTTCAAGGTATCCCTACATTGGTAGTAACTAAGGTAGAATGACCAACGCAATCTAAAAGAAGCTGATTCGTACGTTTTACTTCCTGATTGCAGTGCAGGGACGAGCGAAAACAACTGCATCCTAGTCCGGAATGCACTTTCTACCAGTTCATCCATGGACCGAGGACTAGCTGGCACGGCTGCACGGCGGTTTTTTGGACAGGTGCGCGGACAAGAGGCATTGTGGTCTGCTTATTTCTGCAAATAGCGGTGCTTAAATTTAGTGGAATGCACAAGCATTTCAGCTGGTCAGTACACTGCATGGTTCAGTTCAGCATTCCAGCTGAGACCACAATTATAATTGGTTATTCTGGAATGAGAGAACCTAACCCTGGATGGTGGCAACAAGAAAAAACCAGAGTGAACTCCAGGAAATTTAAGCCTGCCGGGAGGCCCTTTGCTCAGAGAAGCCTTGCTTGTTTTTTCCTGATTTGTAAACCTTCTCACAACTTTGTCTTTTGCTGTGAACTAGTATATGTTTGTTATGTTCTATGAATCATTGAGATGTATAAAATTGCTTAACTTATGCTTTTCAAGTTTTTTATGAAGACGAGTTTAATGTGAGTGTTCCACATGAGCGCTGGACTAGCGTGTGAACGTTTGGAATTTATTACATTGTGGCCTCAATTAACTGCATGAACCACTGTAACAAGATACATAGTTGCTTATATGTCAGACAGCAGATTGTTGATTGTTAGCTGGTCGATAGCCTAGTGTTGAAGCGAGCTGAGCCAATGTGCCGTGTTTTGCACAACTGCTTACAAGTGGGGTAGCACCAACAGTGTTTACAAGTACTTATGTATACGTCGGCGCACGGTTCTCGAACGAGTGCTCTATTTCATCAAAACACACACTGCTCGTATGATAAACCGTGACAACTTATGTCTTACCATGCCATATTCATGAAAAAACTAGTGAGGACGCATCTGTTTCGGCAACAATTACGATGGTTCTCACATGATTCACGGGCACACAAAAGTAGCAGCAGTTCCCATAGACGGATTCAAACAGAGTACTAGCCCCAGAGGGGTCGATAACAGGCAAGGTTCGGATAATTAGACACAATCCAAACTACTATTAAACACTAGCTGGGGCAACTATTTCATGCCTCGATCTAATTTGGGCTGGACACAAGACGGACCTTGCCATGAACATCATCGAGGACGTCCCGCAGCAGCTCAATCCTGTGAACCTTCATGAAGACAACCTTGTGGCCTTGCCACTGATAAACTTGTTTGTGGAGGCATGCCACGTCATCTTCCTGCGTAAGCTTGACAAGAACAGTATGCCTCACAAACGAAGGAGTAGCTTTGAACTTCTTGTGCTTCAGTACACCCTGGACAACACGCCTGACAACAGTGAGGCTGGAATACAACTCTTCATTGGTATAACCGCAAATGGCTTCCAGGATCCAACAGCCTAAGAACTCTGTTTTCCCAGTGCGTATATTCAGGTCATCCGCCTCATAGCGAGTGACATGTACAACCACACAATCCTTGTCTGCATCAGGGCTCTAATTGAAACAGAAACAAATTCTGAATTACTTTTCAGTATAAGAAACACAAGTTATTTAAACCACTATGTATAGCATGGCATCGAAGCTAATAAAATTTTGCATTATTAATCACCACATACTTAGATGAAAAACCACAATCGAGATCGGCAAAGAAGAAATCACCTTGGGCAGTTCAGCGGGGGGGGGGGGGGCACATCCTCGAAGGGGGAAAACTGCTCCTGCAGTGCCACGGGGGCTGTAACCTCAAACGGGGCGTTGACCATCTCAGTAGTGGCCGTGAGCGTATCTGGGGTCGGCTCGGTGGCTGCCTCCATCTTCTTGGAGCTCTCTGTCTCGTGGGGATCAGCCTCCCGCGTCTGCTCCAATATCGGCAGATCTTTGCCTGGTTCTCCTTGGTCCATCATGAAACTGACGAATACTAGGAGATCACTGAAAGGAAAACACAATCGCAATGACAATGAAACAAAAAAGAGAGTGAGGATCGGTTACTGCTTTGCAAAAGTTCTTTTTTTCTCTGAACGAAAATATACCAACATCACGGATCCGCTTACCTTCCCTTCATTGGGAGAGAAGAACAGTGGCAGATGCGAGTGTTGCCTTTCTTGAAGACGGTGAGGGAGAAGGGGATTCAGCGAAGAGTGAAATGATGGTTGCTTCGTCCGTCAAACTTAGACTGCGGGGAGGTGGGGTTTTGTGATACGACGGCTCGTTACTGCTGCGCTACGACCGGGGTGACTCTCCGCCTGCATATTGCCTTCTAATTTGGTGGATGGCATTTGGGCCCACACGCTGCATGGCCCGCATGTTGGTGGACAAAAGTATAACGGCATTCAGTAGAGGGAGACGTTTTAATGACCTATGAAGAGCCAGAAGCGGTATTGTATCCACTGTACTAGTAGTAATTGTTTTTCTGGGTAGTTGTAGAGTGTCTCCATTGTACTGGGCCCAAGACAAAACAGCCCATCTCACACTAGTAAATAGTAAAATCAATTCAAAAGCCCATATATTTACTGAATAAGAGGCGCTACCCACACCCAGCACACCGCCCCTCAAAAAACCTGGGTGCTCTTCTTCCTCCTCGCTCCCACCACCTCACATCAGCTCGCCTCCACTCGTACCCCAAATTCCTCACCACACTCCTACAGAAAACCCCAGCTCCCCTTCTTCCTCACTACTACAGAAAAACCACAGCTCCCCTTCTTCTTCACTCACACTACAACTAGGCTCGTCATTCGTTACTCTGCTCAAATCTGTGAGTGCGACGCGACACCCTCGAGGAAAATGGAGTCGGCTGACCCCAGCGCCAAGAAGATGAGGCTCCCGCCAACAGCGACACCTGTTGTAGATCCCGCACCCGGCAGCGCGGGGAGAAGCGGCGACCCCGCCCCCACCGGATCCGAGGAACCCGTAGAATCTCGGGTGGACCGCATCAGCGATCTCCCGGACGCCGTCCTTGGGGAGATCATCTCGCCTCTCCCCACCAAGGATTGCTGCTGCACCCAAGTCCTCTCAATTTGGTGGCGCCCTCTATGGCGCGTCGGGCCCCTTAATCTCGACTATCATCAGCTATCTCTCTTCAATGATTTTGAAATCCCTAGAGCCATCATCTCCTCCCACCACGGCTCCGTTCAAAGCCTCTGCATCCCGTCATGCTACCTGAGCAAGCAGACCATGCCCTGACGCCTGGCTGAAATCCCCGGAATTCATAGAACTACAACTGCTTGAGTTCTACTATTCCCATATAAATCACATACCACATACTGAATGCCATGTACTTGTGCCCTCAGCACCGATGTCCATCTCGCGGTTTTCCTCCTCTCTCCACACGGCCACCTTTGCGATGTGCTATCTACCAGACAATCTGGTACTAAACCTTCGACTCCCATTTCTCAAGAAACTTTCACTTGTGCGGGTTCGTATATCGGAGGCCTCATTGCACAACATCATCCACTCCAGTTGCCCTGCCCTGGAGTGCTTGGTGCTTTTTTCACAGTTAGAATCGGTTGTATCCAAATAAAGTCGCCCAACCTTGTAAGAATTGGAATTTCTTTTGATAGAAGGCAGCTCGTCATCCAAGATGCCCCTTCACTTCAAAGGTTGATCCTTGATTCTAGTTATTCAGCGTTGCAAATAACCATCCTCTCTGCGCCTAAACTGGAGACCTTGGGTGTAATACATGATCTCTGTGCTCATTTCAATATGGTGTTTGGCTCCACAGTTCTTCAGGTACTTTATATTATGATCTACACTTGTAACCGTAAGCTGCATTTTAAATTTCTGTGCATAAGTTATATATCATCTTGGAGTACACATTTTGTACTAATATTATATTCTATGCTCAGTGAAGAGTTTCTCCATGGATGGCCTATCAATGGTGCTGGATTCTGTCAAGATCTTATATATCCAAATGAATAGTTTTGATCTGAACAAGATTATTGGCTTGCTGTAATGCTTTCCATGTCTGGAGAAGTTGTATATAAAGGTGATAATTTCACGCACATTGGAAGCCCGCATATAGTGTACTAGAATTAACCGTTTAGTTGTTGCTCTTTCGACACTCTTTTTTTAGACCTTAACTGTTTTCAATCTTCATGTCTATTTAGGCAATAGGACAGGGTAAGAAAGTTATAACCAATCGGTGGATTCGTAAGCATCGGGATTTTCTCACTTCTCATGAGATTCGATTGAAGACAATAACGCTAGAACGATATGTAGCCAACCCTGCAAACACTAGATTTGTCACATTCTTCCTGCTGAATGCGAGGTTACTATTGTCCATCAGGCTTAAGTTTATCAGCAGCATGGTTTTGACGAATGGGTATGTCAAAGAGCAAAAAAAGGAGTTTCAGGTGGGCAAAAGAGCTTCTGAACGTGTCGGGCTTCTATTTACAACATATTATGGTCATAATCCAGTAAATTTTATGACCATGGATGTTCATTCTATGGACCTGACCGATCCATTTGACTGTGACTGCCGAAAACAATGCTGGAGTTAGATGTTGTTGCCCTTTTCAACCTGGACTTTTGTAAACCTGATGAACAATTAACCCTCATGCTTTTGTACAGTTTGTAAGCTGGAGTTAGATGTTCCTGCCCTTTTCAACTCGGCTGTGACTTTCATATTTTATTTGAAACAAGGCAAATGGCTTGCCATTCGTTTAATTTAGAGTGAAATATTGTAACAAATCCCAACCAAGGGAAATAACATCACTCTCGCCGGCTGCTTGAGCTCACTGTGCATTATAGAAGCCAAGTGATTAGCCCCCACCAGCACCCACAAACTTATTTCGAACTAGCACATCAAATGGGCTGTAAATTTTCAATTGAAAGGCTGCATGACCATGACAGATTTGGATTCTGACATTTGGGACCCGCGAGGAAATAGCCTATCCAAGGTGGTGTCGACTTACTAGCCAGTCAACAAACGATTCTGCCTACCAGCCGTTGGATTGACATCCAACATCTGTCGTGTATCTTCTATCTCTTGTCTTCTTCTTCGTCCAGCCACTCAAACCAAACCACCTCGTCGGCTCCGCCTGCTCCTGTCTCCCATGGCTAGCTGCGCCTCCGCCGCCCTACCGTACATACCCTCCAACATTGGCCAGTCCCTCCCTCTATTCCCCCGCACGTCTTGTTATTCTCCGGCGACAACAGACCCAACACGCACCCACACCCGAACTAGTCAACCCTCGTACTCCCCTCCGCCTACGACTGGACCGGCGCATCTTCCACGGCTCCTGTTCGTTCTGTCCGAGGCCTCGCTGTTGTCCTCCACCTTACGGCCTTCGTCAACATCGTCATGGTGCGCCGCCCTCCTGCATTGTCGTGCATGGTGCGTCGCCCTCCTGCATTGTCAACATCGTCAACAACCGAGAGGAACAAGGAGATGACTGTACGAGGAGAGGATGATAGTAGGGACCCACCAGTGTCATGGCAGTACGTGAGCAAGTGCCTCTATATTACAAGCCCAAACATATGGTTCCTCCTAATGGTTGGACATCTGGGGCTCATGCCATTGTCAATGTAGTCAATAAACGAGAGAATTACACTACGAGCGGCTGACACCAGGGACCCAGCAGGTTGCACAGTTTTTTTAGCAACAAGCAGTTGTTATTTATACTAGTTTTAGCGACGGATCAAGGTAACAATGGGGTGTGCGGGGGCTATGGCCCGTCTAGCCAGGGTTTTATTTATGTTTACCACATCATGAGACCAGTTGTGTTTTTTTCTTGCTGAAAATGGCTAGCCCAGTTCTATTTTTTAAAAGAAATACCCAAATGAGGCCTACTTGCTTTCTCGGCCCTGCTCGCTGCAAATCTTTCAAGACGAGGAGAGTTTCATTCGGTTTGCCCAGAAATGGGTTGTACATTTTTAAAACACATCAAACGGGAATTAGTTTCAAAATTTTTTTCATTACAAGATTTTAAATTCCATTGATTTTTATGCGTGGACAATTATTTGGATTTTATATTTATATAAATTATTTTTCAAAATAGTTTGAATGTGAATCGATATTTCTAGATTAAAAACAGTTGACCGCACAGAAATATGCAAATTTCATATACTTTTTAACCGTGGCCACAATATGGGGTGTAATTCTAACAAAAAGAAGATGGGCTCCAAAAAATTCTTAAGAATTAGCAAATGGGTTGTACATTATTAGAAATAATGGCAGATGGGTTGTATGCTGTTTTCCACAGATTTGAGGCTGACTTGTGCGCCTACTATAGCTTGACGCGTATGCTTTCCTAAAAAAAAGGTTGACGCACACGCAGCGCCCTGTCAACTTAGTCAATACACGAGAGCAATGACTGTTGGATGTCCATCCAACGGCTGTCGTGCTTCTTCAATCTCTGCTCTTCCTGCTCCAGCTGCTCAAACAAGCGCCGGCGGGACTGTCTGCTCCCTCCTCCCGCGGCCAGCTATGCTGCCGTGCAGGCCTCACAGCCCCACTGTACTCCCATCGCTGGCCTAGCCATCCCTCTACTCACCCACACCTATTGTTATTCCCTGGGGACGGCAGACGAAACAATAAACCCTCATACTCCTCCACATGGGAAACAACTGCCGAGTATTCCCTGGCTCCGTGTCATTCCCTTCCTAGGCCTCGCCATCGTCCACCGCCCTGGTGCTCTTGGCGTGGCCTGGTCAACGTGGTCAATGAACGACATCCATCAGAAGTGGACTGTACATGGAGAGGCTGACAGCTGGGTCCACGGCCACACGCAAGGCAATGCCTCCTTATTACGCACAAAGTAATGATTCCTCCACCTGATAGCTAGGACCCACGGGAAGGACCTCTGTATTTCGTGAAAAAAACGTTCCCCCCGCTGACAGGTCGGACCCACCAGCTATATCTTCACACACAAGGAAGTGCCTCCTTATTACGCCCAAAAAACTGAATACCCCCCCTGCTAGCTGGGACCCACCATATTGTGTGGCTGACTTGTGGGCCTACTAAGTTGACGGGGACGGAGGGCTTTGTCAACTTAGTCAATACTCCAGTGACCGTATGATGTCCATTGAACGGCCATAGTGCTTCTTCAACCTCTGGTCTTCTTGCTCCAGCCCCCCAAAGCAGCGTCGGTCGTGCCGCCTGCTCCTGCCTCCCATGGCCGGCTGTGCTACCACGGAGGCCTCACCGCCCCCATACTACTCCCACCACTGGCCAGGCCATCCCTCCACTCACCCACACCCCCTGTTATTCTGCGGCGACGGCAACCTCACACTGCAGCCGAACCAATGAACCCTCGTACTCCTCTCTGCGTGGGCATCCACTGCCGCGTCTTCCCCGGCTCCGCGTCGTCCCCTTGCTAGGCCTCTCCATCGTCCACCGCCGTGGTGCTCTCGGGGCGGCGTGGTCAATGTGGTCAATGACCGACTTCCATCGCAAGAGTACTGTACGTGGAGAGGCTGACAGTTGGGTCCACAGCAGCCACAAGGAAGTGCCTCCTTATTACACGGAAAATAATTATTCCTCCACCTGACAGCAAGGACCCACCAGACGGGCCATCGTATTTCACGAAAAAAATGTTCCCCCCTGACTGCTCGGACACACCAGACGGGCCACCGTATTTTGTGAAAAAACGTTCCCCCCACTATCAGCTCGGACCCACCAGAAGTGCCTCCTTATTACGCACAAAAAATGAATACTCCCCCTGCTAGCTGGGACCCACCTTGGTGGGAGGCTGACTTGTGGGCATACTAAGTTGACGGGGACGGAGGGCTTTGTCAACTTAGTCAATATGAACGATTCTAGCTCCAGTAAACCCTCGTACTCCTCCGCGTGGGAAACAACTACCGAGTATTCCCTGGCTCTGTGTCGTTCCCTTCCTAGGCCTCGCCGTCGTCCACCGCCCTGGTGCTCTCCGCGCGGCGTGGTCAACATGGTCAAGGAACGACTTCCATCGGAAGAGTATTGTATGTGGACAGGCTGACAGCTGGGTCCACGGCGGCCGCAAGGAAGTGCCTCCTTATTACGCGCAAAATAATTACTCCTCCACCTGACAACAGGGACCCACCGGACGGGCCATTGTATTTCACGAAAAAAACATTTCCCCCCTGACTGCTGGGACCCACCATCTACATCTTCGCACGCAAGGAAGTGTCTGACAGTCGGGACCCACCTGGTCGAAGCGTACGTAGCGTTTTCATTCTGGTCGCGAACGTGTACGTACAAACTGGTCGATGTAGAGGCGCGCACGTGTCGTAGTAGAGGCGCACACGTAGCATGTACACGTACGTACAATGGTCAGGGTGCAAGAAATAAATACGGCCACGTATGTACATACAGGCGGGGTCTCGAACGCCTACTCGTGCATACGTACGGCCAGGGCTCATGTACATGGCTGGGTCGGAACAAAGAAACTGCGTCGTCGTCGTGTTCATGGGGAGGCAACGAAATGCGTCGTGTTCATTGGGAGGCAACAGAATGCTCGTGTTCATCGAGAGGCAACGGAACGCGTGGGAGCCAACCGGCTTGGACGGAATAGGCAATGGAAACGAGGCCTGGCATACCGCACAACGGAGGAAACGGCCTTGTGTTCGACCGGCCACGTTCGAAACGGGATCCTGTTCATCGGGAGGGGTCAGACGTATTGCTAAACGGAGGAAACAGACTTGTGTTGGACCTCCTATGTCCGAAACGGGGTCCTGTTGATCGGGAGGGGTGTGGCATACCGCAAAACGGATGAAACGGACTTGTGTTGGAGCCCTACAGTCGAAACGGGGGTCCTGTTCATCGGGAGGGGTGTGGCATACCGCAAAACGGGACTCCACGGGATACTGTTCATCTCCACCGTCGACCTCCTCCAGCCTCCACGGGCTACTGTTCATCCACCGTCGACCTCCTCCAGCCTCCACCTGCGACTGTTCATCCACGGGCTCCTGATCATCCAGCCTCCACCGCGCGCTACTCCACCGGCTACTGTTCAACCACCCCTCTCCACGGGCTCCTGTTCAACCACCCCTCCATGGGCTACTGTTCATCCACCCCTCCACCAAGTACTGTTCATCCAGCCATCCACGGGGTCGTCCTGTTCATCCAGCCCTCCACGGGGTCCTGTTCATCCAGCCCCAACCGACTCGATCGATCGGGGTCCTGTTCATCCAGAGGCAACGCCACAGGGTCCTGTTCATCCACCCCCACCGCTCACTATTCATCCAAGCCCCCCCCCCCGCGCAACACTCACTATTCATCCAGAGGCAGCACCGATCGACTTCAGTTAGCAGCAGTAGTGAAGGAATTGCTCGATCGGGTCCAGTAACGCGTAGCCTGCAGTGCAATCGCTCGGGTTTAGTTAGAGCCCAACGCCTCACTCAGGTTCAGCTAGAGCCAACGCCTCGCACACACGCGCGTACGTGTACGAGAGAAACGCGCATCGCTCGGCCCCCGACCACCCACCATAACCGGGAACTCGCCGAAATTTTCCTCGCCCTTGCTTCTACCACGGTTTTTTCCGTCATGGCTGGCCCAAAGAATGTCATGCAGCTGCGTCTCCGGCCCGCCCAGGACAAAAAGCCAATTTTCTGTCATGATTTTTTGTCATAGAAGTAGGAGCCCACCACATCTATGATTATACCGGGTTTTGTCACAATTATCATCATAGAAGTGTCATAAGTATGTAAGAAAAAATTTCGTTCCGCCCAAAATGTCACGGATGTGTCTTTTTTTGTAGTGTTCTTAAGGGTTTCCACCTCAGTCATCGCTCCTAACAAACAAAATGGCAGTTCAACCACTATAATTTATTCATCCTTTCCTGTATACAAGATTATTGCATACCTCGGCTATCTTCCAGCTGCTTTTTCACGCGGCCGAGCTCCTCCTCGGTCCGCCCCAGACTTTGCTTCAGTCCGAAGACTTCCGCGGTATGTGAGGTCGCAGCCAGCAGCGATGCCTGCTTATTCACATAGACATATTAAGTTAGACTCCTGCGAAAATTATTTGATCCTCTATTCGGCTTTTCTTTCTGAACACCGGACAGAGTATCAGGGGCTACTGTCTATACTATGACATTCTTTTTATAATTGCGTTGCTTACCTCAAAGCCTGTTAGAAGGCTCATGCACGCTTCGGTCAGTCCGCTCTTCATGGACTGGATCTTCTCAATCACCGCCCATAAGGGTACGATGTTCTTCAACAATGGAAGCGCCTCGCAACGCTTCCAGCAATCTATCTGGTGCCTCTGGATGGACAGAGGTCACCGGTGGAGTAGGCTCACCTCCCTCTTTTGAAAGAGGCGACCTGTCTGATTCCGGAGCCACATGGGTCTCTGGAGCTGTATTCGGCTGGGGGCCGAATTGGATGCGGCCCCCATCATTGGTGCCCATGGGGGTTTGCTCCCCTGTGTGTTTGGCAACCGAGGTTTCACCCTCCGGCGCCGCCCGGATGGCCTCCTGAGCCTCTCCCTTGCCAGGGATCCCTCGGGACAACACCTCAGTGTTGTCCACGGTCTTGGGGGAGGAGGCCGCTGGAAGGGTCCCGCTGTCCATCGCCGACGGGTCTAGTGAACCCTCCAAAGAGGAGAATAGCTCGATGTTGGACCAAGCCAGACTGCGAATGCATAATTCAGCACATTAAAACAATAAAGTAAAGAGGTCGGATATATGAACATATCCGGACACTTACGATTTGGCTAGGGGCTTGGCCCTGGGCTCCCACTCCCAGCTGCCGTCGGTGGCCGCTGTGGAGCTGTCCGGAAAGGAGGTTTTCCCCTTCTTGGACGCCTCGACTTCCAGATGCGTGGAGGCCATCCTCTTCTTTCTCCCCCCTGCAGGGAGGAACGGCTTTCTTCTTCCTCCTCGTCTTCCTCGTTGTCCTCGACGGCGGAGGAGTGAGCCTCGGCTTCTTCGGATGCCACTTCCAAATTGCCTTTGCGACGGAGAACACCTCTGGTCCCCTTGGCCTTCTTCTTGGCCTCTTCTCCAGCACCTGGTAAGGCACCGGAACCAGCATCTTCGTCAGAAGCGGGATTGCTGGTTCTTCGGGCAGCGGAGCCGGACAGTTAATCCGCTCCGCCATCTCTTTCCAGGTCTGAAAAGATTAATAGGGAGGCTTAGATGCCTTCCTCAAATATGCAAGTAAAGGGTATACCTTGAAAACATGAATGAACTTACCAAATTAGCATGGTGAGTTAAGTCATGCCCACGATCCTCGGTCATAGGCAGCGGCGCCTTGTTGGCCTTGAAGAGCACCTTCCCGATGTCTTCGTGCGTCGTGTCGAAGAGCTCCAGTAGGGTCCGGTGCTTAACCGGATCGAACTCCCATAGATGGCAAGTCCGACGTTGGCACGGAAGGGTCCAGCGAACAAGCATCACCTGGATCACGTTGACGAGCTTGATTCTCTTGTTTATCATGTTCTGAACGCACGTCTGGAGTGCCATCAGCTCGTCCAAGGAATACCAGGTCAGGCCTTTCTCTTGCCAGGAGGTAAGCCGCATCGGGACTCCGGACCGGAATGCGGGAGCCACTGCCCAGTTGGTGCCGCACGGCTCTGTGATGTAGAACCACCCTGACTGCCACCCTTTGACAGTCTCCACAAAGGAGCCTTCGGGCCAGGTGACATTGGGCATCTTGCCCACCATGGTGCCTCCGCACTTTGCTTGTTCGTCGCTCACCACCTCCGGCTTCACCTTGAAGGTCTTCAGCCATAGGCCTAAGTGAGGTGGGATGCGTAGGAAGGTCTTGCACACGACAATAAATGTCGAGATGTTGAGGATGGAGTTGGGGTCCAGATCGTGGAAGTCCAGGCCAGCCCGTAGTAGAACATGAGTCCGCAAACAAATGGGTGGAGGGGGAATCCCAGCCCGCGGACGAAGTGTGAGATGAACACCACCCTCTCCTGGGGCTCCGACGTGGGGACGATCTGTCCCTTGGCCGGAAGTCGATGGGCGATTTCCTTGGCCAGGTACCCGGCCTCCCGGAGCTTTGTGATGTCCTTCTCCTTGACAAAGGAGGCCATCCACTTGCCTCCTGCTCTGGATCCGGACATGGTGGGAGTGCTTTTTGGACGGAAAATGTGAGAGCTTGGGCACTGGAGCTCAAGAATGAATGGGCAGAGGAAGGAGAAGGGGTGGGGGGAAAAGGGGTGAATCCTTATCCCTTTATAAAGGCAGTGAATATTATGCGCCTCCCCACTCGCCTTAAAACTCGTCTATGCCCCAAGGGCCATGCATATGGCACAGTTGGGTTACCCACACCCGTATTGATGAGAATCCCGCAATAAGGGGACATGATCTCTGCTTTGACAAGACGTGCCAGTGAAACCGCGCCTCGAAATACGAAACGGCAAGACTAAAAATAGTTCAAATAATGGCCGGGCAGTGACGTGATGTCACGCTACGAAAAGTTGTCAGTGGATTGGACTCGTGAAATATTATACTCTCTATGGTTGTGTGTGGTACTTGTTTTGCAGAGCCGGACACGATTCTTGTGTTCGAAGACCATGTTGGAGTATTCGGAGAGGGAACCCGCCTTGCAATGCCGAAGATAATCTGCACGCCAGACTCATCGTCATTGAATCCTGGTTCAGGGGCTACTGAAGGAGTCCTGGATTAAGGGGTCCTCGGATAGCCGGACTATATACTTTGGCCGGACTATTGGGCTATGAAGATACAAGACACAAGACTTCTTCCCGTGTCCGGGTGGGGCTCTCCCTTGCGTGGAAGGCAAGCTTGGCGATTCAGATATGTAGATTCCTTTCTCTGTAACTGACTTTGTGTAACCCTAGTCCCCTCCGGCGTCTATATAAACCGGCGGGTTTAGTACATAGGGCAGAATAATAATCCCATAGGCTAGACTTCTAGAGTTCTAGCCATTACGATCTCGTGGTAGATCAACTCTTGTAATACTCATATTCATCAAGATCAATCAAGCAGGAAGTAGGGTATTACCTCCATAGAGAGGGCCCAAACCTGGGTAGACTTCGTGTCCCCCGTCTCCTGTTACCATCGACCTTAGACACACAGTTCGGGACCCCCTACCCGAGATCCGCCGGTTTTGTCACCGACAGGGGGGCGCACACGGCTAGGCAATTGTCTGGTGTGTGCTAGGGGTGCCCCCCACATATATATAGGTGGGAGGGGGAGGGGAGAGGCCACGAGGCGCCCCAAGTAGGACCAAATCCTACTTGGGCTCCTCCCAAGCCGCGTGCCCCCCTGCCATATATATCGGAGGGGGAGGAAAGAGGGGGGGAGGAGGAAGGAAGGGGAATCCTATTCCCTTTGTTTCCTTTCCTCCTTCCCCTTTCATCCTTCCCCTTTCCTTCTCCACCTTGGCCGGTCCATATGGGGGTGCACTAGCCCCTTGTGGCTGGTGCGTTTCCCCTTTGGCCCATAAGGCCCATATCTTTTGCCGGAGGTGCCCGGAACCCCTTCTGGTGACCCGATATGTACCTGGTATTCTCCGGAACACTTCCGGTGTCCGAATATCATCGTCCTATATATCAATCTTTACCTCTCGACCATTTTGGGACTCCTCGTCATGTCCGTCATCTCATCTGGGACTCTAAACAACATTCGGTCACCAAATCATATAACTCATATAATACTATATGGTCATCGAACGTTAAGCGTGCGGACCCTACGGGGTTCGAGAACTATGTAGACATGACTGAGACACCTCTCCGGTCAATAACCAATAGTGGAACCTGGATGCTCATATTGGCTCCAACATATTATACGAAGATCTTTATCGGTCGAACCATTATGACATCATACATAATTCCCTTTGTCCGTCGATATGTTACTCGCCCGAGATTCGATCATTAGTATCTTCATACCTAGTTCAATCTCGTTAACGGAAAGTCTCTTTACTCGTTCTGTAATACATCATCTCGTGACTAACTCCTTAGTCATTTGCTTGCAAGCTTATGATGTGTATTACTGAGAGGGCCCAGAGATACCTCTCCGATACTCGGAGTGACAAATCCTAATCTTGATCTATGCCAACTCAATAGACAACTTCGGAGATACCTATGGAGCATATTTATGATCACCGAATTACGTTGTGACGTTTGATAGCACACAAGGCATTCCTCCGGTATCTGGGAGTTGCATAATCTCATAGTCGAAGGAATATGTATTTGACATGAAGAAAGCAATAGCAATAAAACTGAACAATCATTATGCTAAGATAACAGATGGGTCTTGTCCATCACATAATTCTCCTAATTTTGTGATCCCGTTATTAAATGACAACACATGTCCATGGTTAGGAAACCTTAACCATCTTTGATCAACTAGCTAGTCTAGTAGAGGCTCACTTGGGACACATTATTTGTTTATGTATTCACACATGTATTTAGGTTTCCGGTCAATACAATTCTAGCATCAATAATAAACCTTTATCATGAATAAGGTAATATAAAATAACACCTTTATTATTGCCTCTAGGGCATATTTCCTTCAGTCTCCCACTTGCACTAGATTCAATAATCTAGTTCACATCGCCATGTGAGATGTGACTAACACCCAAAGAGTTTACTAGAGTCAATAATCTAGTTCACATTGTCATGTGATTAACACCCAAAGAGTACTAAGGTGTGATCATGTTTTGCTTGTGAGAGAAGTTTTAGTCAATGGGTCTGCCACATTCAGAGTCGTATGTAATTTGCAAATTTCTGTCTATAATGCTCTATATGGAGCTACTCTAGCTAATTGCTCCCACGTTCAATACGTATCCAGATTGAGACTCAGAGTCATATGGAGCAGTGTTAAAGCTTGCATCGACGTAACCCTTTACGACGAACTCTTTATCACTTCCATAACCGAGAAACATTTCCTTAGTCCTCGTTAAGGTACCTAAGGATAATTTTGACCGCTGTCCAGTGATCCACTCTTGGATCACTATTGTACCCCCTTGCCAAACTCATGGCAAGGTACACAACAGGTCTGGTGCACAGCATGGCATACTTTATAGAACCTATGGCTGAGGCAGAGGGAATGACTTTCATTATCTCTCTATCTTCTGTCGTGGTCGGGTTTTGAGTCTTACTCAACTTCACACCTTATAATACAGGATATAACTCCTTCTTTGACTGATCCATTTTGAACTCCTTCAAAATCTTGTCAAGGTATGTACTCATTGAGAATCTTATCACGCGTCTTGATCTATCTCTATAGATCTTGATGCCCAATATGTAAGAAGCTTCACTGAGGTCTTTCATTGCAAAATTCTTATTCAAGTATCCTTTTATGCTATCCAGAAATTCTATATCATTTCCAATCAGCAATATGTCATCCACATATAATATCAGAAATGCTACAGAGCTCCCACTCACTTTCTTGTAAATACAGGCTTCACCGAAAGTTTGTATAAAATCATATGCTTTGATCACCTCATCAAAGCGTATATTCAACTCCGAGATGCTTGCACCAGTCCATAGATGGATCGCTGGAGCTTGCACACTTTGTTAGCACCTTTAGGATCGACAAAACCTTCTGGTTGCATCATATACAACTCTTCTTTAAGAAATCCACTAAGGAATGCAGTTTTGACGTCTATTTGCCAGATTTCATAATCATAAAATGCAGCAATTGCTAACATGATTCAGACGGACTAAAGCATCGCTACAGGTGAGAAAGTCTCATCGTAGTCAACCTCTTGAACTTGTCGAAAACCTTTTGCGACAAGTCGAGCTTTGTAGACAGTAACATTACCATCAGTGTCAGTCTTCTTCTTGAAGATCGATTTATTCTCTACGGCTTGCTGATCATCAAGCAAGTCCACCAAAGTCCACACTTTGTTCTCATACATGGATCCTGTCTCAGATTTCATGGCCTCAAGCCATCTGTTGGAATCTGGGCTCATCATAGCTTCTTCGCAGTTTGTAGGTTCATCAAGGTCTAGTAACATGACTTCTAGGACAGGATTACTATACCACTCTTGTGTGGAACATGCTTTGTTCGACCTACGAGGTCCAGTAGTAACTTGATATGAAGTTTCATGATCATCATCATTAGCTTCCTCACTAGTTGGTGTAGGCATCACGGGAACGGATTTCATTGATGTGCTACTTTCCAATTCAAGAGAAGGTACAATTACCTCATCAAGTTCTACTTTCCTCCCGCTCACTTCTTTCGATAGAAATTCCTTCTCTAGAAAGGTTCCATTCTTGGCAAAATAGATCTTGCCTTCAGATCTATGGTAGAAGGTGTACCCAGTTGTTTCCTTAGGGTATCCTATGAAGATGCACTTCTCTGATTTGGGTTCAAGCTTATCAGGCTGAAGCCTTTTGACATAAGTGTCACAATCCCAAACTTTAAGAAACGACAACTTAGTTTTCTTGCCAAATCATAGTTCACACGGTGTCGTCTCAATGGATTTAGACGGTGCCCTATTTAACGTGAATGCAACTGTTTGATGACCCACAAGTGTAGGGGATCTATCGTAGTCCTTTTGATAAGTAAGAGTGTCGAACCCAACGAGGATTAGAAGGAAATGACGAGCGGTTTTCAGTAAGGTATTCTCTGCAAGCACTAAAATTATCGGTAACAGATAGTTTTGTGATAAGGTAATTCGTAATGGGTAACAAGTAACAAAAGTAAATAAGGTGCAGCAAGGTGGCCCAATCCTTTTTGTAGCAAAGGACAAGCCTGTAAAAATTCTTATATGAAGGAAAATGCTCCCGAGGACACATGGGAATTATCATCAAGCTAGTTTTCATCACGCTTATATGATTCGAGTTCGTTACATTGATAATCTGATATGTGGGTGGATTGGTGCTTGGGTGCTTCCCTTCCTTAGACAAGAATCCCACTTATGATTAACTACTCTCGCAAGCATCCGCAACTATGAAAGAAGAATTAAGGTAAACCTAACCATAGCATGAAACATATGGATCCAAATCTGCCCCTTACGAAGCAACACATAAACTAGGGTTTAAGATTCTGTCACTCTAGCAACCCATCATCTACTTATTACTTCCCAATGCCTTCCTCTAGTCCCAAATAATGGTGAAGTGTCATGTAGTCGACGTTCACATAACACCACTAGAGGAAAGACAACATACATCTCATCAAAATATCGAACAAATACCAAATTCACATGACTGCTTATAGCAAGACTTCCCCCATGTCCCCAGGAACAAACGTAACTACTCAAAAATCATATTCATGTTCATAATCAGAGGGGTATTAATATGCATATAGGATTTGAACATATGATCTTCTACCGAATAAACCAACTAGCATCAACTACAAGGAGTAATCAACACTACTAGCAACCCACATGTACCAATCTAAGGCTTTGAGACAAAGATTGGATACAAGAGATGAACTAGGGTTTGAGAGGAGATAGTGCTGGTGAAGATGTTGATGGAGATTGACCCCCTCCAGATAAGAGGATCGATTGTGATGACAATGGTGACGATTTCCCCCTCCCGGAGGGATGTTTCCCCGGCAGAACAGCTCCGCCGGAGCCCTAGATTGGTTCCACCAAGGTTCCGCCTCGTGGCGACGGTGTTCCATCCCGAAAGCTTCTCCTTGATTTTTTCCAGGGCGAAAGACTTCATATAGCCAAAGATGGGCACCAGAGGCCTGACAGGTGGCCCACAAGGCAGGGTGCGCGCCCAGGGGGTAGGGCATGCCCCCCACCCTCGTGGATGGTGGTTGGCCCCCCTTTGGTATTTTCTTCGCTCGGTATTTTTTATTAATTCCAAAAATAACCTCCATGGAGTGTCAGGACTTTTGGAGTTGTGCAGAATAGGTCTCTAATATTTGCTCCTTTTTAGCCCAGAATTCCAGCTGTCGGCATTCTCCCTCTTCATGTAAACCTTGTAAAATAAGAGCGAAAAGGCATGAGTATTGTGACATAATGAGTAATAATAGCCCATAATGCAATAAATATCAATATCAAAGCATGATGCAAAATGGATGTATCAACTCCCCCAAGCTTAGACCTCGCTTGTCCTCAAGCGGAAGCCAATATCAAAAAATATGACCACATGTTTAGAGATAAAGGTGTCGATAAAATAAAATACGGACATGAGGGCATCATGATTATTCTTATAACAGCAACATATATAAATATTGTCATATGATTTCTTATACTAAAGTAACAATCTATTCACAATGTCAAGTATGAATCAGAAACTTCATTCAAAACTAACAAACTATAATCTCGGTCATTGAAGCAATTGCAATTTATCATAACATCGGAAAGAGTCAATATAAGATAGTCAACTATCATTTAGTCTTTCACAATTGCTAACACTCACGCAATACTTATGGGTATGAAGTTTTAATCGGACACAGAGAAAGATAGGGGCTTATAGTGTTGCCTCCCAACCTTTTACCTCAAAGGTAATGTCAACAATAATAGTTCATGCTAACTTACATCCAATTGGATATATATATCAGGATCTTTCCAACACAATGTGCTTGCCAAAGGATAAAATGTAAAAAGGAAAGGTGAAGATCACCATGACCCTTGTATGAAGGTATAAGACAAAAATAAAAGATAGGCCCTTCGCAGAGGGAAGCAGAGGTTGTCATGTGCTTTTAGGGTTGGATGCACAAAATCTTAATGCAAAAGAACGTCAGTTTATATTGCCACATGTGATATGGACCTTTATTATGCAGTCCGTCGCTTTTATTTCTTCCACATCACAAGATTGTATAAAGCTTATTTTCTCCCACATCAATAAATCATACATATTTAAAGAGCATTTTTTATTGCTTGCAACAATGACAACTTTCTGGAAGGATCTTACTCGATCCATGGGTAGATATGGTGGACTCTCATGGCAAAACTGGGATTAAGGATATTTGGAAGCACAAGTAGTATCTCTACTTGGTGCAAAGAATTTGGCTAGCATGAGAGGGAAAGACAAGCTCAACATGTTGGATGATCCATGACAATATACTTTATTTCGGATATAAGAAAACATAACCATTACGTTGTCTTCCTTGTCCAACATCAACTCTTTAGCATGTCATATTTTAATGAGTGCTCACAATCATAAAAGATGCCCAAGATAGTATATTTATATGTGAGAACCTCTCTTTCTTTATTACTTCCTATTAATTGCAACGATGACCAAAACTATGTTTGCCAACTCTCAACAACTTTTATTCATCATACTCTTAATATGTGAAGTCATTACTCTCCATAAGATCCATATGATCTCTTTATTTCTTTTTATTCTTTCCTTTTCTTTTATTCCCTCAAGATCATAGCAAGATAGCAAAGCCCTTGACTCAAGACTAATCTTTGTTATATATAGCTCACGAACTCGATTACATAGAGGAATCATAAAGCAAAACTCAAAACTAGATCATTCTAAAACTTTATTCTACTAGATCAAGATATTACCAAAAGGATCAAAGTAAGAAAAACAGTAAAGATAGGAGTGTGATGGTGATACAATACCGGGGCACCTCCCCCAAGCTTGGCAGTTGCCGAGGGGAGTGCCCATACCCATGTGATTATGTCTCTTTCTTCGGAGGTGGTGATGTGATATTCTTGGCGATGATGCCCCTCAGGATACAATTCTCCTCGAGCTTATTGACTTGCTGCTTGAGGTCCATTATTTCCTTACGGAACTTACCCGTGACGGCTAAAGCTCCTTTCACCCATGGATGTTGCATAGCTGCTGGAGAACAAGTGACACTCTTTTTCATATTTTCATAAGAAAGAAATCTAACATTGGAAGGGATGACCGAGTTTGGAATAGATGAGCTCTGTAGTTCCCCCATCGTGAATTTGGCTCGGAAGCGAGAAGTAACTTCTTGATCCTCCTCCGTGGCATCTATCCTTTTCAAATCGGCCTCCATCTCTTCCTCTGTTGATGGCCCAAAGTTGTTAGCATAGCTGTTTGCTCCTGGTCCCGGTGTCGGGTGAGACACCCGACTCTCCCCTACCGACTCTTGAGAAGACATCTTGCTCTACTCCGCGACAGAAATAGCTCAAAACAAAAATAGAGGATTTCGTCGTGGTACGGTGGTCAAAACCTTCGGGAGATTATATAATGATTTTTTACCGACCACAAGAAGTATCATGCAAGAATACGGAGTTCGGAGAGCAAACGAGGTGCCCACGAGGCAGGGGGCCTGCCCAGGGGGGTAGGGCACGCCCTCCACCCTCGTGGACGCCTTGTGTCCTTCCTGGACTTCTTCTTATTTTCCTATTTTCTTAAATATCCCAAACGGAGAAAAAAATGCTATTAGAACTGTTTTGGAGTCGGTTTACTTACCATACCACATACCTATTCCTTTTCGGAGTTTGAAACATTCTGGAAAGTGTCCCTTATGTATTCCTCCGGGGTTACGGTTTCAATCACATTGGTTTCAACATTTATGGGATTACCTGAGATATAATGTTTGGTTCTTTGACCGTTCACCACCTTCGGATTTGTGCCTTCGAAGTTGTTGATTTTTTTGGCACCGGAACGATAGACCTCCTTGATAACGTAAGGACCTTCCCATTTAGAGAGGAGTTTTCCTGCAAAAAATCTTAAACAAGAGTTGAAAAGCAACACATAATCACCTACATTATACTCACCCTTTTGTATCCTTTTTGCATGCCATCTTTTAACTTTTTCTTTAAACAGTTTGGCATTCTCATAGGCTTGAGTTCTCCATTCATGAAGTGAGCTAATGTCAAATAACCTCTTCTCACTGGCAAGTTTGAAATCATAATTGAGCTCTTTGCCCAATATGCCTTATGTTCTAGTTCGAGAGGTAAGTGACATGCTTTTCCATAAACCATTTTATATGGAGACATACCCATAGGATTTTTATATGCAGTTCTATAAGCCCATAATGCATCATCAAGTTTCTTGGACCAATTCTTTCTAGATCTATTAACAGTCTTTTGCAAAATCAATTTAAGCTCTCTGTTACTCAGTTCTACTTGGCCACTAGACTGTGGGTGATATGGAGATGCAATTCTATGATTAACATCATACTTATCAAGCATTTTAGGAAAAGCACCATGAAAAAATATGAACCACCATCAGTCATTAGGTATCTAGGGACTCCAAACCTCGGAAAAATAACTTTGTTAAGCATCTTAATGGAGGTGTTATGATCAGCACTACTAGTTGGAATAGCTTCTACCCACTTAGTAACGTAATCAACAACAACTAAAATATGTGTATACCCATTAGAGGAAGGAAACAGTCCCATATAATCAAAGCCCCAAACATCAAATGGTTCAATAACAAGTGAATAATTCATAGGCATTTCTTGACGTCTACTAATAATACCAATTCTTTGACATTCATCGTAATACAAGACAAACTTACGGGCATCCTTGAAGAGAGTAGGCCAATAAAAACTGGATTGCAATACCTTATGCGCAGTTCTATCTCTAGCGTGGTGTCCTCCATAAGCCTCAGAGTGACACTTGTGTAGGATATGTTCCTGTCCATTCCCAGGTACACAACGTCTAATAACACCATCTACTCCTTCTTTAGAAATGTGTGGGTCATCCCTGAAGTAATGCCTTAAATCATAGAAAAACTTTTTCTTTTGCTGGTACGTGAAACTAGGTGGTATAAATTCAGCAACAATGTAATTAGCATAATCAGCATACCATGGAGCAGTATGAGAAGCATTTATGACAGCTAATTGTTCGTTAGGAAAGCTATCATCAATAGGTAGTGGGTCATCAAGAACATTCTCTAACCTAGACAAGTTGTCTGCAACGGGGTTCTCAGCTCCCTTTCTATCAATAATATGCAAATCAAATTCTTGTAGTAGGAGAAACCATCTAATAAGTCTAGGTTTAGCATCTTTATTTTCTATAAGATATTTAATAGCAGCATGATCAGTGTGAACATTACTTTAGAGTCAACGATATAAGGTCTAAACTTATCACAAGCAAATACAACTACAAAAAATTATTTTTCAGTAGTAACATAATTTCTCTAGGCACTGTCTAGAGTTTTACTAGCATATTGAATAACATTTAGTTTCTTATCAACTCTTTGTCCTAGAACAGCACCTATGGCATAATCACTAGCATCGCACATAATTTCAATGGGTAAATTCCAATCCGGTGGCTGAACAATAGGTGCAGAAATCAAAGCTTTCTTGAGTATTTCAAATTCATCTACACAATCATCATCGAAGACAAAAGGAACATCTTTTTGTAAGAGATTAGTCAGAGGCCTAGAATTTTTCGAGAAGTCCTTAATAAACCTCCTATAAAAACCGGCATGACCAAGGAAACTTCTTATACCTTTAATATCTTTAGGACACGACATCTTTTCAATAGCATCAACTTTAGCTTTATCAACTTCAATACCCGTTTCAAAAATTTTATGCCCCAAGACAATGCCTTCATTAACCATAAAGTGGCATTTTTCCCAATTCAAGACAAGATTAGTTTCTTCACATCTCTACAAAACTCGATCAAGGTTGCTCAAGCAATCGTCAAAAGAAGATCCATAAACGGAGAAATCATCGATGAAAACCTCAACAATCTTTTCACAAAAGTCAGAGAATATAGCCATCATGCATCTTTGAAAGCTAGCAGGTGCATTACATAAACCAAAAGGCATACGTCTATAAGCAAAAGTACCGAAAGGGCAAGTAAAAGTGGTCTTTTCTTGATCCTCTTTTGACATAGGTATTTGAGAGAAACCATAGTAACCATCTAGAAAGCAAAAATGTGTATGTTTGGATAATATTTCTAGCATTTGATCAATAAAAGGCAAAGGGTAATGATCCTTTTTAGTAGCTTTGTTTAATTTGCAGAAATCAATTACCATCCTATAACCTGTAATATTCTTTGCAGGATCAATTCATCTTTATCATTAGGAACGACAGTAATACCTCCCTTCTTAGGGACACAATGGACAGGACTTGCCCACTGACTATCAGCAACAGGATAAATTATACCTGCCTCCAGGAGCTTTAGTATTTCTTTTCTTACCACTTCTTTCATCTTAGGATTTAACCGTCATTGGTGATCAACAACTGGTTTGGCGTCTTTCTCCAGTTTTATTTTGTGTTGGCATAGAGTGGGACTAATGCCCTTAAGATCATCAAGAGTATATCCAATAGCAGCACAATGCTTCTTCAAAGTTTTCAATAATTTCTCCTCTTCCTGCTCTAAAAGGTTAGCACTAATAATAACAGGATATATCTTCTTTTCATCAAGATAAGCATATTTAAGAGTATCAGGTAGTGGTTTAAGACCAAACACGGGATCACCCTTGGGTGGTGGAGGATCCCCTAGAATTTCAAAAGGCAAGTTGTGTTTCAAAATAGGTCCCTATTTAAAGAATACTTCATCTATCTCCCTTCTTTCATTCATAAACATATCATTTTCATGGTCTAGCAAATATTGTCATAAGGATCATTAGGAGGCACGACAGTAGAAGAAAGACCAATAATTTCATCCTTACTAGGCAATTCTTTATCATGGGGTTTTCTATGAAATTTAGCAAAATTAAAGTCATGAGACATATCCCCTAAACCAATCGTAACAATATACTTTTTGCAGTCTATCTTAGCATTAACCGTATTCAAGAAGGGTCTACCAAATATAATGGGACAAAAGTCATCTTGTGAGGAGACAAGAACAAGAAAATCAGTAGGATATTTAACTTTCCCCCACAAAACTTCAACATCTCTAACAATCCCAACTGGTGAAATACTATCTCTATTGGCATGCTTAATTGTAACATCGATTTCTTCTATCTCAGCAGGTGCAATATCATGCATAATTTCTTTGTATAAGGAATGAGGTATTGCACTTGCACTAGCACCCATATCACATAAGCCATGATAACAATGATCTCCTATTTTAACAGAAATAACAGGCATGCCTACAACAGGTCTATGTTTCTTTTTAGTATCGGGTCTAGCAATTCTAGCAGCTTCATCACAGAAGTAAATAACATGCCCATCAATATTTTCAGCCAGGAGATCTTTAACCATAGCAATACTAGGTTCAACTTTAATTTTCTCAGGTGGTGTAGGTGTTCTAGTATTACTCTTACGAACCATAGTTGAAGCTTTAGCATGATCCTTTATCCTAGAAGGGAAAGGGGGTTTCTCAAGATAGGTAGTAGGAACAATAGGATCATTGTAAGTGATAGTCTTTTCTTCAACTTTAATAGGTGCAACTACTTTTACTTCAATGGGAGGATTATATTTAAACCACTTCTCCTTAGGGAGGTCAACATGAGTAGCAAATGATTCACAGAAAGAAGCTACTATCTCAGAGTCAAGTCCATATTTAGTGCTAAATTCACGAAAAGCATCGGTATCCATAAAAGATTTAACACAATCAAACTTAGGTGTTATACCTGACTCCTTACCTTCTCGAGATCCCAATCTTCCGAGTTGCGTTTAATTCTTTCCAATAAATCCCATTTGAATTCAATAGTCTTCATCATGAAAGAGCCAGTACAAGAAGCATCGAGCATGGAGCGATTGTTGAGAGAAAGCCGAGCATAAATTTTTTGAATAATAATTTCTCTTGAGAGCTCATGATTGGGGCATGAATATAACATTGACTTAGGCCTCCCCCAAACTTGAGCGATGCTTTCTCCTTCGCAAGGCCAAAAGTTATATATATAATTACGATCACGATGAACAAGATGCATAGGATAAAACTTCTGATGAAATTCCAATTTCAATCGGTTGTAGTTCCATGATCCCATATCATCACATAGCCTAAACCATGTCAATGCCTTTCCCTTCAAAGATAAAGGGAAGACCTTCTTCTTGATAACTTCCTCGGGCATACCTGCAAGCTTAAATAATCCACAAACTTCATCCACATAGATTAGGTGCAAATCGGGATGCAATGTTCCATCTCCTGTAAAAGGATTAGCTAGCAGTTTCTCTATCATACCCGAAGGAATTTCAAAGTAAACATTTTTAGTAGGTTCAGTAGGTTGAGGAGCAACTCTTTGATCTGCTGGTCAGGGTGAAGATACCCCGAACAAACCCCTCAAAGGGTTACTTTCTATAGTAACAAGTGATAGTAAATTTCAGCACACTATAAATTTTTCCTTAGGAAGTTCCACTTACCAAAGGCGCTTCACTCCCCGGCAACGGCGCTAGAAAAGAGTGTTGAAGACCCACAAGTGTAGGGGATCTATCATAGTCCTTTTGATAAGTAAGAGTGTCGAACCCAACGAGGAGCAGAAGGAAATGACAAGTGGTTTTCAGTAAGGTATTCTCTGCAAGCACAAAAATTATCGGTAACCGATAGTTTTGTGATAGGGATAATTGAAATTGTGCCCTTAGTTGTGTTCCACTCGACTAATTTGCCCCTAATTTTGAAAAACACGTGGTCCTGCCCAAGTGCATTTGGTCCCCTTATGTTTTTGCCCTTCCATCCCAATTTCATCCAGTCAAAGGCGTTTGACTGTTAGAGAGACATTTTTCTGGACCATTTTGCACTTGCAGCTTGGCGCTTCCCCAGCCAACCACCACCACTGTGGCCTGCCATGGCCCAAATTTGGCCCTCCCGGCCCGGTTCCTTCCTCTCTCCCGTAACTCCTCTCCCCCCATTAGATGTGCAGAGCGCCACCGCTGCTGCCCTTGGAGTTCGCCGGATCTTCTACCCCGCCTTGGCCACATCCACATCCCCATAATTCCCCGACGTTCTCATCGCCGGAGCACCCGCACCTCGCCTCTTTGCCTTGCAGCCACACCGGAGCCCTGCTTTGTGCGACGCCGCCAAGGTCGTCGTCCAACTTGGTGGCTGAGGTAGGTGGCGGGAGTGCTCGTGCCTCCCGCAGCCCAATCCGCCGGAGCCACCGAGACAAGGCCGATCTAGGGACGGCAGCACAGATCCTGGGGCATGGGGCAGTCACGCAATGTAGGGGAGGCCAGGATTGGTGCGGGGGCATGGGGGCACGACAGAGACGGTGGATCCGGTCGGGAAGGCGTCAGCTGGACAGGATCCAGCAGGATGGAGGTCGGGGAGGGACTGGCGGCCGGCGGTGGGGCGTAGGGCGCCATGGCCGGGATGGAGGTCAGGGATGAGCCGGGGGAGGAAGAAGATAGGAAGAGGGAAGGCTTTTTTCTATTGTATTTAATTGGGTCCCACATGTAAATGTAACTTGTTTTTTTCTTTAATTTTTAACTAAATTTGGAAGGAGGGGCAAAGTGGTCCAGAAAAATGTCTCTCTAACAGTCAAACGCCTTTGATTGGACGGAATTGGGATGGAAGGGCAAAAACACAAGGAGACCAAACACACTTGGGCAGGACCACAGGTTTTTCAAAATTAGGGGCAAATCAGTCGAGTGGGACACAACTAAGGGCACAATTTCAATTATCCCTTTGTGATAAGGTAATTCGTAATGGGTAACAAGTAACAAAAGTAAATAAGGTGCAGCAAGGTGGCCCAATCTGTCGGCGTTCTGGGAAAGGGGGTACCCAGACTTGCCTGCCTGCGGTGTGGCTCAAGGAGTGGCCCAGTACGACCCATCTTTGTCAACACAAGACCAAGAACCTCGCGAGGGGCCAAGCCTCGCGGGGCGGACGGCAGGAAGCTTCCTCAGGCGCAGCCTCGTCAGGTTGGCTCACGAGGAGGCATAGAGATCAAGGCGGGGTACCTCACGAGGTGCCTGTGACGCAAGCCATGACGACCAGAGCCAGGCGGGCGCCGGCCTGCGCAGTGTCCTTGTTTCCTCTTTGGTGCAAAGGGGGCAAGCACAGGCCAAGGCATCAGGCAAATGTTACCATTCCGGTGCAACAAGACCAAGACCAGCAGAACGACAGGATGGAGGTCATCGTGGAGCCCAGGAAGGCGTCATCATCAGGGCCTTTGGCAGGCGAGGACCAACTTTAGTCAGGATAAGTGTACTAGATGTTCCCCTTCAAAATGGCCAATTGTGGGCGCCCTTCCCGCTCAATATTTGGGAAGAGGACCAGGGCCTTGCTCTATAAATAGGGCTAGCCACTCTCAAGGCAGGGGGTCGACTAGTCGAACCTTAGCCAGAACCACCAACACAAGAACATCCCTTGCAAGGTTGTTCTTCCCTTGTATTGTTCATCATCAGCCCTTGAGGCAATCCACCAAACCACAAACTAGAGTAGGGTATTACACCACAATGGTGGCCCGAACTAGTATAAACCTTGTGTCCCTTGTGTTGTTCTTTGTGTAGCCTAGATCCTTTGCGAGACGACGAGACGTGAGCCGGTAGGGGGAGTGATCTCCGCGCGCACCCCAGAGTTCGAACCTTAAGGGTCTGCCGGAACCCGAAATCTGACATTTGGCGCGCCAGGTAGGGGGTGCGCGAGAATCCGCCTTCCGCCGTCTTGTGTTTCGCCGTCCGTCGCATCCATGTGTGACGCTCGTCGAGCCTGCGCCAAGCGTCGGGCTGTTCTCACCATCCGCGTCGCCCAGACGGCGCCCGTCGGCAGATGCCCCACTCGTTCCCCGTCGCCTGTCGTCAATGCCGCCACCGGTCCAGCGGGGAACGAGCAGCAGGCCTTGTCCCTGCATCCCTCGGTGCAGCGAGAAGGCCGCACCGCCACCCCGTTGCTGACTCCAGCCGGTTCATCGTCCCACGCCCGTCGCGCTCCTGCGGACGCGCACACCGCGTTGTTCCTGGCGCGAGAGCTCCTGCACTACCGTCTCGTCGACGACCTCTACGACGAGTGGCTCGCCCGCATCACCGAGCTCGTCAGCGACGCAGGGGCTCCCCTGCACCATCCCTCTCGCTACATTGCCCACCGCCCTATGCGGGCAACGCAGCTCCGGAGGCGCCTCAGCCGCCTCCCCCTCAAGAAGGCGCCCTGGCCCCAAGGCGCGCGGCCCCTGGACAGGACCCGCTCCGTCCAGCACCTGTGCAGCAAGAGAAGAGCTGCCAAGAGATCCCTCGTCCTCAAGGAGTTGCCCGCGTGCTCCCTCCACCGGTGCGTCATGACCGCGCTCCTGCTCCAGCGTGCCAAGACCTCGCGCTGCTCCTGGCGGCGGCGCGTGGAGACCTCCAAGATTAAGTCCTTCGCCACCAAAGGCCCCCAGTGGCCACTGCAGGCTGCCGTGCCTTCACCGCCGAGCTGCGTAGCGTAGCTTGGTCAGGCAAGTTCAAGCCAGATCTGCCCCTGCGCTACGATGGCACGGCTGACCCTGCGGAGTTCCTCGAACTCTACGAGCTGGGCATCGAAGCCGCCAATGAGGACGAGAAGGTCATCGCGAACTGGTTTTCCATGGCGCTCAAGGACGGTTCCCGCACCCGGCTCCTGAACCTGGCTCCTGGCATGATTTCCTCCTGGGACAAGATGCGCACTCGCTTCATCGCCAACTTCCAGGGCACTCGTGACCGGCCTCCGGCCATGAGTGACCTGCGCCGCATCAAGCAACAGCCAGGAGAGACCCTGCAAAAGTACATCTAGCGCTTCAACAACGCTCGCCTCAAGACCCCCAGGGTGACTGAGGAGGCCATCATCTCAGCTTTCTCCGACGGCGTGCGTGACATCAAGATGAAAGAGGAGCTAGCAATCCATGAGACCTGTGCACATCCCTGGAGCTGTTCAACTTGGCGACCAAGTGCGCCAGGGCTGAGGAAGGGCGTCTCTCCCTCCTCGAGCTTCCGGCTACCGATCCAGAAGAGCAGAAGCCCAAGTCAAGGACGTGAAGCGCAAGGGGGCTGCTGTGCTTGCAGCAGAGCCGACACCAAGCAAGGCAGGGACCAGCCCGAGTCATCCAAAGGCGGCTGGTACTACGTGTACCACGACCTCCACACCCATAATACCAACGAATGCCAAGAGCTCAGGGCCGTGCGAGATTTGCGTGCCGGCCGACGCCCCGACCACAACGACCGGGGCTATGGCCGAGGAGGAGGAAGAGGTGGAGGACGATGGGAAGACCGTGGCCCTCGCCAAGGGTGGCGTGACCGACCTCGCGAGGACCGCTGGCAGGACCAGCCACGCGAGGAAGGCTGGAGGGATCAGCCTCGTGAGGATCGCCCTCAAGGCAACGCAGGCCTCCCTCCTCTGCCACCTCAGCCAAGGAGGAATGAAGACCATCATCAGGACGAAGGGGCTGGGGGCTTTCAGGAGCCGCGCGCAATCGCTTGCATCTTGGGCGGCGCTTAGGCCCCAGCCTCTCAACGCATCTTCAAGCAGTTTGCTCGCGAGGTGAATGCAGTCCTTCCCAGGCTTGAGGCCACGCGCCCTCTCAGGTGGTCAACGTGTGCTATCATGTTCAGCTCAGCGGATCAGCACAAGTGCGCAGCCACGGCCGGAGTCCTCCCAGTGCTTTGCTCCCCGATCATCAGCAATGTGCAAGTCACCAGGACCCTCATCGATGGCGGAGCAGGACTCAACGTCCTGTCCGTCGAGACATTCAACAATCTCCAAGTGCCATACAATCAGCTTCAGCCAACCAAGCCTTTCTCGGGAGTCACTGATGGTTCCACCGTACCGATAGGGCAATGTCGGATTTTGGGTTCCGGCAGACCCTTAAGGTTCGAACTCTGGGGTGCGCGCGGAGATCACTCCCCCTACCGGCTGACGTCTCGTCGTCTCGCAAAGGATCTAGGCTACACGAAGAACAACACAAGGGACACAAGGTTTATACTAGTTCGGGCCACCATTGTGGTGTAATACCCTACTCTAGTTTGTGGTGATGTGGATTGCCTCAGGGGCTGATGATGAACAATACAAGGGAAGAACAGCCTCGCGAGGGATGTTCTTGTGTTGGTGGTTCTGGCTAAGGTTCGACTGGTCGACCCCCTGCCGTGAGAGTGGCTAGTCCTATTTATAGAGCAAGGCCCTGGTCCTCTTCCCAAATATTGAGCGGGAAGGGCGCTAACAATTGGCCATTTTGAAGGGGAACATCTAGTACACTTATCCTGACTAAAGTTGGTCCTCGCCTGCCAAAGGCCCTGACGATGACGCCTTCCTGGGCTCCATGATAACCTCCATCCTGCCGTTCTGCTGGTCTTGGTCTTGTTGCACCGGAATGGTAACCTTTGCCTGATGACTTGGCCTGTGCTTGTCCCCTTTGCACCAAAGAGGAAACAAGGACACTGCGCAGGCCGGCGCCCGCCTGGGGCCCGCCTGGCTCTGGTCGTCATGGCTTGCATCACGGGCACCTCGTGAGGTACCCCGCCTTGATCTCCTCGCCTCCTCGCGAGCCAACCTGATGAGGCTGCGCCTGAGGAAGCTTCATGTCGTCTGCCCCGCGAGGCTTGGCCCCTCGCGAGGGTCTTGGTCTTGTGTTGACGAAGATGGGCCGTACTGGGCCACTCCTTGAGCCACGCCGCAGGCCGCAGGTAGGCAAGTCTGGGTACCCCCGTTCCCAGAACGCCGATAGTAGCCCCTAGGCCCAAGGCACGCCCAGACTTGGCTTAGCAGAGAAGCGAAGGGGCAAGTGCGAAGCGCCACGAGCCCCAACAGCCTGCGGCCTTGGGCGCCGCGTGGCGGTCGATTGGGCGTGGGCGTCCCTGCTTCCCCACAACGCCTCGGCAACTGCATTACTTGACAAGTCCCTGCATGCAAAAACGGGTCATGATCACCTGTGATCGTGGAGGCCGACGGTTGGCCTCCTCCGGCTATATGTGCGGAACGGCGCGTGCCCTTCCAGTCCATCCCTTCGTGCTATTCTCTTTCTTCTTCTTCCTCGCCCTTGCTCCACCTTACGCCAATGGCACCAATCTGTCGGTTTTCTACTGAAGAGAAGGGGAAGGCCCCCTGAGAGGGTCCTTGTCCCGCTTCCGCCGAAGAAATGGGCCGTCCTCTGCCGTGGAGACGGGGGTTCTTGGCAAGAGGTGTCGAGGCCCTGGTTTGAGCGGCCGCCGCCTGGGTTTCCGCTACCCTTGTACACCCAGATCAAGGGTCCTAGAGAAGAAGGCACCGAGCGACGTCGCCAGAGCCGCCGGATCACGGCAGTGCGTGTCGTTCCCCCTGGAGTTCACACTAAGGGCTCCTCTCGCGAGCTTGTGCTTCACGCCGCCATGCCTCCTCGATCTTGGATTCGCCTTCCTCCCTCCTTCGCCTTCGAGATCCCACCAAGGGGGCCTCTTGAGCTCTGCTGCAGCACGCCGACTGCAATACCCCTGCGACCGAAGTGGAGGTCGAGGTCGTCGCTCCGGGCAAGGTCTACATGACCCGGGGCTGGGGCGAGATCGCCCGGGTCTGCCGATCGGAGGGGGCCCTCATGATCCACCTGGATTACGACGGCGCCTCCCTGATGCTCTTCAAGATCTTCGACGAGGAAGGACGCCGGCTGGAATGCTGCCCCAGAGGCAGCAGCCCGAGCTCTAGAGCGGCAAGGACCAGGCCTGCCGCCCGCCATTCCAGCAGCTCCTCTGGTGGCAGCGGGCATATCGAAGGGTCCAGCAACTCTTCCGGACTCTTCCTGACCCCGGCGACAAGCGACGACAACTACGAGCCCCTGAGCTCGTGCCGTGCCCGAAGCGTGGCAGCTGCATCAGGCCATCGGCACCATTGATCTGGATGGAGTTGGCGCCAACACCTGATGGCCCACTGTTGATGATGGCGTCTGCCGTCGTGGTTCCTGTAGTTAGGACTCCTTAGGACTCGCGTCTTTTGTCCCTGCGAGGAACCGAAGTACCACCCCATGGGGGTATGTAAGGCGTTGGCATGACTTTTGTGAATATGAATCCTTATTATGAATTGGTGTGAGATGCTTGTCCCGTCTTAGCTTAGTTCCTCCTTTCGAACCTCGCGAGGACTTGATGCTCTGCGCCGACAGGTCCCGGTCCCCAGGCAAGCTTCAGTCGTCGCTTGTATGCTAGGTCGTGATGTCGTGGTCAAGGCCAGGAGGTGAGCAGCCTGAGGTCCAGTAAGAGCCCCTGAGTCGCGATGCTCAGGAGGTTCCCTTTAGCGCTCAAGAAGCCATCGTTCGGTGAGAAAGGAGCGCAATGTTGCCACTACGGGGCTGCATTAGGTGCAAGGTTGGTGTTGCGATAACTAGTAGATCCGGAGGATGACTTATCTCAAAAGTCTGAAGCCACTCCTTGGCGCAACGCCGGCCCGCGCGTCGGCAGCTGAGGAGTTGCCTAGCGAGGTCCTCGCGAGCCTCTTCCCCCTTGCCTTTACTCCCCTTCGTGCTCTACGTCCTCGAGTCCCGGCCCTCGAGCGAGCTCAGCCGTTGCTGGTATGCCAGGTCGCGATGCCGTGGACAAGGCCAGGAGGTGAGGGCTGGAGAGCCAGTAAGAGTTGTGAGTCGCGATGCTCAGGTGCCCCCCCTTTAACATGCAAGCGCTTCGCGTGGATGAGAGGGATTGAGACACTGCGAAGGCCTCGCCCCACGTTGGTCCTTAAAGAGATCCTGCGAGCTTGTCACAAGGAAAATGAGGGTTGCCTTACAACTACCAGCCAGCTACTGGTTGCTCTGGAGGGGTGACGAGGGCACTGAGGGCCTGGTGAGGTGGTGCCTTGTGGGGTTGCCGCGGCCAGAGCTCAGCCACTCAAGTTTGTCGACGTTGCAGGGACGGACCCATGCGCAAGCGTCGTGCCGTTAGGGAGCAGCTCCATAAGTTGGTGTCAATCGAGCGAGCGATTAAGTCAAGCACGTTAAGCAAGAAGGAGCAAATCCATTTAATAGATGTAGAGAAAGGCAAACGCCGCTGGGTCAGGCCCGAGTGGCTTGGGGATGATGCAGCCCGAGGGGCGCCCCCAGCAAAGTAACTTAAAGGCATGAACAAAAGGGATACATGCCGCAGGGACGGATCCACGCAGCCAGGGAATGATGCAGCCCTGGGGGTGCTCCTAGCTGAAAGTGAAACTCGAAAGATGTCACCTGATGATGTTGGAGATGAAGGGATGCTGAAGTAGCTGACGACGCATGCTGCGGAGACCGTTCCTTACGAGCCCCCAGGCCCAGGAGCCTCGGGGGGCTCCGAAGGCACAGGCGGCTCCTCGAGGACCATCTCCATCTCCGCCAGGACTGCAGAATGCCTGACCTCTTGAGCTTCTAGAATGCTTGTCATAAGACGCTGACGTGCGGCCGCCGCGTTCGGCAGGCCAAAAGGCATGCGAACATAGCTGTGAGGTGGACCCTCACAACGCCCCACGCGCGAAGGCCAGAGGCGCTCTTGAGATGCGGCTTGGTTGAGCCCTGGTACATCGATGCAAACGCGCAGCCCACCATCCTCGCCTGGATGGGGAGCTACGGCGGGTAAGCGGAGGCTGCCACTCATGACTCTTGACTCATGCAGCTCCTGAATGATCTCGCTGATGAACTCATGAGGGTTTGGCCCTCCTTGCCTTGTTCCTTCCTGAGGGAAACGCGCTTTGAAGCACGCCTCCAAGTGGTGCCCGAGCGCCTCCCTCGTGATCTTGGCAAAGTCGATGGCCCTCCAGGAGAGAGCCCCCGAGCCTTGCCCGAGGAGGGCGCTGGGCGCACCTTCCTATGCGAGAGAAGGAGGCGCCCCTTGAACGGGCGCGGATCCTGAAGGGCCTGCCTCCCGAGGGTTCAGACCTGGTGATGCCTTCTTCTTCTTAGGGACTACCTCGGGAAGTCTTCCGCTCCTGTGCTCTGGGTCTTCGATTGCCGCGGCTTGAAAAGCACACTCAAGGGAGCACATTGCATCCGTCTCCTTGCAAGGCACTGTGATGACTCCACCGCTTCCTGGCATCTTGAGGACATTGTAGCCGTGATGAGTCACTGCCATGAACTTGGCCAGGGCTGGGTAACCAAGGATGGCATTGTATGGCAGGCGAATGTGGGCGACGTAGAAGTCAATGAGCTCGGTGCGGTAGTTGTCACGCTGCCCAAAGGTAACAGGAAGGCGAACTTGCCCTATCGGTACGGTGGAACCATCAGTGACTCCTGAGAAAGGCTTGGTTGGCTGAAGCTGATTGTATGGCACTTGGAGATTGTTGAATGTCTCGACGGACAAGATGTTGAGTACTGCTCCGCCATCGATGAGGGTCCTGGTGACTTGCACATTGCTGATGATCAGGGAGCAAAGCATCGGGAGGACTCCGGTCGTGGCTGCGCACTTGAGCTGATCCGCTGAGCTGAACATGATAGCGCACGCTGACCACCTGAAAGGGCGCGTGGCCTCAAGCCTGGGGAGGACTGCATTCACCTCGCGAGCAAACTGCTTGAAGATGCGTTGAGAGGCTGGGGCCTGAGCGCCGCCCAAGATGCAAGCCATTGCGCGCATCTCCTAAAAGCCCCCAGCCCCATCGTCCTGATGATGGTCTTCAGTCCTCCTTGGTTGAGGTGGCAGAGGAGGGAGAACTACCTTCCTCAGCCCTGGCGCACTTGGTCGCGCGTGGGGCGTTGTGAGGGTCCACCTCACAACTATGTTCGCATGCCTTTTGGCCTGCCGAACGCGGCGGATGCACGTCAGCGTCTTATGAGGAGCATTCTGGAAGCTCAAGAGGTCAGGCATTCCGCAGTCCTGGCGGAGATGGAGATGGTCCTCGAGGAGCCGCCTGTGCCTCCGGAGCCCCCCGAGGCTCCTAGGCCTGGGGGCTCGTGAGGAACGGTCTCCACAGCGCGCGTCGTCAGCTACTTCAGCATCCCTTCATCTCCAACATCATCAGGTGACATCTTTCGAGTTTCATTTTCAGCTGGGAGCGCCCCCAAGGCTGCATCATTCCCAGGCTGCGTGGGTCCGTCTCTGCGGCATGTATCCCTTTTGTTCACGCCTTTAAGTTACTTTGTTGGGGGCGCCCCTCGGGCTGCATTATCCCCAAGCCGCTCGGGCCTGATCTAGCGGCATGTATCTCTCTCGCGTTTATTCAGGTCGTGCGTTTGACCCTCCATGATTATTATTTGATGCCTGTGACGGCACCCGTCTTCCCTCATGCCAGCCACTTGCACGTTAAAAGGAGGGTACCTGAGCATCGCGACTCATGGACTCTTACTGCCTCTCCAGCCCTCACCTCCTAGCCTTGTCCACGGCATCGTGATCTGGCATACCAGCGACGGCTGAGCTCGCTCGAGGGCCAGGACCTGAGGACGTAGAGTGTCGGCATCTAACCAAACTTGCAGGACCACATTACAAACAAAGGCCCAGAGCCAGGCGCAACCCGCTTGAGGTAGGGCCCCGTGAGTCCCGCTCTGGCTCACGGGTGCCCAGATACACTTCGTCAAGCCCTACCATGCCAGCCACGTGTCAGGGCGGGGCTGTACACGCCCCGGGGGCTCCTCCCGGAGGGGAGCTCCCTCCCATGCACCAGTGGAAGCACCATGCTCCATGCTGGCTAACGACACTGCCAAGGAGCGGCTATGCCCGTACACATACGGAAGCGTTGTGCTCCGCGCTGGTGATAAACAACTGAGGATGGCCCACTGTCACATCAACCTCAGGGAGACCAGAGCTTAGTGTTCGGCCCTATCGTAACACCTCCCCTCAGGAGCGCTGCGCGAGGGGGCTAGGCACGGGGGCTACGACCGGGCCACGCCCGGGCGCACGCCACCCAGCCAGGCCCCTCGGGCCTGGTTCGTTGCGCGTCCCTCCCCGAGTGGATCCAAGGTACGAAGGTCGTTTAAACGTCAAGGGGGACTCCTGAGCATCGCGACTCAGGAGCCTAACTGGTCACGTAGCCCCTCACTCCTTGGTCCGTCCTGGGCTAATGGCGGTTGAGGTATGCGCAAGGCCGGGCCCTGTCGACGTAGAACGGTAGATCCACTCCCACACCTCCCCTCCCTACTTGTTGTCCGTGCGTCAAGGGGGACTCCTGAGCATCGCGACTCAGGAGCCTAACTGGTCACGTAGCCCCTCACTCCTTGGTCCCGTCCTGGTTCCCGGTTGGGGCTAACGGCGGCTGAGGTATGCGCGGGGCCGGGCTCTACCAACGTAGAACACAAGCAAGTAGGAAGGAAAAGCGCAAATCTCAAGGAATTCAAAAGCAAATATTACAGTCCATAGGTTGTTTTCACAACGCCAAACACAAGTTTAAACACCTCCACGAGGCATGATGCATGTTGCAGGAACTAAAACAGGACAGGAGCCATGAAGGGGTCACTTTCCGGCGGTGCCATCACTGGTGGTGGAGTTACGCTGGGCGGCTTCACCTCGCGGAGCCCCAGGGTTGGCAGCATCTCGCGTTGGCTTGGTGTTGAAGGCGCGGAACTTCGCCAGCAGGGCTTCCGCTCGTCCCTTCACCGCCTCGGCAGCGGCAGCGGCAAGCTCGCCGCTCGCAGGCTCCAGCAGGCTGTCAAGATCGACGTTGGGGTCGCGAAGATAGACGTGGGTGAAGACACACGCTAGCGCGGCAGAAGAAAGGACACGCGCCTAGGCCTCGGCCGTGGGGCCAAGGCCGTTAGCGACATCTTCAAGTGCGTGAACTAGGAAGGGAAGCAACTTGGCGGGGCCATCCTCGGCGCCAGCTAGCGGCTTTTCCAGGCTGCCGTCATAAAGTGTCTTTAGTGAGCCGCGAGCCCTCTCCTCCAGCTGCACAAAGGCCACACGGTCCTCAGCCAGGACCCTCGCCTTGCCGTCCAACTTGATCCTCTTCACCTCCAACGCCTGCTCCAACGTATCCAATCGACCACGATGTTCGTCAAGCTCGGCATCCCGGTCCTTGACAGCAGCCTCTCGAGTCTTCATCTCCTTCTCCTTCTCCTGGCAGTCACGGACCTCCTTGGCGAGCTGGTCGCGCAGGCCTTGCAGCTCGCTCTCCAGTGCCTTGCAGTGGCCCCGGACATCCGCAACCTCGCCCAAGGCGGTTGCGTGAGCGGCCTTGGCTGGAGGATGGCCTGCTTCTCCTCATCGCAGGCCGTCACAGCCTGGACCAGCGCCGCTTGAACTGAGGCATCAGAGCGAACCCAGCCAGAGGCCAACTCCTGGCGCCCGGCCACCAGACGGGGGTCGGCGCCCTGAAGATCTTCTCGCAGCCGGTCCAGCTCAGCAGCAGCACGATCCAAGACCGTAGAAGGTGTCAGAGAAACGGCGGTTGGCGGAGTAGGAGGAGAAGGCGGCGGCGTGATCACAACACCATATGTCGGGGCCTTCTGAGCCCCGGCGGCTGCAGTAGTGGCATCAGGCACGGATGCCTTGGGAGTCGCCTGGGCCATGGGGGCTGAGCTCACACCGGCACGCCCCACCTGGCCTCGCAAGGATGACCGGGCAGGGGAAGCTCGGGCCTCGCCACCTCCTTCTCCCGCCGGTGGAAGCGTTGCCCCAGGCGAAGCCTCAGAGGCCTTCTTCAGCCTTTTCGCCGCAGGCACCGACCTAGCCAAGGAATATGGACGTCAAGCCTCAGCAACAGGAGCAGAAAGCAAAACGAAAATCAAGCACTTACTAGTCATCGATCGCAGACTCAAGCAGCCTCCGACCGAACTTGAAGCCCGAGAGCCGGCTGCTGGGGTCAGCCTCAGGAGACTCGGAAGCAGGAGGCACGTCAGAGGAATTGGAGCTGGCTTCAGGCCGCCTTGGAGCCGGCGTAGGCCCGCAGAGAACTAGCCCCGTCCTGTCCTTCTTTGGGACCAGGGGCGATCTCTCCCTGCCTCGCTCGTCGCCGTCCTCGTCGTCGTTCGGCATCAGGCGGAGGGCGTAGGACCTGCACTGGGGGAGAGACTTCCCCGACTCTCCGTCGGTCGCCTCAGAGTCAGACTCCTCTTCCTCCCCCTCTTCTTCCTCCTCCCTGCCGGAGTCGCCGAAAGATACGTTCACCGTCGCCAGGGCCACCAGATCCTCGGGAACCTCCGCAGGCACAGGCCCCTCCCCGTTGAAAGCAGGCATGGAATTCACCACCTGCTCCCAGTCATCCTGAAGGAACAGGGGTGCAGGAGCACCCTCCAGTCTCGCCACGTCTCCCCCAACCAAGGAATGGAGGACCGCGGCCAGATCTTCGTCGGCCATAGTTGCGGAGCTCGGGCGGAGGGCGGCATCGGCTTCCCCGAGCCTCCATAGTGGGAGCGAATATTCCCGAAGCGAAGCCACCCGGTGCTCCAGGAAATCCCTCAGGAGCGTCGCCCCGGTCAACTTCACCGTCGCCATGTTGCCCGGCCACATGTCCGCGTCCATCCTCTTCAGCACTGGCTTCACGCGGGGATCAACAAGCTCCGCGCGGGATCAAGCGTCGACAACCTTAGGCTGCCCCGTAGGAAGCACCAGCCGAGGGTGGATGCACCCCGCATTCACCATGACCCACTTGGTCCGGAAGCCTTCGATCCTCTTCCCAGGCTTCGAGATGGCGTTAGAGCTGGAATACGCGACTAAGCTCGCGCATGCGGTGATGGGGCCGCGAGAAACCCGGAGGTAAAAGTAATAGCGCAGCAAGGCCACTGAGGGCTTTACCCCAACATGAGCCACGCAATAATAGGCGAAAATCGCCAGAAGAAGAACAGAGTTGGGGTGGAGGTGCAGAGCTTGCAAGTTGTACTGGAGATGAACGGAAAGGAAAAACTCGGAAAAGGGAGGCACCAGACCGGCGGCGATGGCGCTCACAAAGAGCGGGTAGAAGGTGTTCCCTTTGTCCTCAGGCAGGGCGGAGCCGACCTTGAGCACTGCCGCACCGTCGTTGCCTTGCGCCGCCATCATCTGGCGCGTGAGGGCGAGGTTCTTCTCCGACACATTCGGAGGATCGAGAGCAGGCGAGAACCAGGCCCCGATCAGAGTCTGACAAGGTGCCATGGCTTGCCGAAGGTGCGGATTGAATCAGATCTGGAGGATTTAGGAAGCAAGACGGAGGAGAGCGAGAAAGGGGGTCTGGACAATAACTGGCGAAGGCAAAGAAGGTAAGCCTGGCCCGGGGCCGCTCTCTTGTCAAGTCATGCAGTTGCCGAGGCGTTGTGGGGAAGCGGGGACGCCCACGCCCAATCGACCGCCACGCGGTGCCCAAGGCCGCAGGCTGTTGGGGCCCGCGGCGCTTCGCACTTGCCCCTTCGCTTCTCTACTAAGCCAAGTCCGGGCGCGCCTTGGGCCCGGGGGCTACTATCGGCATTCTGGGAATGGGGGTACCCAGACTTGCCTGCCTACGGCCTGTGGCGTGGCTCAAGGAGTGGCCCAGTACGGTCCATCTTCGTCAACACAAGACCATGACCCTCGCGAGGGGCCAAGCCTCGCGGGGCGGACGACAGGAAGCTTCCTTAAGCGCAGCCTCGTCAGGTTGGCTCGCGAGGAGGCAGAGAGATCAAGGCGGGGTACCTCACGAGGTGCCCGTGACGCAAGCCATGACGACTAGAGCCAGGCGGGTGCCAGGCGGGCGCCGGCCTATGCAGTGTCCTTGTTTCCTCTTTGGTGCAAAGGGGGCAAGCACAGGCCAAGGCATCAGGCAAAGGTTACCATTCCGGTGCAACAAGACCAAGACCAGCAGAACGGCAGGATGGAGGTCATCGTTGTCAGGACCCCGATCCTAAGTCACACAGATCTAGCATGTAACACATCATATCACTTTGTGGCCTCACGCACGGTATTCCCACGGGTGCCACCTTACCTGGCCCGGGACCGTTTGCGCCTTTTGGCTCACGTATATGATAGTGTTGCTAGCATCCATATGACAAAGACCCTTGCATGACATGGCTAGTCGTGAACCCAAAGTGGCACTAACTTGCAGGGACAGGCTTACATGACCCAGCAACGAATGTGTCGGTCATCAGCGAGTGAATCCGGGCTGTAGCAACTGGGCTAGCAGGACTCCGGTAACCGGGCTGTAGCAGGCTAACAGGACTCCGGTAACACCGCGTGACATTTCCCCGAAGGGACAGACACAGGAACAAAGAAGGACAAATGCCGGCCAGCCTAAGTGTTCCGGAGCAGTAGCAAGCTACCAAGGCTCAGTGGAAGCACTAGGAGACATTTCCCGGTAAGAGAGGCTACCAAGGATAAACAACTAGATAGTCAGATCCCACACATACCAAGCATTTCAATAACATACACACAATATGCTCGATATGTGCAAATACAACATGGCATCACAACATAACTCTACGACTCAAAGTATTTTATTCAATAGGCTCCGAGGAGCGAGATATTACAAACATGAGTCTCATGACCCAACATTCAGAGCATACAAGTCAAAGCACAAGCGGAAGCTTAACATGTCTGAGTACAGACATCTACAAATGAAAAAGGCTGAGAAGCCTGACTATCTACCAGATCCTGCCGAGGGCACAAGATCGTAGCTGAGGTAACAAGCTAAACATCGAAGTCCACGCGAACTACTAGCGAGACTGAAGTCCTCTGCAAAAACATAAAATAGGCAAACGTGAGTACAAATGTACCCAGCAAGACTTACATCAGAACTAACTACATATGCATCATTATCAACAAAGGGGTGGTGGGGTTTAACTGCAGCAAGCCAGCTTTGACTCGGTGGCTATCCTGAACTACGACTGCAAGTAACTCTTTTGAGGTGGTGCACACGAGTCCATATATTCACCATATCAATACACCACTATGGATCCGCTCCCGTCTCCCTACGAGAACGCCATCCATAGCACTCATGCTTATCTTGCGTATTTTAAGTATCCACTTTCACTGTCTATGAACTATAGGCAACCCAGAAGTCCTTTACCGCGGACACGGCTATTCGAATAGATCATATTAACCCTGCAGGGGTGTACTTCTTCACACACGCTCTCACCACTTACCGACGTTTACATGACATGTACTCAGCAACCTTCAAGCAGAAGCCCAGCGAGGGTGTCGGCCACGACCTGACTAACCACACAAGTCTCTCGTCCAGGTTTATCGCCTATTCGGGTTCCATCCGCAAGGAGATCCGGCCAGGGTGTCGCTCACGACCCCAAACGATGTGAGCAGGGTTCCCAAGCCCACCATCCGGGTGCCACTTGGTACACCGTGCCACTCTGCCTAGTCTATCCCAAGCCCACCTGTACCGGATGCCACTTGGTAGACTACTAACACTACCTACAAACACCAGAAACTAGTTGCAACTCCTGGACAGAGATCATGTTGATTAATAAGTCGAGAGGGGTCGAGTTACCGGAACCCAATGTGTGGTAGTAACTATTCATGGATCACAAACACAGAACTCAGTTCCTGAGGACGGCTGTAATGAGACAACCCACCATGTACTCCTACATGGCCTCTCACCGCTACCTTATCAAATCGTGTTCACACATTTAGCTCACACATAGTAGGACATGTTCACACACCTCCAATTCATCCCCGATGAATCAGACCTGACTCAACTCTAAGCAGTAGCAGGATGACAAACAAGCATGAATGAGTAGGCACATCAGGGCTCAAACAACTCCTACTCATGCTAGTGGGTTTCATCTATTTACTGTGGCAATGACAGGTCATGCAGAGGAAAGGGGTTCAGCTACCGCAGCATGTAACAGATGAATCGTTGTTGTCCTAATGCAGTAAAAGAGATCAGGAGCAAGAGAGTGGGATTGTATCGGAATGAACAAGGGGGTTTTGCTTGCCTGGCACTTCTGAAGATAATATAGTTCTTCATCGGTGTCATCGAACTCATCGTTGAAACCACGTCTACTGAGAGGGGACAAGCACCGACAAACAAAGAAGAAACACAATCAATGCAATGCACAATATGATGCATGATCATGACATGGCAATATGCTGTGGTTTGAGCTAATGCAAATAGCAGCAGGCTAAATGGAGTTGGTTTGAATCTTAGATTCAAATTCAAACTCCATATATGACATCTCAAATGCCATTCATTTCATTTATCCTAAACAGTAGTCATAAGTTGTTCTAACATGCATGAAAATGGTACAGATGGATAGATTGGATTTTTTGATCATTTTTCATATATAATTTATCTTATTTGGAGTTATAGTTGAATTTATATGAATTTTAGAAGTTTATACTATTTTTTGGAATTTTCTGAATAAACTTAAATCCAGAAAATGCTTTACTGCATCAGCATTACATCATTGTGACGTCAGCAGGTCAACAGGGGTTGTTCGGGTCAAACCTGACTAGTGGGGCCTACTGGTCAGTGAGCCAGTGCTGCCTACTATCACGGACAGGTGGGCCTCGTCAACGGCCATGTCATTGTAGTCAACACCGACACGTGGGTCCTGCTGGCTTATAAGCTAAATTAAAAATAAAGTAAAACCTGGGTTAATTAAACGTGGGGCCCATATGTTAATGGCACACGGTAACTAATGGCATCATTAGTGCTAAACTAATGAGCCATGTCAGCGGTTAGCGCCGGCGATGACCGGAGCACGACGGCGCTCGCCGTCCGGCCAACTCCGGCGTCGGGAGGACGTGCGGCTGGTCTCGTTGGAACGGCCGCGACGCGGCTCGTCCAATGGTGGTTGCGGCTGCGGCTGTGGTGGCCGGTAGTGGCAACTACGGTGAGCGAGGCGGCGGCCGGATCTCGGGCAACGGCGAAGATGGCGCTATAGGGCACGACAGGGAGAACTCGTGGGTGTTTCGGGTTCGCAGGAGCGCGGCGAGCACGCTGGTGATGCTCGGGCGAGCGGCCGAGCTCAGGAGCGCGGAGCTCGTTGACCATGGCGGCGGCGAGCCTCGGTGAAGGTGGGGAACGGGGCTCGAGCAAGAACGTGAGTAGGAGAGGAGGGGGAATAGGTCCGTGAGCTCACATCCGGTTGAACGAAGGAGACGGTGAGCTCGGGGGAGGCCTGACGACGATGTACGGCGACGGCGATCTCGGCCCTCCAAGGTTGGAGACGACGGCGTAGGCGAGGAAGAAAGGCCTCCCGACCTGCTTGGCTTGGTGAAGACGACCAGGAAGATGCGACGGAGCTCGTAGTCATGGGCAAAGGGCGAGGGGGTGGCTATGGGTGCGGAGTTACGGTGGCGCGTCCATGGAGGCTTCAGCCATGGCGGGGAATGGGTGAGGGGAGGAGCGAGGGAGGGAGAGATTGATCCATATGGGTCTCGGGGGGTGGCGTGGCACTATGGAAGGCTCAGGGCGCTTCGAGGAAGCAGGAGGTGGCTCGCGCGTGGACGCGCACGGCAAGCACGCGCCTTCGTCCTCCTGGCAGGGGAGGAAGACGACAGGGAGGAGGCCAGCGAGCTGGGCCGGCCAGGCAAGTGGCCCAGGTAGGTCCTTCTCTCTCTCTCTCTCTCTCTCTCTCTCTCTCTCTCTTATTTCTATTTTTCTATTATTCTGTAATCTTTGTGGCTTTTCTAAAAATACCTAGACCCTATCAAAAATCACCAAACTGCACATGCCCACTGTATGGAATATATCCAACATGGAACATTTCAGTTTAGGATTATTTGGGCATTTAAAATATTTACTAGCATTTAAATGCCCGAATTCAAATAACATATGATTTAATCCAGTGAGCTTTGGATGACCTAGAAAATTGTGCACCATTTTTGTCAGAGTTTTAAGACCAAGGCAAAGATGATGAACATTTTGGAAGGGCATTTCAGGTTCATTGAAAAGATTTTAGTAAACCCTAGTTGTTTTTAGGGGGGGTGCTGGGGTTTGATCAATCCCCATTTCAAATTCATTTGAAAATTTAAACATGATGCATCACCTCATGCTAGCACTAGGCATTACCAGAACTAGGGATGTGACAACTCACCCCCACTAAACAAGAATCTCGTCCCGAGATTCAAGATGTGAGGTAAGAGGACAGAGGGAACACAAGATAACACAATCTTCGCGATCCAGATGTCCTTCTCGAGGATGTTGATTCATTGCTTCATATTGATCTTGACGTCTTTGCTTTCAGGATCTTCATCCAACACGATGACGTCAGAAAGAAAATCTATCGGAAAGGATCATTGAAACTCTTTATACCAGCCTAAGGCAATTCTCGAGCGATCGTTTGGAGGGGTTCGGTAGAGTGGCATACCCGAATTAGAATGGATGATGTGGATTACCTTGTTGAAAACAACACAAGGGAAGATTTTAGAAACTGGGGAGAAGCTCAACAGTAGAGAGTGAGTCCACTATTTGAATACTTATAGCATAACCAAGGAAACTGAGAGCAATCCCAGTTAGTGCCGATGATAACACCTTGCGCTTGTGCGTGCTCTCAAGAACTTGAGCATTTCCATATTCATAAAAGTTTTGCCAACATCCGTGTCGAGGATCCTGGTAACACGTCGTACTACCATGATGAATAGTGATGGACGATGCAGACGCAAAGGAAGATAACACCTTCTCAGATTTCACCTTAGCGAGGCCAAGTGATCAAAATCTGGATGATCGACCGAGAGACATTTGGCACTCCGCTTCTAATGTTCTCCTTGATGTGCTAGCGTATCCCATTCATTGAAATGGTTTGGTAACTAGAACATCAAGTAAGAGGTTGGACTTTGGGAGTACAAGAATCCATAAGGAACAACTACTGGAGTAAATCCTACGAAATCCTTATGGGGAGGTGGCCAACTTCCTCAATCAAGATACTACAATAATAGGTCTTCCGGCTGGGTGTGTTGGCCACGACATTCACTTTACCGGGTTACAGAGGGACCAATATTATAGTTCTTGGAAGACATTCCAACCATCATATTTGCCTAAGATTCAGATCAGGTTGGTGTCAGAATATTCCAGACTCATCAAATCTAGAAGGAAAAATGAAAGTTTGCAACACAAATCGACGAGACGGCATTGCAAGATTCTCGGGAAATGAACTATGAGAGCAAGCTCCAAAACATGAGTTGGTTCTGCTACGCACATGTGGACACACTGTCGCGGACAAGCATGACCACGTAGTGGTCTTATAATAAAACACTACCGAGTTCAGGTTGGGAAACCATCATTGCGGATAACGAAGTCCTTGTATAAGTCATATGATTAGCTCTTATGAAGGAACTTCTTCTCCTTGAACAAGTAAATCAGTGGCTTGGTGTGCTAGGAACACATATAGAATGGAGGCGGCCAACCTATCAAACCATAGAGTACTTCGCACGTGCATGACTAACTTGGGACGATTCCAGAGGAAGCAACATTGACTTCCTCGAATTCACGGTGACAACTTGCATCAAATGCACATGAATTTAGAGGAAGCCACTTCTTTCATACAAACATATGCTTCATGAACTAGCATGAAGAAATGCTTTCAAAAATTTCCAACACTAGCTTAATGTTCAACATGAATCATGGAGGAGATAAAAACGTTGTCGATGGGCTCAACAACAATTTATCAAGATTTCCATAAGATGGGTTACATGGTTATGTGAACACGGTGATAGCATTGGTCAGACCAAAAGATATAATCGAGTATGCTCGAGGAAAAACCATGAGTAAGACAACATTACGAACATCGTTGGTTCTGAATTGATTTGAGAATAGCCCACACTCAAATCAAAGATTGGATAAGATGATAGGTCCATTAACTGATCACAGTGACCAATCGGTGAAGATATCATCTTTATTCAACACACACACACAAAAAGATATCCCTTAACATGAACTAAGTCAGACAAGCTTTTATATTCCAACTCTCCAAGTTGTTGTTTGGCTTAACCAACAAGCTCAGGGGTATCCCACATAGATTCTTGGAGAAGGGGTGGTTACAAGGAACCAACTTGATCACGTACTCAACATAGCGGTCAAGTAACGACCTGGTGATACTTCCAAGAAGATATTCAAGGAATCACGAACCACCGACATGTTGCTAAGCTCGAGAACAATCTTGCTTTTTAGGGCAAGACGATATGATCAACAGAGCGAGGGATTGACACAATCCTAACTCGTTGATCGGAGGGTGCACCGGGAATATGTACCAGGTAGCACGATCAATCTTAGAATGATGATTCCATAACCAACACACTAAGAATGAGATTTTCGTCCATTAACCTCTAAGCAACATCGTTGCTAGGGGGATTGATTTCACACATCATGATTCACTTGTCGACGTTCCGGTTACAATAACATGGGGACCGAGAAACAAATAATGAGTGCGAGAAGTATCACTATATCAAGAGTTCACAGGATGGTATGCAATTCCCATGATACTCTTGCTATGAAAGAGGGTGATACTCCAAGGTAGAACAGAACAAAAGCTAGATTAGCATTTTGATCTGCGGAACACAACTGCTTTGACCCAATCCTGGATATGGATGAGGTACTAGAGTTTGTTTTTCCTAGTCATTCTAGAACAGAATGGTTTGACGGACCACAAGGGTGATAAACATCGATGAACGAATGCATACATACGCCTGACTATCAATTGATAGACGAGGGTCAGAAGACGACTAAGGGGGACAACTCAAAAGAACATATGATTTTCTGAGTTGTGGACGCATGGATTAGAATGTCGAACGAGTTCAATATATTTCATGCGGACAATCCATGCAGAGAGGTAGGTTTGGCAGAATCGAAATATAGAAGGGGAACTCATCGAGAGCACTCTTGTTGTGATCTTTTGGTTCCCGAACTTCTGCCATATTGGTTCATGGTATTGGAAGAAGGATATACCACGAATCTCGAGGACTATCGCAAAGGTTACTAATATCCTAAAGGAACTAGAAAACACCAACAACATGAAGTAAGTAGGGAAATCTCGGGTTCAGAAACCCAGGAGTAGAATACCTACTACTAAGTGGCATCACGGGATGCTTTCAAGAATGATGGCCAGAATCATCACACTGGAAACACAAAGCATGGCTAGATTGCTAGGTGGTACTCTAAGACACCTAGGGTCATAATACTAGCTCCAACATATATACCGAGGCAATGAAGAACCTCAACACACTAGTTAGTGCGGTTAATCTGGCCAAAGGAACATCAGAACGGTAAGAAGGGATTTGCAAATGCATCAGACTGTTTAGAAACCTGGGATGACTCGGACAGCATAACGGCTGTAAATGCTCAAAAGATTGGAGACATGCTACAAAAATGGTGGCATAGCCACTCAGAAGCACAATATCAAGGTTTTGAGATCAACAGTTAACATACGGAAGTAGTAGGAACTGAACAGAGGCTTAAATCCAACAATCTTATAAGTCTACGGATTAGTAACACGTGATCCTGATAGAAAGAAGAGAAGGCCTAGTTCCTTAACCCCGTAAGAAAGATATGATGACTCAGATCAGAAGGGCATAAGGTAAAGGAGTAAAAAGAGCCTTACGTTCCCTTCCCCAATCAATTCCCTTACATAACTAAAGCATTTCTAGACTCAACTTCGACCAGTTTGGCTTGGTAATCCTACAGGCAGTCAAGCTCTGATACCAAAACTGTCAGGACCCCGATCCTAAGTCACACAGATCTAGCATGTAACACATCATATCACTTTGCGGCCTCACGCACGGTATTCCCACGGGTGCCACCTTACCTGGCCCGGGACCGTTTGCGCCTTTTGGCTCATGTATATGATAGTGTCGCTAGCATCCATATGACAAAGAACCCGGGCTGACATGGCTAGTCGTGAACCCAAAGTGGCACTAACTTACAGGGACAGGCATACATGACCCAGCAATGAACGTGTCGGTCATCAGCGAGTGAATCCGGGTTGTAGCAACTGGGCTAGCAGGACTCTGGTAAACCGGCCTGTAGCAGGTTAACAGGACTCCGGTAAACACCGCATGACATTTCCCCGAAGGGACGGACATAGGAACGAAGAAGGAGACATGCCGGCCAGCCTAAGTGTTCCGGAGTAGTAGCAAGCTACCAAGGCTCAGTGGAAGCACTAGGAGACATTTTCCGGTAAGAGAGGCTACCAAGGATAAACAACTAGATAGTCAGATCCCACAAATACCAAGCATTTCAATAACATACACACAATATGCTCGATATGTGCAAATACAACATGGCATCACAACATGACTCTACAACTCAAGTATTTTATTCATAGGCTCCGAGAAGCGAGATATTACAAACATGAGTCGCATGACCCAACATTCAGAGCATACAAGTCAAAGCACAAGCGGAAACTTAACATGTCTGAGTACAGACATTTACAAATGAAAAAGGCTGAGAAGCATGTCTATCTACCAGATCCTACCGAGGGCACAAGGTCGTAGCTGAGGTAACAAGCTAAACGTCGAAGTCCACGTCGAACTACTAGCGAGACTGAAGTCTCTCTGCAAAAACATAAATTAAGCAACGTGAGTACAAATATACCCAGCAAGACTTACATCAGAACTATCTACATATGCATCATTATCAACAAAGGGGTGGTGGGGTTTAACTGCAGCAAGCCATCTTTGACTCGGTGGCTATCCTGAACTACGACTGCAAGTAACTCTTTTGAGGTGGCGCACACGAGTCCACATATTCACCATATCAATACGCCACTATGGATCCGCTCCCGTCTTCCTACGAGAACGCCATCCATAGCACTCACGCTTATCTTGTCTATGAACTGTACAGGCAACCCAGAAGTCCTTTACCGCGGACACGGCTATTCGAATAGATCATATTAACCCTGCAGGGGTGTACTTCTTCACACACGCTCTCACCACTTACCGCCGTTTACACGACATGTACTCGGCAACCTTCAAGCGGAAGCCCAGCGAGGGTGTCGGCCACGACCTGACTAACCACACAAGTCTCTCGTCCAGGTTTATCGCCTATTCGGGTTCCATCTGCAAGGAGATCCGGTCGGGGTGTCGCTCACGGCCCCAAATGATGTGTGCAGGGTTCCCAAGCCCACCATCCGGGTGCCACTTGGTACACCGTGCCACTGTGCCTAGTCTGTCCCAAGCCCACCTGTACCGGGTGCCACTTGGTAGACTACTAACACTACCTACAAACACCAGAAACTAGTTGCAACTCCTGGACAGAGATCATGTTGAATAATAAGTCGAGAGGGGTCGAGTTACCGGAACCCAATGTGTAGTAGTAACCGTTCATGGATCACAAACACAAAACTCAGTTTCTGAGGACGGCTGCAATGAGAAAACCCACAATCTACTCCTACATGGCCTCTCACCGCTACCTTTACCAAATTGTGTTCACACATTTAGCTCACACACAGTAGGACATGTTCACACACCTCCAATTCATCCACGATGAATTAGACCGGACTCAATTCTAAGCAGTAGCAGGCATGAAAAACAAGCATGAATGAGTAGGCACAACAGGGTTCAAACAACTCCTACTCATGCTAGTGGGTTTCATCTATTTACTGTGGCAATGACAGGTCATGCAGAGGATAAAGGGGTTCAGCTACCGCAGCAAGTAACAGATGAATCGTTGTTGTCCTAATGCAGTAAAAGAGAGCAGGAGCGAGAGAGTGGAATTGTATCGGAATGAACAAGGGGGTTTTGCTTGCCTGGAACTTCTGAAGATAATATAGTTCTTCATCGGTGTCATCGAACTCATCGTCGAAACCACGTCTACTGAGAGGGGACAAGCACCGACAAACAAAGAAGAAACATAATCAATGCAATGCACAATATGATGCATGATCATGACATGGCAATATGCTGTGGTTTGAGCTAATGCAAATAGCAGCAGGTTAAATGGAGTTGGTTTGAATCTAAGATTCAAATTCAAACTCCATATATGACATCTCAAATGCCATTCATTTCATTTATCCTAAACAGTAGTCATAAGTTGTTCTAACATGCATGAAAATGGTACAGATGGATAGATTGGATTTTTCTGATCATTTTTCATATATAATTTATCTTATTTGGAGTTACAGTTGAATTTATATGAATTTTAGAAGTTTATACTATTTTCAGGAATTTCCTGAATAAACTTAAATCCAGAAAATGCTTTACTACATCAGCATTACATCAGTGTGACGTCAGCAGGTCAACAGGGGATGTTCGGGTCAAACCTGACTAGTGGGGCCTACTGGTCAGTGAGCCAGTGCTGCCTATTGTCACGGACAGGTGGGCCTGGTCAACGGCCACGTCAGCATAGTCAACACTGACCTGTGGGTCCTGCTGGCTTATAAGCTAAACTAAACATAAAGTAAAACCTAGGTTAATTAGACATGGGGCCCATCTGTCAATGGCACATGGTTAACTAATGGCATCATTAGTGCTAAACTAATGAGCCATGTCAGCGGTTAGCGCCGGCGATGACCGGAGCACGACGGCGCTTGCCGTCCGGCCAACTCCGACGTCGGGAGGACGCGCAGCTGGTCTCGTTGGAACGGCCGCGACGCGGCGCGTCCAATGGTGGTTGCGGCTGCGGCTGGGGTGGCCGGTAGCGGCAACTGCGGCGATCAAGGCGGTGGCCAGAGCTCGGGAAACGGCAAAGATGGCGCTATAGGGCACGACATGGAGAACCCGTGGGTGTTTCGGGTTCGCAGGAGCATGGCGAGCACGCTGGTGATGCTCGGGCGAGCGGCCGAGCTCAGGAGCACGGAGCTCATTGACCATGGCGGCGGCGAGCCTCGGAGGAGGTGGGGAATGGGGCTCGAGCAAGAACGTGAGTAGGAGAGGAGGGGGAATAGGTCCATGAGCTCACATCGGGTTGAACGAAGGAGACGGCGAGCTCGGGGGAGGCCTGACGACGATGTATGGCGACGGTGATCTCGGCCCTCCGAGGTTGGAGACGACGGCGTAGGCGAGGAAGAAAGGCCTCCCGGCCTGCTTGGCTTGGTGAGGACGACCAGGAAGATGCGACGGAGCTCGTGGTCATGGGCAGAGGGCGAGGGGAGGAGCAAGGGAGGGAGAGATTTATCCGTACGGGTCTGGGGGGTGGCGTGGCACTACGGAAGGCTCAGGGCGCTTCGGGGAAGCAGGAGGTGGCTCGCGCGTGGACGCGCGCGGCAAGCACGCGCCTTTGTCCTCCTAGCAGGGGAGGAAGACGACAGGGAGGAGGCCAGCGAGCTGGGCCGGCCAGGCAAGTGGCCCAGGTAGGTCCTTCTCTCTCTCTCTCTCTTTTATTTCTATTTTTTTATTATTCTGTAATCTTTGTGGCTTTTCTAAAAGTACCTAGACCCTATCAAAAATGACCAAACTGCACATGCCCACTGTATGGAATATATCCAACATGGAACATTTCAGTTTAGGATTATTTGGGCATTTAAAATATTTACTAGCATTTAAATGCCCGAATTCAAATAACATATGATTTAATCTAGTGAGCTTTGGATGACCTAGAAAATTGTGCACCATTTTTGTCAAAGTTTTAAGACCAAGGCAAAGATGATGAACATTTTGGAAGGGTATTTCAGGTTCATTGAAAAGATTTTAGTAAACCCTAGTTGTTTTTAGGGGGGGGTGCTGGGGTTTGATCAATCCCCATTTCAAGTTCATTTGAAAATTTAAACATGATGCATCACCTCATGCTAGCACTAGGCATTACCAGAACTAGGGATGTGACAATCGTGGAGCCCAGGAAGGCGTCATCATCAAGACCTTTGGCAGGCGAGGACCAACTTTAGTCAGGATAAGTGTACTAGATGTTCCCCTTCAAAATGGTCAATTGTGGGCGCCCTTCCCTCTCAATATTTGGGAAGAGGACCAGGGCCTTGCTATATAAATAGGACTAGCCACTCTCAAGGCAGAGGGTCGACCAGTCGAACCTTAGCCAGAACCACCAACACAAGAACATCCCTCGCGAGGCTGTTCTTCCCTTGTATTGTTCATCATCAGCCCCTGAGGCAATCCACCACACCACAAACTAGAGTAGGGTATTACACCACAATGGTGTCCCGAACTAGTATAAACCTTGTGTCCCTTGTGTTGTTCTTCGTGTAGCCTAGATCCTTTGCAAGACGACGAGACGTGAGCCGGTAGGGGGAGTGATCTCCGCGCGCACCCTAGAGTTCAAACCATAAGGGTCTGCCGGAACCCAAAATCCGACACAATCCTTTTTTGCAAAGGACAAGCCTGGACAAATTCTTATATGAAGGAAAACGGTCCCGAGGACACATGGAATTATCGTCAAGCTAGTTTTCATCACGCTCATATGATTCGCGTTCGTTACTTTGATACTCTGATATGTGGGTGGATCGGTGCTTGGGTGCTGCCCTTCCTTGTACAAGCATCCCACTTATGATTAACTACTCTCGCAAGCATCCGCAACTACGAAAGAATAATTAAGGTAAACCTAACCATAGCATGAAACATATGGATCCAAATCAGCCCCTTACGAAGCAACGCATAAACTAGGGTTTAAGCTTCTGTCACTCTAGCAACCCATCATGTACTTATTACTTCCCAATGCCTTCCTCTAGGCCCAAACAATGGTGAAGTGTCATGTAGTCGACGTTCACATAATACCACTAGAGGAAAGACAACATACATCTCATCAAAATATCGAACGAATACCAAATTCACATGACTACTTATAGCAAGACTTCTCCCATGTCCTCAGGAACAAACGTAACTACTCACAAATCATATTCATGTTCATAATCAGAGGGGTATTAATATGCATATGTGATCTGAACATATGATCTTCCACCGAATAAACCAACTAGCATCAACTACAAGGAGTAATCAACACTACTAGCAACCCACAGGTACCAATCTGAGGCTTTGAGACAAAGAGCCGGTACAAGAGATGAACTAGGGTTTGAGAGGAGATGGTGCTGGTGAAGATGTTGATGATGATTGACCCCTTCCCAATGAGATGATCGATGGTGATTATGATGGTGAAGATTTCCCCCTCCCGGAGGGATGTTTCCCCGGCCGAACAGCTCCACCGGAGCCCTAGATTGGTTCCGCCAAGGTTCCGCCTCATGGCAGCGATGTTTCGTCCCGAAAGCTTCTCCTTGATTTTTTTTCCAGGGCGGAAGACTTCATATAGCCAAAGATGGGCACCGGAGGGCTGACAGGTGGCCCACGAGGCAGGGGGGCACGCCTAGGGGGTAGGGCGTGCCCCCACCCTCGTGGATGGTGGGTGGCCCCCCTAAGGTATTTTATCTGCTCAGTATTTTTTATTAATTCCAAAAATAACTTTCGTGGAGTTTTAGGACTTTTGGAGTTGTGCAGAATAGGTCTCTAATATTTGCTCCTTTTCAGCCCAGAATTCCAGTTGCCGGCATTCTCCCTCTTCGTGTAAACCTTGTAAAATAAGAGAGAAAAGGCATAAGTATTGTGACATAATAATAACAGCCCATAATGCAATAAATATCAATATCAAAGCATGATGCAAAATGGAAGTATCACTGTCTCTAATGCATAACCCCAAAACGATAGTGGTAAATCGGTAAGAGACATCATAGATCGCACCATATCTAATAAAGTACGGTTATGAACGCCAAAGTCGTAACTCAAATATTCACCTCCGCGATCAGATCGTAGAAACTTTATTTTCTTGTTATGATGATTCTCCACTTCACTCTGAAATTCCTTGAACTTTTCAAATATTTCAGACTTGTGTTTCATTAAGTAGATATACTCATATCTGCTCAAATCATCTGTGAAAGTCAGAAAATAACGATACCCGCCGCGTGCCTCAAAACTCATCAGACCGCATACATCGATATATATTATTTCCAATAAGTCATTGGCTCACTCCATTGTTCCGGAGAACAGAGTTTTAGTCATCTTTCCCATGAGGCATGGTTCGCAAGTATCAAATGATTCATAATCAAGTGATTCCAAAAGTCCATCTGCATGGAGTTTCTTCATGCACTTTACACAAATATGACCTAAACGGCAGTGCCACAAGTATGTTGCACTGTCATTATCAACTTTGTATCTTTTGGCATCAATATTATGAATGTGTATCACTATGATCGAGATTCAATAAACCATTCACATTGGGTGAATGACCATAGAAGGTTTTATTCATGTAAACAGAATAACAATTATTCTCTGACTTAAATGAATAACCATATTGCAATAAACATGATCTAATCATATTCATGCTTAACGCAAACACCAAATAACATTTATTTAGGTTCAACAGTGATCCCGAAGGTAGAGGGAGTGTGCGACGGTGATCGTATCAACATTGGAATCACTTCCAACACACATCGGCACCTTGCCCTTAACTAGTCTCTGTTCATTCTACAATTCCTGTTTCGAGTTGCTAATCTTAGCAACTGAACCAATATCAAATATCTAGGGGTTACTACGAACAATAGTAAGATACACATTAATAACATGTATATCAAATATACCTTTGTTCACTTTGCCATCCTTATAATCCACCAAGTATTTGGGGTAGTTCCGCTTTTAGAGACCATTCCCTTTGCAGTAGAAGCACTCAGTTTTAGGCTTAGGTCCAGCTTTGGGCTTCTTCACGGGAGTGGCAACTTGCTTGCCATTCTTATCAAAATTCCGTTTCTTTCCCTTGCCCTTTTCTTGAAACTAGTGGTCTTGTTAACCATCAACACTTGATGCTCTTTCTTGATTTCTACCTTCGCCAATTTCTGCATCCTGAAGAGCTCGGGAATCGTCTTTGTCATCCCTTGCATATTATAGTTCATCACAAAGTTCTAATAGCTTGGTGATAGTGACTAGAGAACTCTGTCAATCACTATCTTATCTGGAAGACTAACTCCCACTTGATTCAAGCGATTGTAGTACCCAGACATTCTAAGCACATGCTCATTGGCTGAGCTTTTCTCATCCATCTTGTAGGAGAAGTACTTGTCAGAGGTCTCATATCTCTCGACATGGGCATGAGTATGAAATACCAATTTCAGCTCTTGGAACATCTCATATGCTCTGTGGCGTTCAAAACTTTTTGAAGTCCCGGTTCTAAGCCGTAAAGCTTGGCGCACTAAACTATCAAGTAGTTATCATATTGAGCTTGCCAAATGTTCATAACGTCTACTCTTTCTCCTGCAATTGGTTTATCACCTAGCGGTGCATCAAGGACATAATTCTTCTCTGCAACAATGAGGATAATACTTAGATCGTGGACCCAATCCGCATCATTGCTACTATCATATTTCAACTTAGTTTTCTCTAGGAACATATCAAAAAAATAGGGGAGCTACATCGCGAGCTATTGATCAACAACATAGATATGCAAATACTATCAGGACTAAGTTCATGATAAATTAAGTTCAATTAATCAAATTACTTAAGAACTCCCACTTAAATAGACATCCATCAAGTCATCTAAGTGATACGTGATCCAAATCAACTAACCCATGTCCGATCATCACGTGAGATGGGGTAGTCATCAATGGTGAACATCTCTATGTTGATCATATCTACTATATGATTCACGTTCGACCTTTTAGTCTCCAGTGTTCCGAGGGCATGTCTATACATGCTAGGCTTGTCAAGTTTAACCCAAGTATTCTTCATGTGTAAAACTATCTTACACCCGTTGTATGTGAACGTAGAGTCTATCACACCTGATCATCACGTGGTGTCTCGAAACAACGAACTGTAGCAACGGTGCATATTCAGGGAGAACACTTATACCTTGAAATTTACTGAAAGGATCATCTTACAATGCTACCGCCCTACTAAGCAAAATAAGATGCATAAAAGACAAACATCACATGCAATCAAAATATGTGACATGATATGGCCATCATCTTGTGCTTTGATTGTCTCCATCATATCTACTTTTTCAAACTATTTTGCCTTTGTTTTGGACTCTAATTTGCATGATTTCAATGGAACTACCCTGGACTGATGCTGTTTTCAGCAGAATTGCCATGGTGTTATTTTTGTGCAGAAATAGAAGTTCTCAGAATGACTTGAAACTTCACAGAGATAACTTCTAGAATTAATTAAAAAAATATTGGCGAAAGAATCAACCGAAGGGGGCCCACACCCTGGCCACATGGGTGGGGGCGCGCCCTCTGTCCTTGTGGGCCCCCTGGACCTCCACCGACCTCAACTCCAACTCCATATATTCACGTTCGGGAAGAAGGTTTCACCGCATTTTACGATACGGAGCCGCCGCCAAGCCATGTTCTTCCTCGAGAGGGCAGATCTGGAGTCCATTTGGGGCTCCAGAGAGGGGAATCCATCGCCAGCATCATCATCAACCATCCTCCATCACCAATTTCATGATGCTCACCACCGTGCATGAGTAATCCCATCGTAGGCTTGGTGGACGGTGATACCATGTAATTGAGTCAGTTTTGTTAGGGTTTGATCCCTAGTATCCATTATGTTTGATGTTGCTATCACTTTGCTATGCCTAATGCTTGTCACTAGGTCCCGAGTGCCATGATTTCAGATCTGAACCTATTATGTTTTCATGAATATATGTGTGTTCTTGATCCTATCTTGCAAGTTATAGTCACCTACTACGTGTTATGATCCGGCAACCTCAGAGTGACAATAGTAGGGACACTTCCCAGTGATGACCGTAGTTTGAGGAGTTCATGTATTCACTAAGTGCTAATGCTTTGGTCTGCTACTCTATTAAAAGGAGGCCTTAATATCCCTTAGTTTCTAATAGGACCCCACAGCCATGGGAGGGTAGGACAAAAGATGTCATGCAAGTTCTTTTCCATAAGCATGTATGACTATATTCGGAATACATGCCTACATTATATTGATGAATTGGAGCTAGTTCTGTATGACACTATGTTATAACTGTTGCATGATGAATGCCCTCCGACATAATTATCCATCATTGATCCATTGCCTATGAGCTCGTTTCATATTGATCTTTGCTAAGTTACTTCTCCACTTCCACTGTTACGATTGCTACAAAACTACTACTATTACTTTTGCCACCGTTACCGTTACTTCCATACTACTTTGCTACTAAATACTTTGTTGCAGATATTAAGTCTTTCAGGTGTGGTTGAATTGATACCTCAGATGCTAATACTTGAGAATATTCTTTGGCTCCCCTTGTGTCGAATCAATAAACTTGGGTTGAATACTCTACCCTCGAAAACTATTGCGATCCCCTATACTTGTGGGTTATCAAGACCTTTTTCTGGCACCGTTGCCGGGGGGCATAGCTCTATTCTCTGAGTCACTTGGGACTTATATCTGTTGATCACTATGAGGAATTTGAAAGATCAAAGAACCAAGATTTTTCCCTCAACTACGAGGGGAGGTAAGGAACTGACATCTAGCTCTGCACTTGATTCACCTTCTGTTTTGAGTAAACTTGCGACACCTACACCTGCTATTGATTCTGATATGTCGCATGTTACTGATGATGCCACTTCTGCTATGCATGATGCTTATGATGATACTACTTCTCTGCTTGATAAGACTATGCCACTAGGTGAATTTCTTGATGAACAACTTGCTAGGGTTAGAGAGAATGAAATTATTGAAACTGAAGATTATGATTCTCCCCCTAGATATGAATTGCCTATTGTACCTAAGGGTTATATTATGGGTGAAGAAACTGCTAGAGACTTTCTTGCTTGCAATGATAGAGATGATCTTAAGAAATTGTTAGCTAAGCTGAAAGAAAAATCTTTGAATGCTAGAATGCAATATGATCCTAAGTTTGCTACTTCACCTATCTGTGTTACTGATAAGGATTATGAATTCTCTGTCGACCCTGAGTTAATTACTTTGGTTGAATCTGATCCTTTCCATGGTTATGAATCTGAAACTGTTGTGGCACATCTTACTAAACTGAATGATATAGACACCCTATTTTCTCATGAGGAAAAAATTGGTATTACTATATTCTTAATTTTTTTTCCTTTCTCACTAAAGGGTGATACTAAGATATGGTTTAATTCTCTTGCTCCTGGTTGTGTGTGTAGTCCCCAGGATATGATTTACTACTTCTCTACAAAATATTTTCCTGCTCATAAGAAACAAGCTGCCTTACGGGAAATATTTAACTTTGTGCAAATTGAACAAGAGAGTCTCCCACAATCTTGGGGGAGGCTTTGCCAATTACTTAATTCTTTGCCTGATCATCCTCTCAAGAAAAATGAAACATTTGATATCTTTTATAATGGACTAACCGATGCTTCTAGGGACCACGTAGATAGTTGTGCTGGTTGTGTTTTCTGGGAAAGAACTGTTGAGCAAGCTGAATTGCTATTGAATAATATATTGAGTAATGATAATGATTGTACGCTTCCTGAACCAACTCCTAAGCCAACTCTAAAGAAAAGGGGTATTCTATTTCTCAGTCCTGAAGATATGCAAGAGGCAAACAACTCTATGAAAGAAAAAGGTATTAAAGCTGAAGATGTTAACAATTTACTACCTATTGAAGAAATACATGGTCTTCCTAACCCGACACAGGTAGTAGAGGTAAATTCTCTCTATAGATTTGATGAAGGTGATATCCCGCAAAATAAGTATGCTAGCCAATGCTTGGATGAGTTTGATAACTTTATTGTTAAACAAGAAAACTTCAATGCTTATGTTGGTAAACAATTGAAACATAATGCTTATATGGTTGAACACTTGAGTGATTATATGTCTAGAGTTAAAAATGAGCTTAAGCTTATTAGTAAACATGCTTCCATGGATACTACTCAAGTAGAACAAGTAGTTAATGCGTAAGATGATTTGCTCAATGAGTTAAATAATAAGAACAATGATAATGTTGTTAGGGTTATGACTAGAGGTGGTAAAATGACCCAGGAATCTTTGTATCCTGAGAGCCGTCCTAAGAGAATTGAGCAAGATTCTCAGAGAATTAATACCGATGCACCTAGTCCTACTAATAAAAAGAAAAAGAATACAGATAGGACTTTGAATGCTTCTAGTGAACCTGTTATAAACACACCTGAGATCCCAATGATATTTCTATTTCCGATGCTGAAACACAATCTAGTGATGAACATGAACCTAATGATAATGTTAATGGTGATGTTCATGTTGATGCTCAACCTAGTAATGATAATGATGTATAGATTGAGCCTGTTGTTGATCTTGATAACCCACAATCAAAGAATCAACGTTGCGATAAGAGAGACTTTGTTGCTAGGAAGCACGGTAAAGAAAGAGAACCATGGGTTGAGAAACCCATGCCTTTTCGTCCTAAGCCATCCAAGAAAAAGGATGATGAGGATTTTGAGCGCTTTGCTGAAATGATTAGACCTATCTTTTTGCATATGCATTTGACTGATATGCTTAAAATGCCTCCTTATGCTAAGTATATGAAAGATATTATTACAAATAAAATAAAGATACCGGAAGCTGAAATTTCCACCATGCTTGCTAATTATACTTTTAAGGGTGAAATACCAAAGAAACTAGGAGACCTAGGAGTACCAACTATACCATGGTCCATTAAAAGAAACTATGTCATCTTGGAGCCAGTGTTAGTGTTATGCCTTTCTCTTCATATCATAGACTTGATTTGAACAAGTTGGCACCTACTGAAATCTCTTTGCAAATGGCTGATAAATCAACTGTTATACCCATCAGTATTTGTGAGGATGTGCATGTTGTGGTTGCAAACATTACTATCTTAACGGACTTTGTTATTCTTGATATTCCTATAGAAGACAGTATGTCGATCATCCTTGGTAGACCCTTTTTGGATGCAGGGGCTGTTATTGATTGCAACAAAGGCAATGTCACTTTTCATGTTAATGGTAATGAGCATATGGTACACTTTCCGAAGAAACAACCTCAAGTTCATAGAATCGATTCTATTGGAAAAATTTCAACTATCACTATTCGAGGTTTTGAATTCCCTCTTCCTACTATCAAAAAGAAATATGATATTCTTATTGTCGGGGACATGCATATCCCCATTGATGTAACCTAGTGTTATTCGAAAATTCTCCGGTTTCATGTTATTCGAAAGAAGTTAGTTAATAAGACTTGATCAACATTGTTAACGGATTCCTTTTGATGAGCATGAGATGGATGAATTCAGGAAGCACAACTTTCTGTACAATCCTTTTACTTTTTGTTATTTAGATTAAATAAAGCAAAAAATAGTTTTTCTGTCTATTTTCTGAATTATCCGTGCAGTAAAAAATACCCCGAAATAAAAGTTCTCCAAATGCCCTGAAAATTTAGTATGATTTTTTATAGAATATTTGAGAAATTCTGGCACTAAGAACACACCAGGGGGATGAACCAGTGAGCCACAAGGACGGAGGGCGCGCCCTACCCCCTGGGTGCCCCCTGTCTTGTGGACCCCATGTGGGTCCCCTCCACTTATTCCAGTACCCATCCACTTCATCTTCCTCTAGAAAAAATCATCATGTAGCTCAAACCCGTGTTCTTGCTCAGTTTGCTGCCATTTTCGATCTCCTTACCCAAAGCTCCGTTCACAAAACTGCTTTGGGGGATTGTTCTTCGGTATGTGACTCCTCCAATGGTCCAATTAGTTTTTGTTCTAGTGCTCTATTTATTGCAAATTTTTGCTGCTGTGGTGACCCTGTTCTTGAGCTTGCATGTCATATTTATATGGTCCAAAGTAGTTTTGATGCATGATTTAGCCTCTAGGCACTTGCGGGAGTAGTTTTTATCAATTTTATTAAGTTTGGTTCACTTTTATTTTGAGTTGCTAAAAATTTCAGAAATTTTCAAAGGAAGAAAATGATAAGGAGATTGTTGAGAGGCTCCTTGAGTCGGGGTTCGAAGGAGAAAGAAAATGAAGAGAAGGAAAAGCCCAAGTACAACCTTCCTCGCACCGCGGAGGTTCGGCTGTGTGAATGGCCAAGTGATGCATTCTTGGAGGCAATCGGAATTTATGAGGATTTCTATTATTTGGCTGAGAATGCAGGCATCACAGACTTCCTCCATGACCAATGTGATCGGTATCTCCTACTCACTAATACTTTTGTGCAAAATTTTCATTTTCATGCTAGGAGATCACCACCTGCGGTAGAGTTTTATTTATATGATGAACATAAAGAGTTGACGCTTTATGATTTTTGTGAGGTTTGCAAATTACCTTTTGAGGGTAGCATCGAGGAAGCCCGTCCTAGTGATGTGGAAGATTATATTAAGGATATTACGTAGGGGAAAGTAGAAAAGTGTCGGAGGCTAGAGCATCTAGTATACATTTTCCTGTCCTGCGTTACTACTCATTATTTGCTAGTAGATGTTTAATTGGCCACGGGGATAGTGGAGGCCTCAGTGCTCCTGACCTTGCCATTTTTCTCCATGCTTTACTTCTTGATAGAACTTTCAGTTTAGGCGCTATGGTTGCTAAATGGTTGAGCTTAAACCATACGAAGGGTCCCATTTTTGGAGGTATCTTCACTTCCCGCCATGCTAAACACTTCGAGATACCCATTAGGCACTATGAAAAAGAGGAGAAGTTGCTACCCACTATATATTTAGATTATGAAAGCATGGTAGCACATAAGTTTCTTCGCTATGATATGGAAAAGAGACTAATTTATAACCTGGTATTTAGCGAGGATACTTTCCAGATTATTACCTTGCCTTCACCTACTTTGTTCGATATTCATTCAGGCAGGTTCTTCGTTTTACCCGCGGACATTCACACATACTGGGAGGGGACACAATCCCCAGATCCTGAGCCTGAGCCATCACCTGATCCTTACCAGGAGTCTATTTATCAGTGGGAGCCGCAGAGCTCGCCAACTAGTGGAACCCCCAGGATCCTCCTCAGTACACTGGAGTGGGCTACTTTGATCCACGGGCTTAGACCAACTTAGGCCAAAAGCCTAAGCTTGGGGGAGTACGTATTTCCCACCGACATTACATTCATGTTCACACACTCATTCCAGTTGTCGGTGCTCATACTTTTTCATTGTATTATCCATGCTAGTTTATTTTCTTTTCTTGCTTTCTTCTTGTGTGTTTGAAAAACTTTGAGAAAAACCAAAAAAAATAGTTGTAGATTCTAGCTAGTTTACTTTCCATGTCTATGTAGTAGCACTATTAAAGAAAACCCAAAAAGATTTCTCGTTCTTCTTTTGCTTGTTGGGAGCTTTCCCGTGCAAATAGTTTTTCTCGTTCTTGTTTTACTTTCTTCAGAAAAACAAAAACTCCAAAAACATTATGGTGTGTTTCTTTGAAATTCTTTTCTTTTCTTTGGGGGTCGAGAGGAGAAGACATGATGAAAATGATGAGTGGCTCTCATATGCATTATTGTTGATCTAACAAAGAGCCCATATTACCTTGTCTTCTCCTTTGAATAAATGTTTGCAGATTCCAGCTTAGTCTAATGCACATGCACTATTACTATTGGCCACACCGTTCGGTCATGCAAGTGAAAGGCAATAATGACGATATATGATGAAATGATTGAGATGAGGAAAAGCTGGTATGAACTCAACTATCTTGTTTTTGTACATATGATTAGTTCATCATTCCTGATTCAGCCTATTATGAATGAAACATGTTTGCAATGACAATTAGATATTATAGTTACTCATGCCATGCTTAATTAGCTGGGAGTTTACAATGGTTTACCTTGCGTGACAACATCCTATTAAAATGGTTGTGATGTAGTATGATAGGATGGTATCCTCCTTTGAATGGTTCGAGTGGCTTGACTTGGCACATGTTCACGCATGTAGTTGAAATAAAATCAACATAGCCTCCACAATATTTATGTTCATGGTGATTTATATCCTACTCATGCTTGCACTCGGTGTTGGTTAATCTCAATGCATGTTTATGACTGTTGTCGCTCTCTAGTTGGTCGCTTCCCAGTCTCTTTCTAGCCTTCACTTGTACTAAGCGAGAATACTGCTTGTGCATCCACTTCCATAAACCCAAAGTTGTTCCATATGAGTCCACCATACCTAGCAATGTGTGGTATTTACCTACCGTTCCAAGTAAATTTGCATGTGCAAAACTCTAAACCTTCAAATGAAATTCTGTTTTGTATGCTCGAATCGCTCATGTAGCGACTGGGGGTTGTCAGTATCTTCCATGCTAGGTGGGTTATTCTCACGATGAGTGTACTCTGCTCATCATTCACGAGAAAATGGATGGTAACCGGGATGCCCAGTCCCATACTCAAATCAAATCAAAATAATTGCAAACAGAACTCCCCTAGGATTGTTGTTAGTTGGACGGTACCCGTTGTTTTGGACCAGCCGTGGAGTGTGCTTGTTGGTGGTGGTGGGGGGGTATAAACTTTACCATTCTGTTTGGTAACCGCCTATAATGTATGTAGCATGGAAGATACCGAGATCTCTTGGTTGTTATGTTGACAATGAAAGCATATTGCTCAAAATATTATTTATCTCTGTTTTAAAAACTCGAGCTCTGACACCTCTGCAAATCCCTACTTCCCTCTGCGAAGGGGCTATCTATTTACTTTTATGTTGAGTCATCATCCTCTTATAAAAAAGCACTAGTTAGAGAGCACCACCGGCATTTGTATGCATTGTTATTAATTGATATTGAGTATGACTGTGACTGGATCTCTTTTGCCATGAATTACAATGTCTAGTCAGTCCTTGATCTTCAGGGTGCTCTGCATTTATGTTTTGCAGTCTCAGAAAGGGCTAGCAAGATACCATGTTGTTACATCATATCATGATTGTTTTGAGAAAGTGTTGTCATCCGAGATTTATTATTATTACTCGCTAGTTGATTATGCCATTGAAATGAGTGAACATGAGACCTAAATGTTATTGTGAATATGGTTAGTTCTTAATCTTTGCTGAAAACTTGAATGTTGGCTTTACATATTTGCAACAACAAGATCAAACGGAGTTTGTAAAAGTTTTTCTTTATCACTTATGGTTTATCAACTGAATTGCTTGAGGACAAGCAATGGGTTAAGCTTGGGGGAGTTGATACATCTCCATCGTATCTACTTTGCCAAACTCTTTTGCCCTTGTTTTGGACTCTAATTTGCATGATTTGAATGGAACTAACCCGGATTGACGTTGTTTTCAGCAGAATTGCCATGGTGTTATTTTTGTGCAGAAATAAAAGTTCTCGGAATGACCTGAAACTTCATGGAGATAACTTTTGGAATAAATAAAAAAATATTGGCAAAAGAATCAACCGAAGGGGGCCCACATCCTGGCCACAAGGGCGGGGGGCGCGCCCATCCCCCTAGGGTGCACCCTCTGTCCTTGTGGGCCCTCCTGGACCTCCACCGACTTCAACTCCAACTCCATATATTCATGTCCGGGGAGAAAAAAAATAGGGGCGAAGGATTCATCGCATTTTATGATACAGAGCCGCCGCCAAGCCCTGTTCTTCCTCGGGAGGGCAGATCCGGAGTCCGTTCGGGGCTCCGGAGAGGGGAATCCTTGGCCATCGTCATCATCAACCATCCTCCATCACCAATTTCATGATGCTCAGCCACGTGCGTGTGTAATCCCATCGTAGGCTTGCTAGACAGTGATGGGTTGGATAAGATTTACCATGTAATCGAGTTAGTTTTGTTAGGGTTTGATCCCTATTATCCATTATGTTCTAATATTGATGTTGCTATCACTTTGCTATGCCTAGTGCTTGTCACTAGGGCCCAAGTGCCATGATTACAGATCTGATTCTATTATGTTTTCATGAATATATGTGTGTTCTTGATCCTATCTTGCAAGTTATAGTCACCTACTACGTGTTATGATCCGGCAACCCCGGAGTGACAATGGTCGGGACACTTCTCGGTGACGACCATAGTTTGAGGAGTTCATGTATTCACTAAGTGCTAATGCTTTGGTCTGGTACTCCATTAAAAGGAGGCTTTAATATCCCTTAGTTTCCAATAGGACCCCGCTACCATGGGAGGGTAGGACAAAAGATGCCATGCAAGTTCTTTTTCATAAGCACGTATGACTATATTTGGAATACATGCCTACATTATATTGATGAATTGGACCTAGTTATGTATCACCCTATGTTATAACTGTTGCATGATGAATGCCATCCGACATAATTATTGATCATTGATCCATTGCCTGCGAGCTCGTTTCATATTGATGTTTGCTAAGTTACTTCTCCGTTGCCACTGTTATGATTGCTACAAAACTGCTACTATTACTTTTGCCACCGTTACCGTTACCGTTACTTCAATACTACTTTGATAATAAATACTTTGATGCAGATATTAAGTCTTTCAGGTGTGGTTGAATTGACAACTCAGCTGCTAATACTTGAGAATATTCTTTGGCTCCCCTTGTGTCGAATCAATAAATTTGGGTTGAATACTCTACCCTCGAAAAATGTTGCGACCCCCTATACATGTGGGTTATCATGCTTTTGATATCCATATCCAAAGCATCATCATGATCTCCATTGTCACCGGCTCGACACCTTAATCTCCATCGTAGCGTCGTGGTCGTCTCGCCAACTATTGCTTCTACAACTATTGCTAATTCATAGCGATAAAGTAAAGCAATTACATGGCATTTGTATTTCATATAATAAAGAGACAAGCATAAGGCTCCTGCCGTTGTCGATAAATTTACAAAACATGGTCATCTCATACAACAACGTATATCATATCATGTCTTGACCATATCACATCACAACCTACCCTTCAAAAACAAGTTAGACGTCCTCTACTCTATTGTTGCAAGTTTTACGTGACTGCTACGGGTTTCTAGCAAGAACCATTCTTACCTACGCATAAATCCACAATGGTGTTTCGTCAAGTTTGTTGTTTTAACCTTCTTCAAGGACCGACCATAGTCAAATTCGATTCAACTAAAGTAGGAGAAATAGACACCCGCCGGCCACCTTTATGCAAAACTAGTTGCATATCTGTCGGTGAAACCGGTCTCATGTAAGTGGACATGTAAGGTTGGTCCGAGCCGCTTCATCCCACAATACTGCCGAATCAAAATAAGACGTTGGTGGTAAGGAGTATGACTATCACCGCCCACAACTCTTTGTGTTATACTCGTGCATATCATCTATGCATAGACCTGGCTCATGATGCCACTGTTGGGTATCGTTGCATAGAAAACAAAAAAAAATCTACGCACATGCAATGATTGATACGTCCATTTTGCATCATGCTTTTATATAGATATTTATTGCATTATGGCTGTTATTACATGTTATGTCACAATACTTATGGCTATTCTCTCATATTTTACAAGGTTTATCATGAAGAGGGAGAATACCGGCAGCTAGGATTCTGGGCTGGAGAAGGAGCAAATATTGGAAACCTATTCTACACAGCTCCAAAAGTCCTGAAACTCCACGAAAGTCATTTTTGGGATTAATAAGAATTATTGAGCGAAAGAAGTACCAGAGGGGGCCCACACCCTGGCCACGAGGGTGGTGAAGGAAATATGCCCTAGAGGCAATAATAAAGTTATTATTTATTTCCTTATTTCATGATAAATGTTTATTATTCATGCTAGAATTGTATTAACCGGAAACATAATACATGTGTGAATACATAGACAAACATAGTGTCACTAGTATGCCTCTACTTGACTAGCTCGTTGAATCAAAGATGGTTAAGTTTCCTAGCCATACATGAGTTGTCATTTGATTAATGGGATCACATCATTAGAGAATGATGTGATTGACTTGACCCATTCCGTTAGCTTAGCACTTGATCGTTTAGTATGTTGCTATTGCTTTCTTCATGACTTATACATGTTCCTATGACTATGAGATTATGCAACTCCCGTTTACCGTAGGAACACTTTCTGTGCTACCAAACGTCACAACATAACTGGGTGATTATAAAGGAGCTCTAAATGTGTCTCTGAAGGTACATATTGAGTTGGCGTATTTCAAGATTAGGATTTGTCACTCCGATTGTCGGAGAGGTATCTCTGGGCCCTCTCGGTAATGTACATCACTATAAGCCTTGCAAGCAATGTAGCTAATGAGTTATTTATGGGATGATACATTACATAACGAGTAAAGAGACTTGCTAGTAACGAGATTGAACTAGGTATTAAGATACCGACGATCGAATCTCGGGCAAGTAACATACCAATGACAAAGGGAACAACGTATGTTGTTATGCGATTTGATCGATAAAGATCTTTGTAGAATATGTAGGAGCCAATATGAGCATCCAGGTTCCACTATTGCTTATTGACCGGAGACGTGTCTCGGTCATGTCTACATAGTTCTCGAACCCGTAGGGTCCGCACGCTTAAAGTTAGATGACGGTTATATTATGAGTTTATTGTTTTGATGTACCGAAGATAGTTCGGAGTCCCGGATGTGATCACGGACATGACGAGGAGTCTCGAAATGGTCGAGACATAAAGATTGATATATTGGACGACTATGTTCGGACACCGGAATGGTTTCGAGGGTTGTCGGATATATACCGGAGTACCAGGGGGTTATCGGAACCCCCCGGGGGGCTTAATGGGCCTACATGGGCCTTAGTGGAAATAAAGGACAGCAAGGGGAGTGTGGGGTGCGCCCCCCAAGGTGCAAACCGAATTGGTTTAGGTCAAGGGGGTCGGCCCCCTCTTTCCTTCTCCTCCTCTCCCTTTCCTTCCCCCTCTCCTACTCCTACTAGGAAAGGGAGGATTCCTACTCCTAGTGGGAGTAGGACACCCCCTCCTGGCGTGCCTCTCCCTGGCCGGCCGCCTCCTCCCCTTGCTCGTTTATATACGGGGCCAGGGGCACCCCAGAGACACAACAATTGATCATTAATCTCTTAGCCGTGTGCGGTGCCCCCCTCCACCATAATCCACCTCGATAATATCGTTGTAGTGCTTAGGCGAAGCCCTGCATCGGTAGAACATCATCATTGTCACCACACCGTCGTGCTGACGGAACTCTCCCTCAAATCTCGGCTAGATCGGAGTTCGAGGGACGTCATCGAGCTGAACGTGTGCTGAACTCGGAGGTGTCGTGCGTTCGGTACTTGATCGGCTGGATCGTGAAGACATACGACTACATCAACCGTGTTGTGCTAACGCTTCCGCTTTCGGTCTACGAGGGTACGTGTACTACACTCTCCCCTCTCATTGCTATGCATCACCATGATTTTGCGTGTGCGTTGGATTTTTTTTGAAATTACTACGTTACCCAACAGTGGCATCTGAGCCTGGTTTTATGCGTAGATGTTATATGCACGAGTAGAACACAAGTGAGTTGTGGGTGATACAAGTCATATTGTTTACCAGCATGTCATACTTTGCTTCGGCAGTATTGTTGGATGAAGCGGCCCGGACCGACATTACGCGTATGCTTACGCGAGACTGGTTTTACCGCCGTGCTTTGCACACAGGTGACTAGCGGGTGTCAGCTTCTCCAACTTTAGTTGAACCGAGTGTGGCTACGCCCGGTCCTTGAGAAGGTTAAAACAGCACTAACTTGACGAACTATCGTTGTGTTTTTGATGCGTAGGTAAGAACGGTTCTTGCTCAGCCCGTAGCAGCCACGTAAAACTTGCAACAACAAAGTAGTGGACGTCTAACTTGTTTTTGCAGGGCATGTTGTGATGTGATATGGTCAAGACATGATGCTAAATTTTATTGTATGAGATGATCATGTTTTGTAACAAAGTTATCGGCAACTGGCAGGAGCCATATGGTTATCGCTTTATTGTGATGCAATGAAATCGCCCTGTAATTGCTTTACTTTATCACTAAGCGGTAGCGATAGTCATAGAAGCAATAGGTGGCGAAACGACAACGATACTACGATGAAGATCAAGGTGTCGCGCCGGTGATGATGGTGATCACGACGGTGCTTCGGAGATGGAGATCACAAGCACAAGATGATGATGGCCATATCATATCACTTATATTGATTGCATGTGATGTTTATCCTTTATGCATCTTATTTTGCTTTGATTGACGGTAGCATTATAAGATGATCTCTCACTAAATTTCAAGGTATAAGTGTTCTCCCTGAGTATGCACCGTTGCGAAAGTTCTTTGTGCTGATAAACCACGTGATGATCGGGTGTGATAGGCTCTACGTTCAAATACAATGGGTGCAAAACAGTTGCACACGCGGAATACTCATGTTAAACTTGACGAGCCTAGCATATACAGATATGGCCTCGGAACACTGAGACCGAAAGGTCGAGCGTGAATTGTATAGTAGATATGATAAACATAGTGATGTTCACCATTGAAAACTACTCCATCTCACGTGATGATCGGACATGGTTTAGTTGATTTGGATCACATGATCACTCAGATGATTAGAGGGATGTCAATCTAAGTGGGAGTTCTTAAGTAATATGATTAATTGAACTTTAATTTATCATGAACTTAGTCCTGATAGTATTTTTCAAATAATGTTGTAGATCAATAGCTCATGTTGTTGCTTCCCTATGTTTTATATGTGTTCCTAGAGAAAACTAAGTTGAAAAATGATAGTAGAAATGATGCGGACTAGGTCCGTAATCTGAGGTTTATCCTCATTGCTGCATAGAAGAATTATGTCCTTAATGCACCGCTAGGTGACAGACCTATTGCAGGAGGAGATGCAGACGTTATGAACATTTGGCTAGCTCAATTTGATGACTACTCGATAGTTTTGTGCACCATACTTAACGGCTTAGAATCGGGACTTCAAAGACGTTTTGAACGTCATGGACCATATGAGATGTTTGAGGAGTTGAAGTTAATATTTCAAGCAAATACCCGAGTTGAGAGATATGAGGTCTCCAAAAGGTTCTATAGCTAAAAGATGGAGGAGAATTGCTCAACTAGTGAGCATGTGCTCAGATTGTCTGGGTACTACAATCGCTTGAATCAAGTGGGAGTTAATCTTCCAGATAAGATAGTGATTGAAAGAGTTCTCTAGTCACCATCACCAAGTTACCAGAACTTCGTGATGAACTATGGTATGCAAGGGATGACAAAAACGATTCCCGAGCTCTTCGTGATGTTGAAATCGACGAAGGTAGAAATCAAGAAAGAGCATCAAGTTTTGATGATTGACAAGACATCTAGTGCCAAGAAAAGGGCAAAGGGAAAGAAAGGGAACTTCAAGTAGAATGGCAAGCAAGTTGTCACTCCCATGAAGAAGCCCAAAACTGGACCAAAGCCTGAAACTGAGTGCTTCTACTGCAAAGGAAATGGTCACTGGAAGTGGAAATTCCCTGAATATTTGGTGAATAAGTAGGATGGCAAAGTGAACAAGGGTATATTTGATATACAGGTTATTGATGTGTACCATACTAGTGTTTATAGTAGCCCCTGAGTATTTGATACTTGTTCAGTTGCTAAAAATTAGTAACTCGAACCAGGAGTTACAGAATAAAGAGAGACTAGTTGAGGGTTAAGTGACGATGTGTGTTGGAAGTAGTTCCAAGATTGATATGATTATCATCGCACACTCCCTATACTTTCAGGATTAGTGTTAAACCTAAATAAATGTTATTTGGCGTTTGCGTTGAGCATGAATATGATTTGATCATGTTTGTTGCAATACGGTTATTCATTTAAAGTCAGAGAATAATTGTTGTTCTGTTTACATGAATAAAACCTTCGATGGTCATACACCCAAAGAAAATAGTTTGTTGGATCTCGATCGTAGTGATACACATATTCATAATATTGATGCCAAAAGATGCAAAGTTGATAATGATAGTGCAACTTATTTGTCGCACTGCCATTTAGGTCATATTGGTGTAAAGCGCATGAAGAAACTCCATAAAGATGGATTTTTGGAATCACTTGGTTATGAATCATTTAATGCTTGCGAACCGTGCCTTTTGGGTAAGATGACTAAAACTCCGTTCTCCGGGACAATGGAACGAGCTATTGACTTGTTGGAAATAATACATACCGATGTATGCAATCCAATGAGTGTTGATGCTCGTGGCGAGTATCATTATTTTCTAACCTTCACAGATGATTTGAGCTGATATGGGTATATCTACTTAATGAAACACAAGTCTGAAACGTTTGAAAACTTCAAAGAATTTCAGAGTGAAGTGGAGAATCATCGTAACAAGAAAATAAAGTTTCTACGATCTGATTGTGGAGGAGAATATTTGAGTTACGAGTTTGGCCTTCATTTAAAAACAATGTGGAATAGTTTCACAGCTCACGCCACATGGAACACCACAGCGTAATGGTGTGTCTGAATGTCGTAACCGCACTTTATTGGATATGGTGAGATCTATGATGTATCTTACTGATTTACCACTATCATTTTGGGGTTATGCATTAGAGACAGCTGCATTCACTTTAAATAGGGCACCATCAAAATCCGTTGAGACGGCGCCTTATGAACTGTGGTTTGGCAAGAAACCAAAGTTGTCATTTCTTAAAGTTTGGGGCTGTGATGCTTATGTGAAAAAGTTTCAACCTGATAAGCTCGAACCCAAATCGGAGAAGTGCATCTTCATAGGATACCCAAAAGTAACTGTTGGGTACACCTTCTATCACAGGTCCGAAGGCAAGATATTCGTTGCTAATAATGGATCCTTTCTAGAGAAGGAGTTTCTCCCGAAAGAAGTGAGTGGGAGGAAAGTAGAACTTGATGAGGTAACTATACTTGCTTCCTTATTGGAAAGTAGTTCATCACTGAAATCAGTTCCAGTGATGCCTACATTGATTAGTGAGGAAGTTAATGATGATGATCATGAAACTTAGGATCAGGTTACTACCAAACCTCGTAGGTCAACCAGAGTAAGATCCGCACCAGAGTGGTATGGTAATCCTGTTCTGGAGGTCATGTTACTTGACCATGACGAACCTACAGACTATGAGGAAGTGATGATGAGCCCAGATTTCGCGAAATGGCTTGAGGTCATGAAATCTAAGATGGGATCCATTTATGAGAAGAAAGTATGGACTTTAATTGACTTGCCCGATGATCGGTGAGTCATTGAAAATAAATGGATCTTCAAGAGGAAGACGAACGCTGATAGTTGTGTTACTATCTACAAAGCTCGAATTGTCGAAAAAGGTTTTTGACAAGTTCAAGGTGTTGAATACAATGAGATTTTCTCACTCGTAATGATGCTTAAAAGTCTGTCCGAATCATGTTAGCAATTGCCACATTTTATGAAATTTGGCAAATGGATGTCAAAACTGCATTCCTTAATGGATTTCTTAAAGAAGAGTTGTATATGATGCAACCAGAAGTTTTTGTCGATCCTAAAGGTTCTAACAAAATGTGCAAGCTCCGGTCATCCATCTATGGACTGGTGCAAGCATCTCAGAGTTGGAATATACGCTTTGATAAGTTGATCAAAGCATATAGTTTTATACAGACTTGTGGTGAAGCCTGTATTTACAATAAAGTGAGTGGGAGCACTACAACCTTTCTGATAAGTATATGTGAGTGACATATTGTTGATCAGAAATGATGTAGAATTTTCTAGAAAGCATAAAGGAGTATTTGAAAGGAGTTCTTCAAAAGAAAGACCTCAGTAAAGCTACTTACATATTGAGCATCAAGATCTATTGAGATAGATCAAGACGCTTGATAAGATTTTCAATGAGTACATACCTTGACAAGATTTTGAAGTAGTTCAAAATGGAACAGTCAAAGAAAGAGTTCTTGCCTGTGTTGCAAAGGTGTGAAATTGAGTAAGACTCAAATCCCGACCACGGCAGAAAATAGAAAGAGAATGAAAGTCATTCCCTATGCCTCAGTCATAGGTTCTATAAAGTATGCCATGCTATGGACCAGACCTATTGTATACCCTGCCCTGAGTTTGGCAAGGGAGTACAATAGTGATCTAGGAGTAGATCACTGGACATGGGTCAAAATTATCCTTAGTGGAATAAGGATATGTTTCTCGATTATGGAGGTGAAAAAAAAAGGTTTGTCATAAAGGGTTACGTCGATGCATGTTTTGACACTGATCCAGATGAATCTAATCTCAATCTGGATACATATTGAAAGTGGGAGCAATTAGCTAGAGTAGCTCCATGCAGAGCATTGTAGACATAGAATATTTGCAAAATACATACGGCTCTCAATGTGATAGACCCGTTGACTAAACTTCTCTCATGAGCAAAACATGATCACACCTTAGTACTCTTTGGGTGTTAATCACGTATCGATGTGAACTAGATTATTGACTCTAGTAAACCCTTTGGGCGTTGGTCACATGACGATATGAACTATGGGTGTTAATCACATGCAGATGTGAATATTAGTGTTAAATCACATGGTGATGTGAACTAGATTATTGACTCTAGTGCAAGTGGGACACAGGAGGAAATATGCCCTAGAGGCAATAATAAAGATATTATTTATTTCCTTATTTCATGATAAATGTTTATTATTCATGCTAGAATTGTATTAACCGGAAACATAATACATGTGTGAATACATTGACAAACATAGTGTCACTAGTATGCCTCTACTTGACTAGCTCGTTGAATCAAAGATGGTTAAGTTTGCTAGCCATAGACATGAGTTGTCATTTGATTAACGGGATTACATCATTAGAGAATGATGTTATTGACTTGACCCATTCCGTTAGCTTAGCACTTGATCGTTTAGTATGTTGCTATTGCTTTCTTCATGACTTATACATGTTCTTATGACTATGAGATTATGCAACTCCCATTTACCAGAGGAACACTTTGTGTGCTACCAAATATCACAACGTAACTGGGTGATTATAAAGGAGCTCTACAGGTGTCTCCGAAGGTACATGTTGAGTTGGCGTATTTCAAGATTAGGATTTGTCACTCCGATTGTCGGAGAGGTATCTCTGGGCCCTCTCGATAATGTACATTACCATAAGCCTTGCAAGCAATGTAGCTAATGAGTTAGTTACGGGATGATACATTACATAACAATAAAGAGACTTGCCGGTAACGAGATTGAACTAGCTATTAAGATACCTATGATCGAATCTCGGGCAAGTAACATACCGATGACAAAGGGAACAACGTATGTTGTTATGCGGTTTGACTGATAAAGATCATCGTAGAATATGTAGGAGCCAATACGAGCATCCAGGTTCCGCTATTGGTTATTGACTGGAGACGTGTCTCGGTCATGTCTACATAGTTCTCGAACCCATAGGGTCCGCACGCTTAAAGTTAGATGACGGTTATATTATGAGTTTATTGTTTTGATGTACCGAAGATAGTTTGGAGTCCCGGATGTGATCACGGACATGACGAGGAGTCTCGAAATGGTCAAGACATAAAGATTGATATATTGGATGACTATATTCGGACACCGGAATGGTTCCGGGGGTTATCGGATATATACCGGAGTACCGGGGGGGTTACCGGAACCCCCCGAGGGGCTTAATGGGCCTACATGGGCCTTAGTGGAAATAAAGGAGAATAAGGGGAGTGTGGGGCGCGCCCCCCCAAGGCCCAAACCGAATTGGTTTAGGGCAAGGGGGGTCGGCCCCCTCTTTCCTTCTCCTCCTCTCCATTTCCTTCCCCCTCTCCTACTACTAGGAAAGGGAGGAGTCCTACTCCTAGTGGGAGTAGGACACCCCCTCTTGACGCGCCTCTCCCTGGTCGACCACCTCCTCCCCTTGCTCCTTTATATACGGGGGCAGGGGGGGCACCCCAGAGACACAACAATTGATCATTGATCACTTAGCCATGTGCGGTGCCCCCCTCCACCATAATCCACCTTGATAATATCGTTGTGGTGCTTAGGCGAAGCCCTGCGTCGGTAGAACATCATCATCGTCACCACACCATCATGCTAACGGAACTCTCCCTCAAAGCTCGGCTGGATCAGAGTTCGAGGGACGTCATTGAGCTGAACGTGTGCTGAACTCGGAGGTGTCGTGCATTCGGTACTTGATCGGTCGGATCATGAAGACATACGACTACATCAACCGCGTTATGCTAACGCTTCCGCTTTTGGTCTACGAGGGTACGTGGACTACACTCTCCCCTCTCGTTGCTATGCATCACCATGCTCTTGCGTGTGCGTGGGTTTTTTTTTGAAATTACTATGTTACCCAACAGGTGGGGGCGCGCCCACCCCTACTGGGGGTGCCCCCTGCCTCATGGGCCCCCTGGTGGCGCTCTGGTGCCCATCTTCTACTATATGAAGTCTTTTACCGTGGAAAAAATCATAAGCAAGCTTACGGGACAAAACTCCGCCGCCACAAGGCGGAACCAATCTAGGGCTCCGGCGGAGCTGTTCTGCCGGGGAAACTTCCCTCCGGGAGAGGGAAATCATCACCATGGTCATCACCAACGACCCTCTCATCGGGAGGGGGTCAATCTCCATCAAAATCTTCACCAGCACCATCTCCTCTCAAACCCTAGTTCATCTCTTGTATCCAATCTTTGTACCCAAACCTCAGATTGGTACCTGTGCGTTGCTAGTAGTGTTGATTACTCCTTGTAGTTGATGCTAGTTGGTTTATCCAGTGGAAGATCATTTGTTCAGATCCTTAATGCATATTAATACTCCTCTCATCATGAACATGAATATGCTTTGTGAGTAGTTACGTTTGTTCCTAAGGACATGGGTGAAATCTTGCTATTAGTAGTCATGTGAATTTGGTATTCATTCGATATTTTGATGAGATGTATGTTGTCTCTCTAGTGGTGTTATGTGAACGTCGACTACATGACACTTCACCATTATTTGGGCCTAGAGGAAGCCATTGGGAAGTAATAAGTAGATGATGGGTTGCTAGAGTGACAGAAGCTTAAACCTTAGTTTATGTGTTGCTTCGTAAGGGGCTGATTTGGATCCACTAGTTTCATGCTATGGTTAGGTTTACCTTAATACTTCTTTTGTAGTTGCGGATGCTTGCAATAGGGGTTAATCATAAGTGGGATGCTTTTCCAAGAAAGGGCAGTACCCAAGCACCGGTCCACCCACATATCAAATTATCAAAGTAACGAACGTGAATCATATGAAAGTGATGAAAACTAGCTTGACGATAATTCCCATGTGTCCTCAAGAGCGCTTTTCTCATTATAAGAAATTATCCAGGCTTGTCCTTTGCTACAAAAAGGATTGGGCCATCTTGCTGCACCTTATTTACTTTCATTGCTTGTTACCCGTTACAGATTATCTTATCACAAAACTATCTGTTACCTACAATTTCAGTGCTTGCAGAGAATACCTTTTGAAAACCACGTGTCATTTCCTTCTGCTCCTTGTTGGGTTCGACACTCTTACTTATCGAAAAGACTATGATCGATCCCCTACACTTGTGGGTCATCAATGATCTATCCATGGAGATGCATAGCAACGAGGGGGAGAGTGTGTCTACGTACCCTCGTAGACCGTAAGCGGAAGCATTTCACAACACGGTTGATGTAGTTGAACTTTCTTCGTGATCCACCGATCGAGTACCGAATGTACGGCACCTCCGAGTTCTGCACACGTTCAACTCGGTGATGTCTCTCGCCTTCTTGATCCAGCAAGACGTCAAGGTAGTATATGAGTTCCGTCAGCATGACGGCATGGTGATGGTGATGGTGAAGTGATCCCTATAGGGCTTCGCCTAAGCACTATGAAAATATGATCGGGGAAGTAAACGGTGGAGGGGGCACCACACACGGCTAGGAAATTGTCTGGTGTGTGCTAGGGGCGCCCCCACATATATATAGGTGGGAGGGGGAGGGGAGAGGCCAAGAGGCACCCTGATACGTCCATTTTTCATCATGATTTTATATCAATATTTATTGCATTATGGGATGTTATTACACATTATATCACAATACTTATGTCCCTTCTCTCTTATTTTATAAGGTTTACATGAAGAGGGAGAATGCCGGCAGCTGGAATTCTGGACTAGAGAAGGAGCAAATATTAGAGACCTATTCTGCATAACTCCAAAAGTCCTGAAACTTCACAGAGATCAGTTTTGGAATATATTAAAAATATTGGAAGAAGAAAGCACCAGAGGAGGGCCACCAGTCAACCGCGAGGGTGGAGGGCACGCCCAACCCCCCTGGGTGCGCCCCCGGTAGGCCTCTAACTCCCATCTTCTGCTATGTGGTGTCTTTTACCCTGGAAAAAATAAGAGAGAAGCTTTCGGGACGAAGCACCGCCGTCTTAAGGTGGAACCTGGGCAGGACCAATCTAGGGCTCCGTCAGAGCTGCCGGGGAAACATTTTTTTTGACTATGCACAGTAGGGCAAAACCCCACTGCAATTTTTATATTATTGATAAAAACAAAGAGTACAAATATACAAGGCTTGAGATAAGCCCTAAAGAAACAAAAGAACTACTTGTACTAAACCAAACAGAAAAAATACAATATTTTATAGGACAAGACTGTCCAACCAAGAAATAAAAGAAGCAGCAAACTTCTCCTAAATTCTGAATTTGAGCAGTTTGATCTCTGAGAGGAAGATGAATTTCCATCTGTCAATGCTGGTAGGGATGTTGTTGAATATCTTATCATTCCTGATGATCCAAATTGCCCATGATGCAATCATAATGATCTCCATAGAGAAAGGTTGTTGTAGATTACCTCTTAGGTCTGGAATAGCTTCCATGATGGTGAGATTTCTTTGTCTGTTGGGACATAGGGTATCCCAACAAGAAGATGCAAAAGGGCAAGTCCAAAACAGGTGCTGCAGAGTTTCTTCTTGCAGACAACTTAGGGTAGCACAATTATAGTTTTCTAGATGAAAAGTTTTCCTCCTAAGAAGGTTCCTTGTGTTTAGCCTATCGTGCAGAAGTCTCCAGAAGAATACCTTGTGCTTAGGCTGGCAAGAACTCTTCCAAATCCAACTGAACTGTGGAGGAACAATTTTGACTCCTATCAAAAATTTGTAAGCTCTGGCCACAGAAAAAGTATTGTTTCCCCACATATAACTCCATGAGTCCAAGTGCTCTCTAAAATTAGATCCTCTTGAGGTATCACAAATCTCCTCCATCATCTCAAATTCCAAGAAGGCTTCTTGAGTCAGTGGCAGGTGAAATAAGTCTTCCAAGTAATCATACTGAAGCACCCTCTGCACAGAGAGGTTCTGATCTTTTACAAAGGAGTATAGATGAGGAAAGAATTGATTCAGACAGGCAGAGTGCCATAGGTCAGATCAAAACAGAGCAGATTTGCCATCTCCAATTGTGCATCTTGCCATGGATTTATAACTGTCAATGAGCCTCAAATTGCACTTCCACCAAAAGGATCCTTCCCATTTTTGCCCAGGCAGGATGCCATTATTATAGTAAGCCTCCCAAATGAGGTTGACCCAAGGAATGTTCTCCCTATTATAAAATTTGTGGAGATTTTTGAGCAAAAGAGCTTGATTTTGCACAAAGATGTTCATCACTCCAAGGCCACCCTGATTTTTTGGTCTACAAATAGTGGACCATGCTACCATAGCAGGTTTGTGGTCTTCCAAATCTGGTCCCCTCCAAAGACAATGTCTTAGGTATTTGTTAACTTAGTTTTTGATGGTTATAGGCACATCCAGGCAGCCCATGAAATATATAATTAGAGAATTGAACACTGACTTGACTAGAAGCATCCTTCCAGCAAGGGTCATAAAAGAGGATAAACCCACTAACTTTTTAGCAATTCCGTTAACAAGAGGCAAACATTGTTCCACTGTTGGTTTTAAAGGCCCAAGAGGCATGCCCAAGTAATTAAAAGGAAATGATCCCTTCTTGTAGTTCAAAGTACCTGTCAGTATTTCCATTTTCTCATCATTGACATTTATAGATATGAGGTTGGATTTGTTATAGTTGACCTTTAAACTAGTAGCATATGCAAAAGTGTGAAGTAGAGCTTTTAGGCAGTGGAGTTGAGTGGCATCAGCTTGCATGAGAATCAAAGTATCATCTGCATACTGCACAATTGGAAAATCTGGGCATGACTGCACTTGCAAAGGAGGAGTAAGAAGACCCAGGTTCATAACTCTGTTCATGATTGACTGTAGCAGGTCAGCAGCAAGCACAAAAAGGAGGGGAGAGAAGGGATCCCCTTGCCTTACTCCTCTGAGACAGTAGAATTTTTTTCCAGGACTATCATTGAGAAGCACTTGTGAAGAGGCAGATGTAAATAACATTTTAATCCAGCCAATCCATCTATCTCCAAAACCCTTTTCTTTTAGGATTTCAATGATTGTAGAGTGTTCAATGAGGTCAAATGCCTTTTCAAAATCACCATCGCCATCGTCATCACCATCGATCATCTCATCAAGAGGGGGTCAATCTCCATCAACATTTTCACCAGCACCATCTCCTCTGAAACCCTAGTTCATCTCTTCTATCTGATCTTTGTCTCAAAACCTCAGATTGGTACATGTCGGTTGCTAGTAGTGTTGATTACTCCTTGTAGTTCATGCTGTTGGGGAACGTAGTAATTTCAAAAAAAATTCCTACGCACACGCAAGATCATGGTGATGCATAGCAACTAGAGGGGAGAGTGTTGTCCACGTACCCTCGCAGACCAATAGCGGAAGCGTTATAACAATGCGGTTGATGTAGTCGTACGTCTTCATGGCCCGACCGATCAAGCATCGAAACTACGGCACCTCCGAGTTCTAGCACACGTTCAGCTCAATGATGATCCCCGGACTCCGATCCAGCAAAGTGTCGGGGAAGAGCTATGTCAGCACGACGGCGTGGTGACGATCTTGATGTTCTACCGTTGCAGGGCTTCGCCTAAGCATCGCTACAGTATTATCGAGGTGGACTATGGTGGAGGGGGCACCGCACATGGCTAAGAGATCCAAGGGATCAATTGTTGTGTCTATGGGGTGCCCCCCTCCTCCGTATATAAAGGAGTGGAGGAGGGGGCCGGCCAAGGGGGGTGGCGCGCCCAAGGGGGGAGTCCAACTCCCACCGAGAGTAGGACTCCCCCTTTTCCTATTAGGAGTAGGAGAGGGAAGGAAGAGGAAGGAGCGAGGAAGGAAAGGGGGGTCCGGCCCCCTCCCAATTCGGATTGGGCTTGGGGGGGCTCCCTTGCTCCTTTCCCCTCCTTTCCACTAAGGCCCAATAAGGCCCATATACCTACCGGGGGGTTCCGATAACCTCCCGGTGATCCGGTATTGTCCCAATCTCACCCGGAACCTTTCCGGTGTCCAAATATAGTCGTCCAATATATCGATCTTTATGCCTCGACCATTTCGAGACTCCTCGTCAAGTCCGTGATCATATCCAGGACTCCGAACAACCTTCGGTACATCAAAATATATAAACTCATAATGAAACTATCATCGTAACGTTAAGCGTGCGGACCCTATAGGTTCGAGAACAATGTAGACATGACCGAGACACATCTCCGGTCAATAACCAATAGCGGAACCTGGATGCTCATATTGGCTCCCACATATTCTACGAAGATCTTTATCGGTCAGACCGCATAACAACATACATTGTTCCCTTTGTCATCGGTATGTTACTTGCCCGAGATTAGATCGTTGGTATCTCAATACCTAGTTCAATCTCATTACCGGCAAGTCTCTTTACTTGTTCCGTAATACATCATCTCACAACTAACCCATTAGTTGCAATGCTTGCAAGGCTTAAGTGATGTGCATTACCAAGAGGGCCCAGAGATACCTCTCCGACAATCGGAGTGACAAATCCTAATATCGAAATACGCCAACCCAACATGTACCTTTGGAGACACCTGTAGAGCTCCTTTATAATCACCCAGTTACATTTTGACGTTTGGTAGCACACAACGTGTTCCTCCGGTAAACGGGAGTTGCATAATCTCATAGTCATAGGAACATGTATAAGTCATGAAGAAAGCAATAGCAATATACTAAACGATCGTGTGCTAAGCTAACGGAATGGGTCATGTCAATCACATCATTCTCCTAATGATGTGATCCCGTTAATCAAATGACAACACATGTCTATGGTTAGGAAACATAACTATCTTTGATCAACAAGCTAGTCAAGTAGAGGCATACTAGTGACACTCTGTTTGTCTATGTATTCACACATGTATTATGTTTCCGGTTAATACAATTCTAGCATGAATAATAAACATTTATCATGATATAAGGAAATAAATATTAACTTTATTATTGCCTCGAGAGCATATTTCCTTCAGTCTCCCACTTGCACTAGAGTCAATAATCTAGATTACACTATAATGATTCTAACACCCATGGAGCCTTGGTGCTGATCATGTTTTGCTCGTGGAAGAGGCTTAGTCAACGGGTCTGCTACATTCAGATCCGTATGTATCTTGCAAATTTCTATGTCTCCCACTTGGACTAAATCCCGAATGGAATTGAAGCGTCTCTTGATGTGCTTGGTTCTTTTGTGAAATCTGGATTCCTTCGCGAAAGCAATTGCACAAGTATTGTCACAAAAGATTTTCATTGGACCCGATGCACTAGGTATGACACCTAGATCGGATACGAACTCCTTCATCCAGACTCCTTCGTTTGCTGCTTCCGAAGCAGCTATGTACTCCGCTTCACATGTAGATCCCGCCACAACGCTTTGTTTAGAACTGCACCAACTGACAGCTCCACCGTTCAATGTAAACACGTATCCGGTTTGCGATTTAGAATCGTCCGGATCAGTGTCAAAGCTTGCATCAACGTAACCATTTACGATGAGCTCTTTGTCACCTCCATAAACGAGAAACATATCCTTAGTCCTTTTCAGGTATTTCAGGATGTTCTTGACCGCTGTCCAGTGATCCACTCCTGGATTACTTTGGTACCTCCCTGCTAAACTTATAGCAAGGCACACATCAGGTCTGGTACACAGCATTGCATACATGATAGATCCTATGGCTGAAGCATAGGGAACTTCTTTCATCTTTTCTCTATCTTCTGCAGTGGTCGGGCATTGAGTCTTACTCAACTTCACACCTTGTAACACAGGCAAGAACCCTTTCTTTGCTTGATCCATTTTGAACTTCTTCAAAACTTTGTCAAGGTATGTGCTTTGTGAAAGTCCAATTAAGCGTCTTGATCTATCTCTATAGATCTTAATGCCCAATATGTAAGCAGCTTCACCGAGGTCTTTCATTGAAAAACTTTTATTCAAGTATCCTTTTATGCTATCCAGAAATTCTATATCATTTCCGATCAGCAATATGTCATCTACATATAGTATCAGAAATGCTACAGAGCTCCCACTCACTTTCTTGTAAATACAGGCTTCTCCAAAAGTCTGTATAAAACCAAATGCTTTGATCACACTATCAAAGCGTTTATTCCAACTCCGAGAGGCTTGCACCAGTCCATAAATGGATCGCTGGAGCTTGCACACTTTGTTAGCTCCCTTTGGATCGACAAAACCTTCCGGTTGCATCATATACAATTCTTCTTCCAGAAATCCATTCAGGAATGCAGTTTTGACATCCATCTGCCATATTTCATAATCATAAAATGCGGCAATTGCTAACATGATTCGGACAGACTTAAGCATCGCTACGGGTGAGAAGGTCTCATCGTAGTCAACCCCTTGAACTTGTCGAAAACCTTTCGCGACAAGTCGAGCTTTGTAGACAGTAACATTACCGTCAGCGTCAGTCTTCTTCTTGAAGATCCATTTATTTTCAATTGCTTGCCGATCATCGGGCAAGTCAACCAAAGTCCACACTTTGTTCTCATACATGGATCCCATCTCAGATTTCATGGCCTCAAGCCATTTTGCGGAATCTGGGCTCACCATCGCTTCTTCATAGTTCGTAGGTTCATCATGGTCTAGTAACATGACTTCCAGAACAGGATTACCGTACCACTCTGGTGCGGATCTTACTCTGGTTGATCTACGAGGTTCAGTAACAACTTGATCTGAAGTTTCATGATCATCATCATTATCTTCCTCACTAATTGGTGTAGGTGTCATAGAAACCTGTTTCTGCGATATACTACTTTCCAATAAGGGAGCAGGTATAGTTACCTCATCAAGTTCTACTTTCCTCCCACTCACTTCTTTCGAGAGAAACTCCTTCTCTAGAAAGTTTCCGAATTTAGCGACAAACGTCTTGCCTTCGGATCTGTGATAGAAGGTGTACCCAACAGTCTCCTTTGGGTATCCTATGAAGACACATTTCTCCGATTTGGGTTCGAGCTTATCAGGTTGAAGCTTTTTCACATAAGCATCGCAGCCCCAAACTTTCAGAAACGACAACTTTGGTTTGTTGCCAAACCACAGTTCATAAGGCGTCGTCTCAACGGATTTTGATGGTGCCCTATTTAACGTGAATGCGGCCGTCTCTAAAGCATAACCCCAAAATGATAGCGGTAAATCTGTAAGAGACATCATAGATCGCACCATATCTAGTAAAGTACGATTACGACGTTCGGACACACCATTACGCTGTGGTGTTCCGGGTGGCGTTAGTTGCGAAACTATTCCGCATTGTTTCAAATGTAGACCAAACTCGTAACTCAAATATTCTCCTCCACGATCAGATCGTAGAAACTTTATTTTCTTGTTACGATGATTTTCAACTTCACTCTGAAATTCTTTGAACTTTTCAAATGTTTCAGACTTATGCTTCATTAAGTAGATATACCCATATCTGCTCAAATCATCTGTGAAGGTGAGAAAATAACGATATCCGCCACGAGCCTCAACATTCATCGGACCACATACATCTGTATGTATGATCTCCAATAAATCAGTTGCTCTCTCCATAGTACCGGAGAACGGTGTTTTAGTCATCTTGCCCATGAGGCACGGTTCGCAAGTACCAAGTGATTCATAATCAAGTGGTTCCAAAAGTCCATCAGTATGGAGTTTCTTCATGCGCTTTACACCGATATGACCTAAACGGCAGTGCCACAAATAAGTTGCACTATCATTATCAACTCTGCATCTTTTGGCTTCAACATTATGAATATGTGTATCACTACTATCGAGATTCAATAAAAATAGACCACTCTTCAAGGGTGCATGACCATAAAAGATATTACTCATATAAATAGAACAACCATTATTCTCTGATTTAAATGAATAACCGTCTCGCATCAAACAAGATCCAGATATAATGTTCATGCTCAACGCTGGCACCAAATAACAATTATTTAGGTCTAAAACTAATCCCGAAGGTAGATGTAGAGGTAGCGTGCCGACCGCGATCACATCGACTTTGGAACCATTTCCCACGCGCATCGTCACCTCGTCCTTAGCTAATCTTCGCTTAATCCGTAGTCCCTGTTTCGAGTTGCAAATATTAGCAACAGAACCAGTATCAAATACCCAGGTGCTACTGCGAGCATTAGTAAGGTACACATCAATAACATGTATATCACATATACCTTTGTTCACCTTGCCATCCTTCTTATCCGCCAAATACTTGGGGCAGTTCCGCTTCCAGTGACCAGTCTGCTTGCAGTAGAAGCACTCAGTTTCAGGCTTAGGTCCAGACTTGGGTTTCTTCTCCTGAGCAGCAACTTGTTTGCTGTTCTTCTTGAAGTTTCCCTTCTTCTTCCCTTTGCCCTTTTTCTTGAAACTAGTGGTCTTGTTAACCATCAACACTTGATGCTCCTTTTTGATTTCTACCTCCGCAGCTTTTAGCATCGCGAAGAGCTCGGGAATAGTCTTTTCCATCCCTTGCATATTATAGTTCATCACAAAGCTCTTGTAGCTTGGTGGCAGTGATTGGAGAATTCTGTCAATGACGCTATCATCCGGAAGATTAACTCCCAGTTGAATCAAGTGATTATTATACCCAGACATTTTGAGTATATGCTCACTGACAGAACTGTTCTCCTCCATCTTGCAGCTGTAGAACTTATTGGAGACTTCATATCTCTCAATCCGGGCATTTGCTTGAAATATTAACTTCAACTCTTGGAACATCTCATATGCTCCATGACGTTCAAAACGTCGTTGAAGACCCGGTTCTAAGCCGTAAAGCATGGCACACTGAACTATAGAGTAGTCATCAGCTTTGCTCTGCCAGACGTTCATAACATCTGGCGTTGCTCCAGCAGCAGGCCTGGCACCCAGCGGTGCTTCCAGGACGTAATTCTTCTGTGCAGCAATGAGGATAATCCTCAAGTTACGGACCCAGTCCGTGTAATTGCTACCATCATCTTTCAACTTTGCTTTCTCAAGGAACGCATTAAAATTCAACGGAACAACAGCACGGGCCATCTATCTACAATCAACATAGACAAGCAAGATACTATCAGGTACTAAGTTCATGATAAATTTAAGTTCAATTAATCATATTACTAAAGAACTCCCACTTAGATAGACATCCCTCTAATCCTCTAAGTGATTACGTGATCCATATCAACTACACCATGTCCGATCATCACGTGAGATGGAGTAGTTTCAACGGTGAACATCAATATGTTGATCATATCTACTATATGATTCACGCTCGACCTTTCGGTCTCCGTGTTCCGAGGCCATATCTGTTATATGCTAGGCTCGTCAAGTTTAACCTGAGTATTCCGCGTGTGCAACTGTTTTGCACCCGTTGTATTTGAACGTAGAGCCTATCACACCCGATCATCACGTGGTGTCTCAGCACGAAGAACTTTCGCAACGGTGCATACTCAGGGAGAACACTTTTACTATGATAATTTAGTGAGGGATCATCTTATAATGCTACCGTCAATCAAAGCAAGATAAGATGCATAAAAGATAAACATCACATGCAATCAATATAAGTGATATGATATGGCCATCATCATCTTGTGCTTGTGATCTCCATCTTCGAAGCACCGTCATGATCACCATTGTCACCGGCGCGACACCTTGATCTCCATCGTAGCATCGTTGTCGTCTCGCCAATCTTATGCTTCTACGACTATCGCTACCGCTTAGTGATAAAGTAAAGCATTACAGGGCGATTGCATTGCATACAATAAAGCGACAACCATATGGCTCCTGCCAGTTGCCGATAACTCTGTTACAAAACATGATCATCTCATACAATAAAATTTAGCATCATGTCTTGACCATATCACATCACAACATGCCCTGCAAAAACAAGTTAGACGTCCTCTACTTTGTTGTTGCAAGTTTTACGTGGCTGCTACGGGCTTAGCAAGAATCGTTCTTACCTACGCATCAAAACCACAACGATAGTTTGTCAAGTTGGTGCTGTTTTAACCTTCGCAAGGACCGGGCGTAGCCACACTCGGTTCAACTAAAGTTGGAGAAACTGACACCCGCCAGCCACCTGTGTGCAAAGCACGTCGGTAGAACCAGTCTCGCGTAAGCGTACGCGTAATGTCGGTCCGGGCCGCTTCATCCAACAATACCGCCGAACCAAAGTATGACATGCTGGTAAGCAGTATGACTTATATCGCCCACAACTCACTTGTGTTCTACTCGTGCATATGACATCTACGCATAAAACCTGGCTCGGATGCCACTGTTGGGGAACGTAGTAATTTCAAAAAAAATTCCTACGCACACGCAAGATCATGGTGACGCATAGCAACGAGAGGGGAGAGTGTTGTACACGTACCCTCGTATACCGATAGCGGAAGCGTTATAACAACGCGGTTGATGTAGTCATACGTCTTCACGGCCCGACCAATCCAGCACCGAAACTACGGCACCTCCGAGTTCTAGCACACGTTCAGCTCGATGACGATCCCCGGACTCCGATCCAGCAAAGTGTCGGGGAAGAGTTCTGTCAGCACGACGGCGTGGTGTTGATCTTGATGTTCTACCGTCGTAGGGCTTCGCCTAAGCACCGCTACAGTATTATCGAGGTGGACTATGGTGGAGGGGGGCACCGCACACGGCTAAGAGATCCAAGGGATCAATTGTTGTGTCTATGGGGTGCCCCCCTCCTTCGTATATAAAGGAGTGAAGGAGGGGGCTGACCAAGGGGGGTGGCGCACCCAAGGGGGGAGTCCAACTCCCACCGGGAGTAGGACTCCCCCTTTTCCTATTAGAAGTAGCAGAGGGAAGGAAGAGGAAGGAGGGAGGAAGGAAAGGGGGGCCGCCCCCCTCCCAATTCGGATTGGGCTTGGGGGGAGGCGCCCCCTCCCTTGCTCCTTTCCCCTCCTTTCCACTAAGGCCCAATAAGGCCCATATACCTCCCGGGGGGTTCCGATAACCTCCCGGTGATCCGGTATTATCCCAATCTCACCCGGAACCTTTCCGGTGTCCAAATATAGTCGTCCAATATATCGATCTTTATGTCTCGACCATTTCGAGACTCCTCGTCAAGTCCGTGATCATACCCGGGACTCCGAACAGCCTTCGGTACATCAAAATATATAAACTCATAATGAAACTGTCATCATAATGTTAAGTGTGCGGACCCTACGGGCTCGAGAACAATGTAGACATGACCGAGACACGTCTCCGGTCAATAACCAATAGAGGAACATGGATGCTCATATTGGCTCCCACATATTCTACGAAGATCTTTATCGGTCAGACCGCATAACAACATACGTTGTTCCCTTTGTCATCGGTATGTTACTTGCCCGAGATTCGATCGTTGGTATCTCAATACCTAGTTCAATCTCGTTACCGGCAAGTCTCTTTACTCGTTCTATAATACATCATCTCACAACTAACCCATTAGTTGCAATGCTTGCAAGGCTTAAGTGATGTGCATTAACGAGAGGGCCCAGAGATACCTCTCCGACAATCGGAGTGACAAATCCTAATCTCGAAATACGCCAACCCAACATGTACCTTTGGAGACACCTGTAGAGCTCCTTTATAATCACCCAGTTACGTTGTGACGTTTGGTAGCACACAAAGTGTTCCTCCGGTAAACGGGAGTTGCATAATCTCATAGTCATAGGAACATGTATAAGTCATGAAGAAAGCAATAGCAATATACTAAATGATCGTGTGCTAAGCTAACAGAATGGGTCATGTCAATCACATCATTCTCCTAATGATGTGATCCCGTTAATCAAATGACAACACATGTCTATGGTTAGGAAACATAACCATCTTTGATCAACAAGCTAGTCAAGTAGAGGCATACTAGTGACACTCTATTTGTCGATGTATTCACACATGTATTATGTTTCCAGTTAATACAATTCTAGCATGAATAATAAAAATTTATCATGATATAAGGAAATAAATAATAACTTTATTATTGCCTCTAGGGCATATTTCCTTCACATGCTAGTTGGTTTATTCGGTGGAAGATCATATGTTTAGATCATTAATGCTATTCAATACCCCTCTGATTATGAACATGAATATGCTTTGTGATTAGTTATGTTTGTTCCTGAGGACATGGGAGAAGTCTTGTTATAAGTAATCATGTGAATTTCATATTTGTTCGATATTTTGATGAGATGTATGTTGTCTCTCCTCTAGTGGTATTATGTGAAAGTCGACTACACGACACTTCACCATGATTTGGGCCTAGGGGAAGGCATTGGGAAGTAATAAGTAGATGATGGGTTGCTAGAGTGACAGAAGCTTAAACTCTAGTTTATGTGTTGCTTCGTAAGGGGCTGATTTGGATCCATATGTTTTATGTTATGGTTTGGTTGACCTTAATTCTTCTTTCATAGTCGCGGATGCTTGCGAGAGGGGTTAATCATAAGTGGGAGGCTTTGCTATGTCTTGAGCTTGTGTTGGTTTTCCTTGAAGAGGAAAGGGTGATGCAGCAATAGTAGCGTAAGTATTTCCCTCAGTTTTTGAAAACCAAGGTATCAATCCAGTCGGAGGCTCCCCAAAAGTCCCACGCACCTACACAAACAAACAAGAACTCGCAACCAAGGCAATAAAGGGGTTGTCAATCCCTTCATGGCCACTTGCGAAAGTGAGATCTGATAGAGATAGTATGATAAGATAAATATATTTTTGGTATTTTTGATATAGAATGGAAAAGTAAAGATGCAAATAAAAGTAGATTGAAAGCTTATATGATAAAAGATAGACCCGAGGGCCATAGGTTTCACTAGTGGCTTCTCTCAAGATAGCATAAGTATTACGGTGGGTGAACAAATTACTGTTGAGCAATTGATAGAAAAGTGAATAATTATGAGATTATCTAGGCATGATCATGTATATAGGCATCACATCTGTGACAAGTAGACCGACTCCTGCCTGCATCTACTACTATTACTCCACACATCGACCGCTATCTAGCATGCATCTAGAGTATTAAGTTCATAAAGAACAGAGTAGCGCATTAAGAAAGATGACATGATGTAGAGGGATAAACTCATGCAATATGATATAAACCCCATCTTTTTATCCTCGATGGCAACAATACAATACGTGCCTTGCTGCCCCTGCTATCACTAGGAAAGGACACCGCAAGATTGAACCCAAAGCTAAGCACTTCTCCCATTGCAAGAAAGATCAATCTAGTAGGCCAAACCAAACTGATAATTCTAAGAGACTTGCAAAGATAACTTAATCACACATAAAAGAATTCATAGGAGATTCAAATATTTCTCATAGATAAACTTGATCATAAACCCACAATTCATTGGATCTTGACAAACAAACTGCAAAAAGAGTTTAGAATAGATCTCCAAGAAGATCAAGGAGAACATGGTATTGAGATTCAAAGAGAGTGAAGAAGCCATCTAGCTAATAACTATGGACCCGAAGGTCTGTGGTAAACTACTCACAACTCATCGGAGAGGCTATGGTGTTGATGTAGAAGCCCTCCATGGTCGATCCCCCCTCCGGCGGAGCACCGATGAAGGCTCCAAGATAAGATCTCGTGGATACAGAAGGTTGCGGCGGTGTAATTAGGTTTTCATGGTCTGTTCTAATGTTCTTGGGGTGCGTGGGTATATATAGGAGGAAGAAGTAGGTCGGTGGACGCCCGAGGGGCCCACAAGATAGGGGGCGCGCCCAGTAGGGGGGGTGCCCTCCACCCTCGTGGCTTCCTTGATTGCTTCTTGACTTGCACTCCAAGTCCTCTGGATTACGTTCGTTCCAAAAAATCACGCTCCCGAAGGTTTCATTGCGTTTGGACTCTGTTTGATATTCCTTTTCTTTGAAATACTGAAATAGGAAAAAAAAACAGCAATACGGGTTGGGCCTCCGGTTAGTAGGTTAGTCCCAAAAATGATATAAAAGTGTAAAGTAAAGCCCATAAACATCCAAAACGGGTAATATAATAGCATGGAACAATCAAAAATTATAGATACGTTGGAGATGTATCAAGCATCCCCAAGCTTAATTCATGCTCGTCCTCGAGTAGGTAAATGATAAAAACAGAATTTTTGATGTGGAATTCTACCTAGCATAATTCTCAATGTAATTTTATTTATTGTGGCATGAATGTTCCAATCCAAAAGATTCAAAATAAAAGTTCATATTGACATAAGAAATAATAATACTTCAAGCATACTTAATCAAGCAATCATGTCTTCTCAAAATAACATGGCCAAAGAAAGTTATCCCTACAAAATCATATAGTCTGGCTGTTGCTCTATCTTCATCACAAAAAGTATTTAATCATGCACAACCCCGATGACAAGCCAAGCAATTGTTTCATACTTTACTAATCTCAAACTTTTTCAACTTTCACGCAATACATGAGCATGAGCCATGGACATAACACTATATGTGGAATAGAATGGTGGTTGTGGAGAAGACAAAAAAGGAGGAAGATAGTCTCACATCAACTAGGCATATCAACGGGCTATGGAGATGCCCATTAATAGATATCAATGTGAGTGAGTAGGGATTGCCATGCAACGGATGCACTAGACCTATAAATGTATGAAAGCTCAACAAAAGAAACTAAGTGGGTGTGCATCCAACTCGCTTGCTCACGAAGACCTAGGGCCTTTTGAGGAAGCCCATCATAATATACAAGCCAAGTTCTATAATGAAAAATTCCCACTAGTATATGAAAGTGACAACATAGGAGACTCTCTATCATGAAGATCATGGTGCTACTTTGAAGCACAAGTGTGGTAAAAAGGATAGTAGCATTGTCCCTTCTCTCTTTTTCTCTCATCTTTTTATTTGGCCTTTCTCTTTTTTTTATTTGGCCTTTCTTTTTTTCTTTTTTTTAAAGTCCGAAGTCTCATCCCGACTTGTGGGGGAATCATAGTCTCCATCATCCTTTCCTCACTGGGGCAATGCTCTAATAATGAAGATCATCACACTTTTATTTACTTACAACTCAAGATTACAACTCAATACTTAGAACAAGATATGACTCTATATGAATGCCTCCGGCAGTGTACCGGGATATGCAATGAATCAAGAGTGACATGTATGAAAATTATGAAGCTTGCCACAAATACGATGTCAACTACATGATCATGCAAAGAGCAATATGACAATAATGATGCGTGTCATATAAACGGAACGGTGGAAAGTTGCATGGCAATATATCTCAGAATGGCTATGGAAATGCCATAATAGGTAGGTATGGTGGCTGTTTTGAGGAAGGTATATGGTGGGTGTATGGTATCGGCAAATGTTGCGCGCACAAGAAAGGCTAGCAATGGTGGAAGGGTGAGAGTGCGTATAATCCATGGACTCAACATTAGTCATGAAGAACTCATATACTTATTGCAAAAATCTACAAGTTATCAAAAACAAAGTATTACGCGCATGCTCCTAGGGGGGTAGACTGGTAGGAAAATACCATCGCTCGTCCCCGACCGCCACTCATAAGGAAGACAATTAATAAATAAAACTGTGCTCCAACTTCATCACAAAGCGGTTCACCATACGTGCATGCTACGGGAATCACAACCTTTAGCACAAGCATTCTTTAAATTCATAATCACCCAACTAGCATGACTTTAATATTACTACCTCTATATCTCAAAACAATTATCAAGTATCAAATTGATCATAGCATCCAATTCACTTCCTATAATAGTTTTTATTATACCCAACTTGGATGCTCATCATTCTAGGAGCAATTTTATAACCATAGCAAAAACCATGCTGTTCTAAGAGACTCTAAAAATAATATAAGTGAAGCATGAGAGATCAACAATTTCTTCAAAATTAAGCCACCATCGTGCTCTAAAAAATACAAGTAAAGCACTAGAGCAAAAACTATCAAGCTCAAAAAATATAAGTGAAGCACATAGCGTATTCTAATAAATTCTAATTCAAGTGGGCTTCTCCCAAAAGGTGTGTACAGTAAGGATGATTGTGTTAAACTAAAAAGCAAAGAGTAATATCATACAAGACGCTCCAAGCAAAACACATATCATGTGGCGAATAAAAATATAGCTCCAAGTAAAGTTACCAATGAACGAAGACGAAAGAGGGGATGCTTTTCGGGGGCATCCCCAAGCTTAGGATTTTGGCTGTTCTTGAATGTCTTGGGGTGCCATGGGCATCCCCAAGCTTAGGCTCTTGCGACTCCTTATTCCATAGTCCATCAAATCTTTACCCAAAACTTGAAAACTTCATAACACAAAACTCAACAGGAAATCTCATAAGCTCCGTTAGTGAAAGAAAGCAAAACCACCACATAAGGTACTATAATGAACTCATTATTTATTTATAATGGTGTTAAACATACTGTATTTCAAGTTCTCTATAGTTCATACCACTTAATACTAGCCATAGATGCATCAAAATAAGCAATCAACACACGAAAAGCAGAATCACTCAAAAACAGAACAGTCTGTAGCAATCTATAACTCTCGAATACTTCTGGAACTCTAAAAATCCTACAAAAATAGGAAGTCCTGGAAAATTTGTCTGTTGATCTACAGCAAAAATAATCAACGCAAAATCACGTTTCTTTGAATTACGAAAATTATTTCCGTGCACGCAAAGTTTCTGTTTTTCAGTAGAATCAAATTAACTATCACCATAGGTTATCCTATAGGTTCTACTTGGCACAAACACTAATTAAAACACATCTAATCAGAAGGTATATGCAAAATTTATTACTAAACAGAAACAAAAACAAAAAACACAAATAAAATTGGGTTGCCTCCCAACTAGCGCCTTTCTTTAAAGCCTTTTTAGCTAGGCATTGAGATTTCAATGATGCTCACATGAAGAATTGAAGCACAAAGAGAGCATCATAAAACATGTGACAAACACACTTAAGTCTAACATACTTCCTATGCATAGGCATCTTGTAAGCAAACAAATTATCAAGGCAAGCAAAAACTAGCAGATGCAAGGAAGAACAAAGAGATGATAGCAATCTCAACATGAAGAGAGGTAATTTAGTAACATGAAAATTTCTACAACCATATTTTCCTCTCTCATAATAATTACATGTAGGATCATAAGAAAATTCAACAAAATAGTTATCACATAAAATATTTTCAACACGATCCACATGCATGCGAAGTTGACACTCTTCCAAAATAGTGGGATTAACATTAACTAAAGTCATGACCTCTCCAAGCCCACTTTTATCTAAAATTTCATAAGATTGATCAAAATCCATATATATGGGATCTAAAGTTGACACTCTTCCAAACCCACTTTCAATAATATTGCAAACACTATTATCAATCTCATATTCATCATGGGGGTTAAATAAATTTTCAAGATCAAAAGAAGAATCACCCCAATCATGATCATTGCAACAAGTAGTAGACATAGCAAAACTAGCATCCCCAAGCTTAGGGTTTTGCATATTATTAGCACAATTGACATCAAGAGAATTTATAGTAACATCATTGCAATCATGCTTTTTATTCAAAGAGTTATCGTGAATCTCTTCATAAATTTCTTCATCATAATTTTTAGATTCACAAATTTCAAGCAAAGCTTCATAAAGATAATCTAGTGCACAAAACTCACTAGCGATTGGTTCATCATAATTGGATCTCTTAAAAAGATTAGCAAGCAGATGAGGATCCATAGATCTTAGCTTCTCTGTTTAGAAATAAATAAACAACTATTCCAACTAAACGACCAAAGGAGCCAAGTAAGACATCAAAGCAAATGAAAAGACGATCAGAAGAAGGGCGAATAAAACGGCAAGGGTGAAGTGGGGGAGAGGAAAACGAGAGGCAAATGGCAAATAATGTAAATGAGAGGGATATGAGTTTGTGATGGGTACTTGGTATGTCTTGACTTGAGCGAAGACCTCCCCGGCAACGGTGATAGAAATCCTTCTTGCTACGTCTTGAGCTTGTGTTGGTTTTCCTTGAAGAGGAAAGGGTGATGCAGCAATAGTAGCGTAAGTATTTCCCTCAGTTTTTGAGAACCAAGGTATCAATCCAGTAGGAGGCTCCTCAAAAGTCCCACGCACCTACACAAACAAACAAGAACTCGCAACCAACGCAATAAAGGGGTTGTCAATCCCTTCACGGCCACTTGTGAAAGTGAGATCTGATAGAGATAGTATGATAAGATAAATATATTTTTGGTATTTTATGATATAGATTGAAAAAGTAAAGATGCAAATAAAAGTAGATTGAAAGCTTATATGATAAAAGATAGACCCAGGGGGCATAGGTTTCACTAGTGGCTTCTCTCAAGATAGCATAAGTATTACGGTGGGTGAAAAAATTAATGTCGAGCAATTGATAGAAAAGCGAATAATTATGTGATTATCTAGGCATGATCATGTATATAGGCATCACGTCCGTGAGACCGACTCCTGTCTGCATCTACTACTATTACTCCACACATCGACCGCTATCCAGCATGCATCTAGAGTATTAAGTTCATAAAGAACAGAGTAACGCATTAAGAAAGATGACATGATGTAGAGGGATAAACTCGTGCAATATGATATAAATGTTGGGGAACGTAGTAATTTCAAAAAAAAATCCTACGCACATGCAAGATCATGGTGATGCATAGCAACGAGAGGGGAGAGTGTGTCCACGTACCCTCGTAGACCAAAAGCGGAAGCGTTAGAACAACGCGGTTGATGTAGTCGTACGTCTTCACGGCCCGACCGATCAAGCACCGAAACTACGGCACCTCCGAGTTCTAGCACACGTTCAGCTCGATGACGTCCCTCGAACTCTGATCCAGCCGAGTGTCGAGGGAGAGTTCCGTCAGCACGACGGCGTGGTGATGATCTTGATGTACTACCGACGCAGGGCTTCGCCTAAGCACCGCTACGATATTATCGAGGTGGATTATGGTGGAGGGGGGCACCGCACACGGCTAAGACATCCAAGGGATCAATTGTTGTTGTGTCTAGAGGTGCCCCCCTGCCCCCGTATATAAAGGAGCAAGGGGGGAGGGGGCGGCCGGCCTAGTAGGGGCGCGCCAAGGGGAGTCCTACTCCCACCGGGAGTAGGACTCCCTCCTTCCTTGTTGGAGTAGGAGAAGGGGAAAGAGGGGGAGAGGAGGAAGGAAAAGGGGGCCGCACCCCTTGTCCAATTCGGACCAGAGGGGGGCTGCGCGCCTCCTTCCTTTCGGCCTCTCTCCTCTATTCCCGTATGGCCCAATAAGGCCCATATACTCCTCGGCGAATTCCCGTAACTCTCCGGTACTCCGAAAATACCCGAATCACTCGGAACCTTTCCGAACTCCGAATATAGTCGTCCAATATATCGATCTTTACATCTCGACCATTTCGAGACTCCTCGTCATGTCCCCGATCTCATCCGGGACTCCGAACTCCTTCGGTACATCAAAACTCATAAACTCATAATATAACTGTCATCGAAACCTTAAGCGTGCGGACCCTACGGGTTCGAGAACAATGTAGACATGACCTAGAACTATTCTCGGTCAATAACCAATAGCGGAACCTGGATGCTCATATTGGCTCCCACATATTCTACGAAGATCTTTATCAGTCAAACCGCATAACAACATACGTTGTTCCCTTTGTCATCGGTATGTTACTTGCCCGAGATTCGATCGTCGGTATCCAATACCTAGTTCAATCTCGTTACCGGCAAGTCTCTTTACTCGTTATGTAATGCATCATCCCGTAACCAACTCATTTGGTCACATTGCTTGCAAGGCTTATAATGATATGCATTACCGAGAGGGCCCAGAGATACCTCTCCGACAATCGGAGTGACAAAACCTAATCTCGAAATACGCCAACTCAACATGTACCTTCGGAGACACCTGTAGTACTCCTTTATAATCACCCAGTTACGTTGTGACGTTTGGTAGTACCCAAAGTGTTCCTCCGGTAAACGGGAGTTTCATAATTCTCATAGTTACAGGAACATGTATAAGTCATGAAGAAAGCAATAGCAACATACTAAACGATCAAGTGCTAGGCTAACGGAATGGGTCATGTCAATCACATCATTCTCCTAATGATGTGATCCCATTAATAAAATGACAACTCTTTTGTCCATTGCTAGGAAACATAACCATCTTTGATAAACGAGCTAGTCAAGTAGAGGCATACTAGTGACACTATGTTTGTCTATGTATTCACACATGTATTATGTTTCCGGTTAATACAATTCTAGCATGAATAATAAACATTTATCATGAAATAAGGAAATAAATAATAACTTTATTATTGCCTCTAGGGCATATTTCCTTCAATAAACCCCATCTTTTTATCCTCGATGGCAACAATACAATACATGCTTTGCTGCCCCTTCTGTCACTGGGAAAGGAGACCGCAAGATTGAACCCAAAGCTAAGCACTTCTCCCATTGCAAGAAAGATCAATCTAGTAGGCAAACCAAACTGATAATTCGAAGAGACTTGCAAAGATAACTTAATCAGACATAAAAGAATTCAGAGGAGATTCAAATATTTCTCATAGATAAACTTGATCATAAACCCACAATTCATCGGATCTCGACAAACACACCGCAAAAAGAGTTACATCAAATAGATCTCCAAGAAGATCAAGGGGAACATGGTATTGAGATGCAAAGAGAGAGAAGAAGCCATCTAGCTAATAACTATGGACCCGAAGGTCTGTGGTAAACTACTCACAACTCATCGGAGAGGCTATGGTGTTGATGTAGAAGCCCTCCATGGTCGATCGCCCCCTCTGTCGGAGCGCCGACAAAGGCTCCAAGATGGGATCTCGCAGATACAAAAGGTTGCGGCGGTGGAATTAGGTTTTCATGGTCTGTTCTGATGTTCTCGGGGTACATGGGTCAGTGGACGCCCGAGGGGCCCACGAGATAGGGGGGCGCGCCTAGTAGGGGGCGCACCCTCCACCATCGTGGCTTCCTTGGTTGCTTCTTGACTTGCACTCCAAGTCCTCTGGATTACGTTCGTTCCAAAAATCACGCTCCCTAAGGTTTCATTGCGTTTGGACTCTGTTTGATATTCCTTTTCTTCGAAATACTGAAATAGGCAAAAAAAACAATACTGGTTGGGCCTCCGGTTAGTAGGTTAGTCCCAAAAATGATATAAAAGTGTAAAGTAAAGCCCATAAACATCCAAAATGGGTAATATAATAGCATGGAATAATAAAAAATTATAGATACATTGGAGACGTATCAGGCTTGTCCAAGTAAGGACAGCACCCAAGCACCGTTCCACCCACATATCAAATTATCAAAGTAACGAACGTGAATCATATGAGCATGATGAAAACTAGCTTGACAATAGTTCCCGTGTGTCCTCGGGAGCGCTTTGCTTTAAATAAGAGTTCGTCCCGGCTTGTCCTTTGCTACAAAAAGGATTGGGCCACCATGCTGCACCTTGTTTACTCTTGTTACTTGTTACCCGTTATGAATTACCTTATCACAAAACTATCTGTTACTGATAATTTTAGTGCTTGCAGAGAATACCTTACTGAAAACCGCTTGTCATTTCCTTCTGCTTCTCGTTGGGTTCTACACTCTTACTTATCAAAAGGACTATGATAGCTCCCCTATACTTGTGGGTCATCAAGACTCTTTTCTAGCACCGTTGCCGGGGAGTGAAGCGCCTTTGGTAAGGAAACATTTATATAGTGTGCTGAAATTTACTGTCACTTGTTACTATGGAAAATAATCCTTTGAGGGGCTTGTTTGGGGTATCTTCACCCCGACCAGAAGAGCAAAGAGTTGCTCCTCAACCTACTGAACCTACTGAAAATATTTACTTTGTAATTCCTTCGGGTATGATAGACAAACTGCTACCTAATCCCTATATAGGAGATGGAACATTACATACCGATATGCACCTAATCTATGTGGATGAAGTTTGTGGATTATTTAAGCTTGCAGGCATGCCCGAGGATGTTGTCAAGAAGAAGTTCTTCCCTTTATCTTTGAAGGGAAAGGCATTGACATGGTATAGGCTATGTGATGATATTGGATCATGGAACTACAACTGATTGAAATTGGAATTTCATCAGAAGTTTTATGCTATGCATCTGGTTCATCGTGATCAGAATTATATATATAATTTTTGGCCTCGTGAAGGAGAAAGTATCGCTCATGCTTGGGGGAGGATTAAGTCAATGTTATATTCATGCCCCAATCATGAGCTCTCAAGAGAAATTATTATTCAAAAAAATTATGCTCGGCATTCTCATAATGATCGCTCCATGCTCGATACTTCTTGTACTGGTTATTTTATGATGAAGAGTATTGAATTCAAATGGGATTTATTGGAAATAATTAAACGCAACTCTGAAGATTGGGAACTCGACGAAGGTAAGGAGTCAGGTATAACCCCTAAGTTCGATTGTGTTAAATCTTTTATGAATACCGACGCTTTTTGTGAATTTAGCACTAAATATGGACTTGACTCTGAGATAGTAGCTTCTTTTTGTGAATCATTTGCTACTTATGTTGATCTCCCTAAGGAGAAGTGGTTTAAATATCATCCTCCCATTGAAGTGAAATTAGTAGAACCTATTAAAGTTGAAGAAGAAACTATTACTGATAATGTTGATCCTATTATTCCTACTGCTTATATTGAGAAAGCACCTTTCCCTGTTGGAATAAAGGATCATGCTAAAGCTTCAACTGTGGTTCATAAGAGTTATAGTAGAACACCTACACCCCCTGAACAAATTAAAGTTGAACCTAGTATTGCTATGGTTAAAGATCTCTTGGTCAATAATATTGATGGCCATGTTATTTATTTCTGTGATGAAGCTGGTACAATTGCTAAACCTAATACTAAAGGTAAACATAGACCTATTGTTGGCATGCCTGTTGTTTCTGTTAAAATAGGAGATCATTATTATCATGGCTTATGTGCTATGGGCACTAGTTTGAGTGCAGTTCCTCATTCCTTATACAAAGAAATTATGCATGATATTGCACCTGATGAAATAGAAGGCATTGATGTTACTATTATGCTTGCCAATAGAGATACTATTTCACCAGTTGGGATTGTTAGAGATGTTGAAGTCTTGCGTGGGAAAATTAAATATCCTATTGGTTTTCTTATTCTAGATTCCCCACAAGATGACTTTTGTCCCATTATACTTGGTTGACCCTTCTTAAATACTGTTAATGCTAAGATAGACTGCGAAAAGGATATTGTTACTGTTGGTTTAGGGGATATGTCTCATGACTTTTATTTTTCTAAATTTCGTAGACAACCCCATGATAAAGAATTTCCTAGTAAGGATGAAATTGTTGGTCTTGCTTCTATTGTTGTGCCTCCTAATGATCCTTTAGAACAATATTTGCTAGACCATGAAAATGATATGTTTATGAATGAAAGAATGGAAATAGATGAAGTATTCTTTAAGCAAGGACCTATTTTGAAACACAACTTGCCTGTTGAAATCCTAGGGGATCCTCCTCCACCCAAGGGCGATCCTGTGTTTGAGCTTAAAAAAATTGCTGATACTTTGAAATATGCTTATCTTGATGAAAAGAAGATATATCTTGTTATTATTAGTGCTAACCTTTCAGAGCATGAAGAAGAGAAATTATTGAAAACTCTAAAGAAGCACCGTGCTACTATTGGATATACTCTTGATGATCTTAAGGGCATTAGTCCCACTCTATGTCAGCACAATTTTTTTTGGAGAAAGATGCTAAACCAGTTGTTGATCACGAACGCTGATTAAATACTAAGATGAAAGAAGTGGTAAGAAATGAGATACTGAAGCTTCTGGAGGCGGGTATAATTTATCCTATTGCTGATAGTCAGTGGGTAAGTCCCGTTCATTGTGTGTCTAAGAAGGGAGGTATTACTGTTGTTCCTAATGATAAGAATGAATTGATTCCACAAAGAATTGTTACAGGTTATAGAATGATAATTGATTTCTGCAAATTAAATAAAGCTACTAGAAAATATCATTACCCTCTACCTTTTATTGATCAAATGCTAGGAAGACTCTCTAAACATACACATTTTTGCTTCCTAGATGGTTATTCTAGTTTCTCTCAAATACCTATGTCAAAAGAGGATCAAGAAAAAACCACTTTTACTTGCCCATTTGGTACCATTGCTTATAGACGTATGTCGTTTGGTTTATGTAATGCACCTGCTACCTTTCAAAGATGCATGACTGCTATATTCTCTGACTTCTGTGAAAAGATTGTTGAGGTTTTCATGGATGATTTATCCATTTATGGAACTTCTTTTGATGATTGCTTAAGCAACCTTGATCGAGTTTTGCAGAGATGTAAAGAAACTAATCTTGTCTTGAATTGGGAGAAGTGCCACTTTATGGTTAATGAAGGCATTGTCTTGGGGCATAAAATTTCTGAAAGAGGAATTGAAGATGATAAAGCCAAAGTAGATGCTATTGAAAAGATGTTGCGTCCTAAAGATACCAAAGGTATAAGAAGTTTCCTTGGTCATGCTGGTTTCTATAGGAGGTTTATTAAAAACTTCTCTAAAATTTCTAGGCCTCTCACTAATCTCTTGCAAAAAGATGTTCCTTTTGTTTTTGATGATGATTATGTGGAAAAATTTGAAATACTTAAGAAGGCCTTGAATTTCGCACCTATTTTTCAGCCACGTGATTGGAATTTACCCATTGAAATTATGTGTGATGCTAGTGATTATGCTGTTGGTGTTGCTCTAGGACAAAGAGTTGATAAGAAATTGAATGTTATCTAATATGCTAGTAAAACTTTAGATAGTGCCCATAGAAATTATGCTACTATTGAAAAAGATTTTTTAGCAATTGTATTTGCTTGTGATAAGTTCAGACCTTACATTGTTGATCCCAAAGTAACTGTTCACACTGATCATGCTGCTATTAAGTATATTATGGAAAAGAAAGATGCTAAACCTAGACTTATTAGATGGGTTCTCTTTCTACAAGAATTTGATTTGCATATTATTGATAGAAAGGGAGCTGAGAACCCCATTGCAGACAACTTGTCTAGGTTAGAAAATGTTCTTGATGACCCACTACCTATTGATGATAGCTTTCCCGATGAACAATTAGCTACCGTAAATGCTTCTCATACTGCTCCATGGTAAGCTGATTATGCAAATTACATTATTGCTAAATTTATACCACCTAGTTTCACATACTAGCAAAAGAAAAAGTTTTTCTATGATTTAAGACATTACTTTTGGGATGATCCACACCTTTATAAAGAAGGAGTAGATGGTGTTATTAGACGTTGTGTACCTGAGCATGAACAGGAATAGATCCTACGCAAGTGTCACTCCGAGGCTTACAAAGGACACCACATTGTAGATAGAACTGTACATAAGGTATTGCAATCCGGTTGTTATTGGCCTACTCTTTTCAAAGATGCTCGTAAGTTTGTATTGTCTTGTGATGAATGTCAGAGAATTGGTAATATTAGTAGATGTCAGGAAATGCCTATGAACTATTCACTTGTTATTGAACCATTTGATGTTTGGGGCTTTGATTATATGGGACCCTTTCCTTCCTCCAATGGGTATACACATATTTTAGTTGCTGTTGATTATGTTACTAAGTGGGTAGAAGCTATTGCGACTAGTAGTGCTGATCAAAACACTTCTATTAAGATGCTTAAAGAAGTTATTTTTTCTAAGGTTTGGAGTCCCTAGATATTTAATGATTGATGGTGGTTCAGATTTTATTCATGGTACTTTTTCATGAAATGCTTGCTAAGTATGATGTTAATCATATAATTGCATCTCCATATCATCCTCAGTCTAGTGGTCAAGTAGAATTGAGTAATAGAGAGATTAAATTGATTTTGCAAAAGACTATTAATAGATCTAGAAAGAATTGGTCCAAGAAACTTGATGACGCACTATGGGCCTATAGAACCGCTTATAAAAATCCAATGGGCATGTCTCCGTATAAAATGGTTTATGGAATGGCATGTCACTTACCTCTCGAACTGGAACATAAGGCATATTGGGCTATTAAAGAGCTCAATTATGTTTTCAAACTTGCTGGTGAGAAGAGGTTATTTGACGTTAGCTTGCTTGATGAATGAAGAACCCAAGCCTATGAGAATGCCAAGTTGTTTAAAGAAAAAGTTAAAAGATGGCATGACAAAAGGATACAAAAGCATGAGTTTAATGTAGGAGATTATGTTTTGCTATACAACTCTTGTTTAAGATTTTTTTGCAAGAAAACTTCTCTCTAAATGGGAAGGTCCTTATATTATCGAGGAGGTTATTGTTCCGGTGCCATCAAAATCAACAATGTCGAATGCACAAATCCGAAGGTAGTAAACGGTCAAAGAATCAAACATTATATCTCTCGTAATCCCATAAATGTTGAAACCAATATAATTAACACCGTAACACCGGAGGAGTACATAAGGGACACTTTCCAGAATGTTTCAGACTCCGAAAAGGAATAGGTATGTGATACGGTATGTACCAACTCCAAAACTGTTCAAATAGCAATTTCTCTCTGTTTTGAAATATTTAAAAAAATTAGGAAAATTAAAAGTAGTCCGAAAGAGACACAGGCAGCCACGAGGGTGGAGGGCGCGCCCCCTGCCTCATGGCCACCTCGTGTGCCTTCCGGACTCCTTTTTCTTGCACAATACTTCTTTTGGTCAGTAAAAAATAATTATATAATCTCCCGAAGGTTTTGACCATCGTACCACGACAAAATCCTTTGTTTTTGTTTCCAGCTATTTTTCTGACAGATCTAGAACACCATGACATCTCCAAGCGCCCCTAAGGACAAGTTTTTCGAGAAGGTCATCAACTCTTACGTCACGGAGGTGATGCAACACCCTCAAACCATTGAGATGCGTGAGGGGGTGCTGCACATCCGCGATGTTGAGGGACCAAAGAAGACCGGAAGCATGGAGACAAGACTCGAAGCAATGGAGCAACAAGGTTTCAAGTGTGCCAAGGGATGGTGGAAAGCGGACTCAACGCCAACCACATGATGATCGCAGATTCACCAATAATCACAAGCTGTATGCCAAGAACATCGGGGAGGCCATCTTCAAGCTTCACGAGAAAATCGAGCACCTCCAGGCCTAGATCCATGACCTGCAAAACCAAAACTATGAGTATGAATATAGATTCAAGAGGATGAGTTTGGCTGCAGATTTGAGGATCCCGGAGACTCGTTCATCCTTCTATGATGGTGAGCCTATGCCTTGGAAGATGGACGACAAGCCTACATCATCAACAACTCCATCATCACCACCTCCGAAGAAAGAGACATAAATGCATGGGCATGGGCACTCCCCTTGGCAACTGCCAAGCTTGGGGGAGGTGCCCTGGTATCGTATCACCATAACACTTCTATCCTTATCATTTTTCATAGTTTGATCCTTTTAGTTATATCTTGATCTATATAGTAGAATAAAGTTTTAGTATGATCTAGCTTTGAGTTTTGTTTTGATCTCTATCTATGTAATCGAGTCCGTGAGTTATATATAATAAAGAGTAGTTTTGAGTTGAGGACTTTGCTATCTTGCTATGATCTTGAGGGAATTAAAGAAAGAATAAAAAGAAATAAAAGATCATATATTGATCTTATGGAGAGTAATGACTTCACATATAAATAGTATGATGAATAAAAGTTGTCGAGAGTTGACAAACATAGTTTTGGTCATCGTTACAATTAATAGGAAGTAGTAAAGAAAGAGAGGTTTTCACATATAAATATACTATCTTGGACATCTTTTGTAATTGTGAGCACTCATTAAAATATGACATGCTAAAAAGTTGATGTTGGACAAGGAAGACAACGTTATGAGTTATATTTTCTTATATCCGAAAAGTTATATTGTCATGGATCATCCAACATGTTAAGCTTGCCTTTCCCCCTCATGCTAGCCAAATCCTTTGCACCAAGTAGAGATACTACTTGTGCTTCCAAACATCCCTAAACCCAGTTTTGCCATGAGAGCCCACCATACCTACCTATGGATTGAGTAAGATCCTTCAAGTAAGTTGTCATTGGTGCAAGCAATAAAAATTGCTCTCTAAATATGTATGATCTATTAGTGTGAAGAAACTAAGCTTTATACGATCTTGTGATATGGAAGAAATAAAAGCGACGGACTGCATAATAAAGGTCCCTATCACAAGTGGAAATATAAAGTGACGTTCTTTTGCATTAAGATTTTGTGCATCCAACCATAAAAGCGCATGACAACCTCTGCTTCCCTCTGCAAAGGGCTTATCTTTTATTTTTACATTCTACCTTAATACAAGAGTTATGGTGATCTTCACCTTTCCTTTTTACACTTTATCATTTGGCAAACACTATGTGTTTGAGAGATCCTGATATATATATCCACTCGGATGTAGGTTTTCATAAAGTATTATTGTTGACATTACCCTTGAGGTAAAAGGTTGGGAGGCGAAACTATAAGTCCCTATCTTTCTCTGTGTCCGATTGAAACTTTGTACCCATAAGTATCGCGCGAGTGTTAGCAATTGTGAAAGATTAAATGATAGTTGAGTATGTGGACTTGCTAAAAAGCTCTTATATTGACTCTTTTCGATGTTATGATAAATTGCAATTGCTTCGATGACTGAGATCATAGTTTGTTAGTTTTCAATGAAGTTTCTGATTCATACTTTACCTTGTGAATAGATTGTTACTTAGCATAATAAATCATATGACAATATACGTTGCTATTCTAAAAGATGATCACGATGCCCTCATGTCCGTATTTTATTTTATCGACACCTCTATCTCTAAACATGTGGACATATTTTTCGATATTGGCTTCCATATGAGGACAAGCGAGGTCTAAGCTTGGGGGAGTTGATACGTCCATTTTGCATCATGCTTTTATATCAATATTTATTGCATTATGGGTTGTTATTACACATTATATCACAATACTTATGCCTTTTCTCTCTTATTTTATAAGGTTTACATGAAGAGGGAGAATGCCGGTAGTTGGAATTCTAGACTAGAAAAGGAGCAAATATTAGAGACCTATTCTGCACAACTCCAAAAGTCCTGAAACTTCATGGAGATCAGTTTTGGAATATATTAAAAATATTGGGCGAAGAAAGCACCGGAGGAGGACCACTAGTCAGCCACAAGGGTGGAGGGCGCGCCCCTACCTCGTGGGCCCCCTGGTAGGCCTCCGACTCCCATCTTCTGCTATATGGTGTCTTTTACCCTGGAAAAAAAATCATAGAGAAGCTTTCGGGATGAAGCGCCACCATCTCGAGGCGGAACCTGGGCAGGACCAATCTAGGGCTCCGGTGGAGCTGTTCTGCCGGGGAAACATCCCCCCGGGAGGGGGGAAATCATCGCCATCGTCATCACCATCAATCCTCCCATCGAGAGGGGGTCAATCTCCATCAACATCTTCACCAGCACCATCTCCTCTCAAACCCTAGTTCATCTCTTCTATCCAATCTTTGTCTCAAAACCTCAGATTGGTACCTGTGGGTTGCTAATAGTGTTGATTACTCCTTGTAGTTGATGCTAGTTGGTTTATTCAGTGGAAGATCATATGTTCAGATCCTTAATGCTATTCAATACCCCTCTGATTATGAACATGAATATGCTTTGTGAATAGTTATGTTTGTTCCTGAGGACATGGGAGAAGTCCTGTTATAAGTAATCATGTGAATTTTGTATTCATTCGATATTTTGATGAGATGTATGTTGTCTCTCCTCTAGTGGTGTTATGTGAATGTCGACTACATGACACTTCACCATGATTTGGGCCTAGGGGAAGGCATTGGGAAGTAATAAGTAGATGATGGGTTGCAAGAGTGACAGAAGCTTAAACCCTAGTTTATGTGTTGCTTCGTAAGGGGCTGATTTGGATCCATATGTTTTATACTATGGTTAGGTTTACCTTAATTCTTCTTTTGTAGTTGTGGATGCTTGCTAGAGGGGTTAATCATAAGTGGGAGCCTTGTCTGAGTAAGGACAGCACCCAAGAACCGGTCCACCCACATATCAAATTATCAAAGTAACGAACGTGAACCATATGAGCATGATGAAAACTAGCTTGACAATAATTCCCATGTGTCCTCGGGAGCGCATTGCTTTATATAAGAGTTCGTCCAGGATTTTCCTTTTCTACAAAAAGGATTGGGCCACCTTGCTGCACCTTGTTTACTCTTGTTACTTGTTACTCGTTACGAATAATCTTATCACAAAACTATCTGTTACCGATAATTTCAGTGCTTGCAGAGAATACCTTATTGAAAACGCTTGTCATTTCCTTCTGCTCCTTGTTGGGTTCGACACTCTTACTTATCAAAAGGACTACGATAGATCCCATATACTTGTGGGTCATCACGCCCCAAGTAGGACCGAATCCTACTTGGGCTCCTCCCAAGCCGCGCTCCCCCTGCCATATATATCAGAGGGAGAAGGAAAGAGGGGGGAGGAAGGGAGGGGGAATCCTATTCCCTTTCTTTCCTTTCCTCCTTCCCCTTTCCTTCTCCACCTTGGCCGACCCATATGGGGGGTGCAACAGCCCCTTGTGGCTGGTGCCTTTCCCCTCTTGGCCCATAAGGCCCATGTCTTTTGTCGGGGATGCCCGGAACCCCTTGTGGTGACCCGATATGTACCTGGTACCCTTCGGAACACTTACGATGTCCGAATACCATCGTCCTATATATCAATATTTACCCCTCAACCATTTCGAGACTCCTCGTCATGTCCATGATCCCATCTGGGACTCCGAACAACATTTGGTCACCAAATCACATAACTCATATAATATTATATTGCCATCGAAGGTTTAGCGTGCGGACCCTACGAGTTCGAGAACTATGTAGACATGACCGAGACACCGCTCCTGTCAATAACCAATAGCGGAACCTGGATGCTCATATTGGATCCTACATATTCTACGAAGATCTTTGTCGGTCGAACCGTTATGACAACATACGTAATTCCCTTTGTCCATCGGTATGTTGCTCGCCCGAGATTCGATCGTCCGTATCTTCATACCTAGTTCAATCTCGTTACCGGCAAGTCTCATTACTCGTTCAGTAATACATCATCTCGTGACTAACTTCTTAGTCGTTTGCTTGCAAGCTTATGATGTGTATTACTGAGAGGGCCCAGAGATACCTCTCTGATACTTGGAGTGACAAATCCTAATCTTGATCTATGCCAACTCAATAGACACCTTAGGAGATACCTGTAGAGCATATTTATGATCACCCAGTTACGTTGTGACGTTTGATAGCACACAAGGCATTCCTCCGGTATCCGGGAGTTGCATAATCTCATAGTCGAAGGAATATGTATTTGACATGAAGAAAGCAATAATAATAAAACTGAACGATCATTATGTTAAGATAACGGATGGGTCTTGTTCATCACACCATTCTCCTAATGATGTAATCCCGTTATCAAATGACAACACATGTCCATGGTTAGGAAACCTTAACCATCTTTGATCAACGAGCTAGTCTAGTAGAGGCTCACTAGGGACCCCGTATTTGTTTATGTATTCACACATGTATTTAGGTTTCCGATAAATACAATTCTAGCATGAATAATAAACCTTTATCATGAATAAGGAAATATAAAATAACACCTTTATTATTGCCTCTAGGGCATATTTCCTTCAGGAATACATCGGAGGCATAACTGATACATGCCCCCATAAGCTTGTATGGTCCTCTAACTCTGTTGACCACCGTGGTGGCGAAAGCAGAGACAGGGAGAAGTGGATGCTACTTCTTGAGCTTGCGTTGGTTTTTTCCTTGAAGAGGAAAGGGTGATGCAGCAAAGTAGATATAAGTATTTCCCTCAGTTAGAGAACCAAGGTATCAATCTAGTAGGAGACAATGCAGAAATCACCAATACCTGCACAAACAATCAAACAATATGCACCCAATGCGATAAAGGGGTTGTCAATCCCTTCACGGTCACTTGCAAAAGTGAGATCTAATAGAGATAGATAAACAAAAGATAAAATATTTTTGAGTTTTTTGGTTTATAGATCGGAAAGTAAAAGATTGCAAAATAGTAGATCGGAAACTAATATGATGGAAAATAGTAGACCAGAAACTTATATGATGGAAAATAGACCCGGGGGCCATAGATTTCACTAGTGGCTTCTCTCAAGATAGCAAATAATACGGTGGGTGAACAAATTACTGTCGAGCAATTGATAGAAAAGCGCAAAGTTATGACGATATCTAAGGCAATGATTATGAAATATAGGCATCACGTCGGTGTCAAGTAGATCGACTCCTGCCTGCGTCTACTACTATTACTCCACACATCAACCGACTCCTGCCTGCATCTAGATTATTGAGTTCATGAAGAACAGAGTAACGCATTAAGTAAGATGACATGATGTAGAGGAATAAACTCAAGCAATATGATGTAAACCCCATCTTTTTATCCTCGATGGCAACAATACAATACGTGCCTTGCTGCCCCTACTGTCACTGGGAAAGGAGACCTCAAGATTGAACCCAAAGCTAAGCACTTCTCCCATTGCAAGAAAAACCAATCTAGTTGGCCAAACTAAATCGATAGTTCAAAGAGAATTACAAAGATATCAAATCATGCATATAAGAATTTAGAGAAGATTCAAATAATATTCATAGATAAGTTGATCATAAATTCACAATTCATCGGATCTCGACAAACACATCGCAAAAGAAGATTACATCGGATAGATCATCAAGAACATCGAGGAGAACATGGTATTGAGAATCAAAGAGAGAGAAGAAATCATCTAGCTACTAGCTATGGACCCATAGGTCTTAGGTAAACTACTCACGCTTCATCAGAAGGGCAATAGAGTTGATGTAGAAGCTCTCCGTGATCGAATCCCCCTCCGACAGGATGTCGGAAAAGGCCCCTAGATGGGATCTCACAGGAAGAGAAGGTTGTGGTGGTGGAAAAGTGTTTTCGTGGATGCCTCTCGTGGTTTGGGGATATATGTGAATATATAGGACGAAGAATTAGGCCAACGGAGTCACGAGGGGCCCACAAGGCAGGGGGCGCGCCCTACCCCCCTCCCCCCCCCCTAGGCGCGCCCTCCCCCTTGTGTCCGCCTCGTGGCTCTTCCGACTTGATCTCCAAGTCTCCTAGGTGTCTTCTGGTCCAAGAAAAATCATCGCGAAGATTTTATTCCGTTTGGTATTCCTTCTCTGCGAAGCTCAGGAACAAGGAAAAAACAGAAACTGTCACTGGGCTCTAGGTTAATAGGTTAGTTTCAAAAATAATATAAAATAGCATATTAATGCATATAAAACATCCAAAACAGATAATATAATATCATGGAACAATAAAAAAATTATAGATATGTTGGAGACGTATTAGTGGAGCTCGAGATCCCGATGATTGGAAAGGAGCTCACCTACACTGGTGACCGCGGAGAAGCTATGCCACCTACGGTGGCCTTCAACCTGGAACGGTTGACGACCGTTCCTCAAACCTCAAAGCATCGCCTTTGTAGTTTTTGGCCCCAGGGCAACCTATTGGATCATCGTCCACTGGAGATCGACCTGACTCCCTTTATTCAATCCGGTCCAGAGCCCTAATGGGAGGCAATGCAATATGTACCCGGTGTCCAATATTACTTCCCCTAGTTTCTTATGGAGTTGGAGGTGGCTGGCTAGCTATCCCAAGTGGTTTCATCCCTAGCCAGGTGAGCCTGTATGTGACCGGAGGTTGCTTTTTTAGACCTATAACTAGTACTCCCTCCTTCCCAAAATGTAAGGCGCGGTTTGACTTTTTTGGTCTTCGTTACGGAACTTTGACTATGATTTTCATGTATTCTATGTCTATAAAATTAGTATACATACATATGAAATAAAATTGTTCTGCAAGACAAATACGATGATGCCATTTATACATGTTCAATCCATATACATTGATATATATTAGTGGTCAAAGTCGTGCATCAAAGACCGTAAAAAGTCAATCGCGCCTTATATTTTGGGAAGGAGGGAGTAGTAATCTTATATTTCAACATAGGGTCCTATCTGCAAAAGTCAAGGAAGAACTTGTTATTTTCTTTCTTTCAAGTCTTGTAAAGAAAGTTTCATTTGGGGTCGTATCTGAGAAAAAAAGACAAGAACAAACCTAGCCAACTAGGCCATGCTTGGCAGGCCGGCCCGTTAGCATGAGTGCCCGGCCCGACACATGGTTAATCGGGCCGCGCCGGACACGTGGCCCGCCTAGGGCCGTGCCTGGGCACGTGTGCCAGCACGGCACGACCCATTTAGTTTTCATTTTTATAGGTCAATAGGCTGAATAATAGGTAGGCTGACAGCTAAACGTGCGCCGGCCCGTTTAATAGTAGCGTCGTGCCTGGGCCAGGGAGGACAGCACGCATGCCCGGCCTGGCACGCGTGCCTGGCCCGTATAACCCGATGCCGACTAGAACGAGGGAACTGAACCAAAACGAAACTCCGCTGATTCAGGACTACCCTTCCCTCCTCTCGCACGGCTCTCCTCCCTCGCCCCGTCGCCTCCACTCCGGCAACCCGCCCTACCCGCCGCCATGCCGACATGCCGACGCCGACCGCCGGCACGCGGCCCGACAACCCAGACCCCGCCTCCGCGCGCCCACGCCGCCGGCTCACGCGCCTCGGCCGGGGTCCGCTCCGTCGCCCGCCTTGACGGCCCGGCCGGGCCCACCACGCGCCGCCTCGGGCGCGCCCGTATCCTTGTCGGTGCGGGCTGGGGCCTATATAAGCCCCTGGACGCGCGCCCGCCCGCGCCCAGGCGCTTCCCCTATCGCGATCGAGGCAGTTGCTGCGGTTCTGCCAAGAGGCGGTGCGGTTCCCAGAAACGCCGAGATCGGAGGCTTTCGTTGGCGGCTTTCCCCGCTGGCATTGGCTGCCGGAGGTCCTTGATTCTGCGAACAAACTCGACGGATTGTCTTAGGTAAATTTCTTCTGCGTTTCCTGTGCCTGATCATGTCGATTCTTCATTACTGTTCATGAATTTGGGATTGTTCTTATCGAATTGGTGCCTCAATGCTTGCAAATTCTGGTGTAAAAATAGCATAACAAGAGATCTCGAGTTGCCTCGAGACTAAACTAATCTTAAAAATAGCTAAACTAAACTAATCTGTTATCCGCCGAAGTAATCTTCAATCTAAATTTAGGAAACGCTGAAAGAATCATATCTTCCAGCACTTGATTGATCTGTTCTTTGCCAAAATTAATCCGAATAACCAATTAGAGCTGCGATCTGTATAACGATCACAACAAATTTGGTACCTGTGGTATGCCAAGAAATCTCAAAAAACAAAAATTGATTCCATCTAAATTTTCTTTCTGATTCCACATACTTGCTGCTATAATTTAGGTGGTTCACTTTTTCGTTGCAAACCAAATTGTTTAGATTTGAAGAAAGAACACTGGAATCTGCATCTAATCTGATATTGTTTAACAAGAAATTGGAGTTGCCTTGAGACTAAACGAATCTGAGAATACCTAGACTAAACTGATCTGTCGATTATAATCTTCAATCTTAATTTAGGAAAACTGTGAAAGCTTATCTATAGCAGTTCGTTAATCTCTTCTTTGCCGAAATTAATCCGAATAACCAATTAGAGTTGCGGTCTATAGAACAATCACAACAAATTTGGTACCTGTGGTATGTCAAAAAATCTAAAAAACGGAAATTGATTCCATCTAAATTTTCTTTCTGATTCCACACGCTTGCTGCCATAATTTATGAATTAGGTGGTTCACTTTTTCGTTGCAAACCATTTTTTTTAGATTTAAAGAAAAGACACTGTAAGCTGCATCTAATCTGATATTGTTTGACAAGAAATTGGAATTGGCTTGAGACTAAACAAATCTGAGAATACCTAGACTAAACTAATCTGTCAATTATAATCTTCAATCTTAATTTAGGAAAACTGTGAAAGCTTATCTCTAGCAGTTGATTAATCTATTCATTGTCAAAATTAATCCGGATAGTCAATTTGAGTTGAGATCTGTAAAATAATCACAACAAATTAGTACCTGTGGTATGTCAAGAAATCTAAAACGTTTGTGAAAACCTGTGATTAAGATACTTAGAAACAACAAAAAATTATTCTATCTAAATCTATCATGATATGTTTCTGTAGCTAGCTCTAGTTAATGTTCAGTGCTTATTATGAATTTGATTTCGTACTGAATGCTTAGGATCTTCCATTGAGTTATGTAAATACTTATAGCAATTTAAAAATGCAGCATAGCCCAGCTTTGTACCTATTGGTTGATAACGTTGTCGGAAATTTAAACTGCTAGAACAAAATACAAGTTGATGACTAAGAATGCTGATTGAAAATCTACTTGTTGCTTCCTTTTCTATGGCATAGTCATAGTAAGATGGTCTTACTGTAGCATAGCCCAGCTTTGTACCAATTTGATTTAGTTGTCGGAAATTTAAACTGCTAGAACAAAATACAAGTAGATGACTAAGAATGCTGATTGACATTGTATGCTTGCAAATTTCCATATATTGTGTACTGTTCTCGTAGCTTACTAACCTGCTAGTTCTTAATGATTTTTTGGTTCATACTGTACTCACATCTTGTTTTTGAAGGTATTTTGGTTATTAAATGGCTATTATTGAAGCATTGGATAGAACACCGGCTTCTGTTACTGGGTCTTCTCCTGCAGTCAGTCCAGAAAACTTCATCAAATGTATGAGGAAGTTTTATCGGCACTGGAAGGAGGATGATACTGAGATATGGGGATCTTCGTGTGCAATTGCTGTTGCTACTCCTCCACCCTCTGAAGACATTCGATATCAGAAATCATTAGCCTTGAGCACGTGGTTTTTTGGTCATCAGTTCCTAGAAACTATAATGGTCTTTCTCAGTAGGCAGATTCATTTCGTGTGCAGCCAAAAGGACAGTGATGTGCTTAAACCTTTGAAGATGCTTGTTTCTAAAGAAGTCGGTGTTGATATCGTGTTGCATATACTGAAAAAGGGTGATGATGGATCTGCCTTAATAGATGAGATCATACGTGCTGTATGTGCGCATTCTGAATCAAACAATGTTGTTATTGGTCACTTAGCAAGAGAGAAGCCTGAAGGCAAGTTTCTTGAAGCATGGTCTGAAAAGCTGCACAGATCGAGGTTAAAGCTTTTTGATGTGTCAAGTGGCATCTCTGAACTTCTTGCTGTGAAAGATGCCACCGAGATTATGTATGTGAAGAAGGCTGCATTTTTGGCTGCTTCGGTTATGCGGAAGTATGTAGTTTCTAAGGTGGAGAAGATCATAGAGGATGAAAAGAAGATAGCACATTCAAAGCTGATGGTTCTGACAGAGAAGATACTACTTTCCCCAATAAATGTAGATGTTAAACTGAAGGCAGATAATGTTGACATATGCTACCCACCTGTTTTTCAAAGTGGAGGCAAGTATGACCTTAGGCCATCTGCTTCTAGCAACGATGATGATCTGCACTATGATTCTGGAAGCGTCATCATCTGTGCTCTGGGAGCCAAGTACAGTGGCTACTGCTCAAATGTCGCAAGAACCTTCCTGATTGATTGTAATGCAGAAAAATGCAATGCATATAAAGTCCTCCGTCAGGCGCATGATGCTGCTATTGCTGCTTTGACACCAGGTAGCAAGTGTTGTTCCAGTTATCAGGCTGCAGTTACTGTGATCAGGGACAAAGCTCCTGAACTTCTTCCTTTCCTTACCAAGTCAGCTGGAACAGGAATTGGTATCGAGTTCCGTGAATCTTGGCTGTCCTTAAGTGAGAAAAATGGCCGGACGCTAAAGGAAGGGATGATTTTCAATGTTTCACTTGGGTTTCAAAACCTTATAGACAAGACCAACAATGAGAAGACCAAGGAATTCTCCCTATGGCTAGCTGACACTGTTCTGGTCTGCAAGGAAAATCCAAAAGTCTTGACATCTTTTATCTCCAAGGCTGACAGCGATGCCTTCTACTTATTTGATGAGGAAAATGCAGGATTACCTGCTGTGAAACAAGCTCCGGAAGCAAACGTTATGGTCCCGGTTAAACCAGTGCTAAATCCATTGAGAGAAAATCTGCGATCCCATAGCAGGACACCTAAGGAGGAACTTAGGAAACAGCTTCAGTCAGAAATCTTAAAGAAGAAAACAAGTGAGGCAGCAGTGAGAAGTGACGTTGCTGATCATAAGTTGTTGGAGGGGCTTGGTCGTTCCAGAGCTATGGATGAACTGGTTGCATATAAGAATGCAAATGATGTGCCTGTTTCCAATCGACTGGACATTATTCAGGTGGACAAACAGAATGAGGCTATCCTGTTACCAATATATGGAGTTACTGTTCCCTTTCATGTTTGTACCATAAAAAAAGCAGAAATTCGTGGGGAAAGCAGCAGTGGAGTTTATGTCAGCATTACATTTAATGTCCCTGGCACTGCTTCTGGTCTTCAAGATCCCCGCTTGCAGAACCTTATTTTTTTGAAAGCAGTCACCTTCCTCTCAAAAAACAGAAATCATGCTGAAGAGGTTATTAAATCGGTGAAGACTGTTCAAAAAGGAGTCACCGAAAGAGCTAGGAGAGCGAGCTTGGTTAGTCAGGAAAGGCTTCAACTATGTGACGGAATGAGCAGGGATAGGATTCAGTTTCCTGATTTGTGGATACGGCCATCATTTGGTGGCCGTGGGCGGAAGGTCGCTGGAACTTTGGTGGCCCATGTCAATGGTTTTCAATATTCTGCATCGAAAACTGAAAAGGTGGATATTATGTTCAGCAACATAAAACATGCCTTCTTCCAGCCAGCTGAGAGAGACATGATAACGCTGCTCCACTTCCATCTGTACAATGAAATCATGGTGGGCAACAAGAAGACTAGAGATGTGCAGTTCTACACTGAAGTGATGGATGTTGTGGACGCGGTTGGTCTTAAGCGCCATTCAGCACGGGATCCTGATGAGATTGAGGAAGAGCAGCGTGATAGGGCACGAAGGAAGAAAATAAATGGACAGTTTGAGCTGTTTGTGAAAAGGGTTGTTTCCGTTTGGTCGCAGCCAAGATTTCAGCAGCTCGGCTTACATTTTGAAAGGCCATCACAGAAGCTTGGCTTCAATGGAGTCCATGGCAGAACTACTTGTTTTATAGTTCCTACTCCTAGTGGCCTGGTACAGCTTGTTGAGTCACCGTTTCTTGTGACTTCGTTGAGGGAGGTTGAGATAGTATGCTTGGAAAGGGTGGCCCTGGGGCAGAAATCCTTCGACATGGTGTTTGTATTTCAAGATTTAAAGCGAGATGTTGTCCGCATAGAGGTCATTCCAATGGCATCTCTTGACAAGATCAAAGATTGGCTTAATGACAGCAACTTGAAGTACTATGAATCAAAGCTGAACCTCAACTGGCGAATGGTCCTCAAGAAGCTCGACGAGCCAGGTTGTGACACAAATGACAGGTGGGAATTCTTGAATCCAGATGCTACTGACTCAGATTCGGAGGATTCCGAGACAGACGATGATAAGTACGAACCTTCTGATGCGGAGTCAGCCTCTGATTCGGATGATGAAGACAGCGACAGCGAATCGGTGGTGGATTCTGGCGAGGATGAGGCTGTCTCGGCTGGCTCAGATGACGACGACGACGCTGCCGAGTCATGGGACGAGATGGAGCGCAAGGCGAGGGATGCCGACATGGAGATGGGCAGCGAATCCGACAGCGAAGACGAGAGGCAGCGGCGGAGGGAGAAAGCAAAACGGCAGTTGAATCCCCAGCAGTCCAAGGGTGTTCCCCAGAAGAGGCAGCGTGTCAACTGAAGGCTAGATTTCGGTTCCTCCTAGCAGTAGTAGTAGTTTCGATTTCACTGCGAGTTTTTATCCATGCCCTTTTGGCGTCTGTCGTCTCCAGTAGTGGTGTTGACTTATTGCTATATACTTCCAGCTAGCAGTTTTGCATATTTCGAAGACAAGTTCTAAATATATGCCCCTGTCATTTCTAACACGTCAAGTTTTCTACTTACTGGTGTTCACTTGAGCACACTATTTAATTCTCAAAAAGAAAATAAAAATTTGAGCACACTATTTTTTCTCATTGTTTTGTGACACAGTTGGAACTTACTCCTATTTTCATGACTCTCTGCTGCCAGCATCAGTAAAATTCATATGTATGCATCACAATGTCAGCCTACTCCTATTTTCATGACTCTCTGCTGCCAGCATCAGTAAAATTCATATGCATGCATCACAATGTCAGCCATGTTTGACTAATAAGTAGTAGTATAAAGAGTAGTAGGATAAAAATTTGATCCCCGCTTACATGCATCACAATTCATATGCATGCATCACAATGGCAGGCCTACAATGAGCGCTTCAAGTGCTCGCTCGACGACTCGAGGAGGACGCCGTTGCCCATGTAACTGGCGACTTCCGCAAGGTAATGTGTTGTTTCGTTCTTATCTTCCTGCACATTCAGTCTTGATACCATAGTCTGCTAGCCTATACCTGCATCCATGGAATAGTTTTGCCAACTGCAAAATTCGAACTTCCCCAAGGCAAAATTGGACATCGTTATTGCCTACTGTTAAATTCAAGATCCTGTACATCTGGAAAATGTGGTCTTGATTGGTTTTATCTTCGAAGGTGATAAATGATTCCATGATTCTGACCTGGCATTCTTTTGGTACTCTGTTTATTTCAAAATTCGTTCGTAGCTGTGCTGTCATTTACAATGGTTTTCCTCCCGCATTATGGTAAAATGCCAAGGAGGTCTATGGATTTAAATATTCACTGATATAAAAATAAGTTACTTTTCTTTTAGGGGAATAAAAATAAGTTACTGTCGATGCTTTTGTGAGTACTTAGTTCTTTCTCCCAAGAGAACCATAAAAAATGCCTCTCTCTGTTTCATGCTGTACCGAGAAAGGCTTTTGCCCCGCTTTATATAAAGCAAACCGCCCAAGCCAAACATCCAACAAGGTTCACACACACACACACATACCAAGTCTCACAAAGCACAAAGTAGAACAGAGGGTTAATGCTGAGGGTGCAGCTCAACAAGCCCTGAACACAAAACAACACACTCACACACAACAACCCGAGTAACAAGTCTAATCGGGCTCCGGAGGAGGGGGCGGCGGCGGGGGCGCCAAGCGGAAGGCCATCGAGCGAAGGTCGGCGAGGAGGGTGTTGGTGGCGTCCTGGTCCTGGGGGCGGCTAAGCGGCCGCCAGAGCTGCAAGTAACCACATAGTTTGAAGATCGCATCAGTCGCACGGCGGAGAGGAGTCTTCTAAATAACCAGCTTGTTGCGAATAGTCCAAAGCGTCCAAGCAAGGACCCCAACGCATAGCCGTCTAATATGACGGTGGCTAGGAGGGGAGGCGTGGATCTTCGCAAATAGGTCAGGGAAGTTGGTATTACACCATTGTCCACCGACCGTCTCGTGGAAGCAGGACCACAGGAACTGTGCTGTGGTGCAGGAGAAGAAGATGTGGTTAGCATCCTCCACCGTGTCACACATGGGGCACATCCTGTCGCCAGGTCCATTGCGCTTGAGGACATCCCAGAGGGAAGGCGTCCTCGCATCCACTGCCACATGAAGATCCTGATCTTTAGGGGCAAGCAAATATTCCATATCAGGCTAAAGGGCTCAGGGGCCGTCGACGGAGCGATGGCCGAGTATAAGGACTTCGTGGAGAAGCGGCCAGAGGGCTCCAGGCGCCAAGAGACGGAGTCAGAAGTGTCCTCGACATCCATCAAGAGAAGGGCGATGTCTTGGAGAAGGGAGTCCCAAGCGGCCATCTCCAGAGGGCCGAAGGGACGCCGGAAAGCGAGACGCCCTAAGTCAATAAGGGCTGTCTCGACAGAGATCCTAGGATCCTCCGCAATGGCAAGGAATCGTGCGGCCAGGGGTGAGTAGCCAACCCATCGATCGAACCAAAACAGGGTCGCGGATCCGGAGCCAACCAAGATGGACGTGCCAATACGCAGCACGGGGAGAAGCTGGATCACGGCCTACCAGAACTGGGAGCCACCGGAGCGCTGACAGAAAGCTAAAGGTTGGCCCCGAAGGTACTTATTCCGGACAATGGTGAGCCAGAGGCCTCCCTCCCCATTGGCAATACGCCAGAGCCAACGGGTCAAGAGAGCAATGTTCATGCGCCGGGAGGACAAGATCCCAAGGCCACCCTGGTCCTTGGGTTTGCAAATGTCTGGCCAGCTCTTCATGCTGTTAACTCGTGAAATTTCTAATGCAGTATTGAATCCCTTTAGGCAAATGATATGTGTAATGCTACTCCACTATTCTAGTAGTTCTGAAGGGAAGTAATCAACAAATAGTTCTTTACCTGTTCTGCCTCGTAGAAGCATGTATATTCAAGCTCAACCTTATTCTGCCCTATTTTGGTCTTTCACTTACTATTAAACAGCTCAGCATGATACGTATGGCTTGATTCTCAGTTTGCTTTGTGCGCCTCTCTCTGTAGGGAGATATATGCATTCTTGAAGTTGTAGTACTTGTGTGAGTTCAGTCCTTGAATCTGTGCTTAATATTTGTTGTATGTAGATGTGCTACTCAAGTTGATATAAGGCTCTCCCTACAATAGTGTGTTTAGATTTTCGGTGTCACTGTCCTAGCAGTTTTCATTTGCTTTCCCAGTGATCTCTGTTTTGGCCTATGAAAGTATAGTTGTGTAATGGTGTCTGATTTTATCCATGTCCTAACACTTCCACAGTTTTCGCTATGCAACTTTTTCTGCCATGTCATCTCCAATTCTGTCTTGTCTATAGGCTTGACTAAATTACACTTTGTTTCCTAAGAAATGGTGTACTGTTTTGAGTGGGGCGAATTCAAATTTAGTTCCTACTCCCTTTGATCTGTTTGATCGTGGGCAAGTTTTATGCAGAGAAAATATATTTTGCATGACACTTCTCTTTCTGAGTTTACTCCCAATTCTCTTATATCTGTTTTTCTTTTGTGTATATGTGCAGTATGTTTAGTTATTTTTATTGCACGCACATCCAGTGAAAGATTCTGTGGTAATTAATTTTAATTGTTTCTGCTGACACTTCTTGCCTAATTAACCAACCAATGTTAGTTTCTTCCTATGGTGTCAATCTTATGCGCAGTTCTAATTTTGTCACACTACTCATCAGGTTAAATGAAGCAAACATGTAGTTGTACGCTGTTCACATCGTTACCATGCTATAGCTTTTGAGGCAACACAGTATACAGAAACAATTGACATATGGCTCAGCTGGACATATTCTTGTTGACTTGCTTCTTGGGAAAGCTCGCTTTTGTTTATTACCTTTATTTATGTCTGATTTCCTTTTCCAGATTCTGGCTGCAGTTAGAGTTTGTTGCTTAGTGCTGCTGGACAGTTTAAAGGCTCTGATTTTTTGTTTATGTGCTTCAACCAGGCAATTAAGGGCCTCTTTGATTCGCAGGACTGTCGAAATGAAGGAATAGGAAAAATGCAGGAATAGGTTGGCATGTCCCACAGTATCCTACAGAATTTGAAAGAATGTTTGATAGCGCAGGAAAAACAAAGGAATTTTACAAAGAGGTTTGAGTGGATGAAAATTTTCCTTCAAAATGTAGTACAAATGAATCCTATGGAATAATTTCTAAGGATGTCAATCCTACGAATCAAACGAGCATCACAAGAAAAATTTCTAAGGGTTCAAATCCTCCAAAATTCCTATGCAATTCCTTTGAATCAAAGGAGCCCTAAAGATGCAAACATTCATGACTCTGGAGAATGTTGAGGCGCAAGGGAAGGCAAGGCAACATGGTGGAGGACGTATGATACCACAGATGAGGCGGCACGACGCTTGCTGAGGCAGCGATGGTGGCATCATCTAGGGAGGAAGTGAAAGAAGAGGAATTGTTATGACCGGTTTATAATATCTCCTGAGGAGGCCCGCTGGGCAGTAAATTAGAGGCTTGGTCCATAAATTATCTTAGGCTAGTCGTTTTCAAATTATAAATATTAGATTGTAAGATATCCTTTGAGATTAAGCAATAAAGATAGTTCTATCATATTGCCCGGCTCCAGAGGAGCCGGAAACCCTAGCCGCCCCTTGCCCTAGCCGCCGCCGCCCTTCTCCTCCCTCGCGACGGCGCCAACACGCCGGAGCCGCCGTCCTCGGCCCCAACCCTCGTTGTTCTGTCCCTACAACCTAAGGGGCAGAGCCGGTAGGAACCCTAGTCCTACCAATTTGGTATCAGGTACCCGGGTTTCGACTATGTCTTCGCCGCCTCCAATTCCGCCACCACCGCCACCACCACCGCTGCCCGTCAACTCCACCACCGCCGCTGCCGCCAACTCCACCACCGCCGCCGCTTCCGCGCCGGGCGTCACGGCCTCGCTCTCGGCGGGCGCCACGGCGTCGCTCTCGGCGCCGCTCCTCCCGACAACCGGCACCGCGCCGGGCCACGGGCGGCCACCAGCTCCCGTCCAACACACGCCGCCGCCGTTATCTCCCCCTCAGCCGCAGCAGTTCACACCAGAGGCTATGGCCGGCGTGCTCAACGACCTGGTCGCCGCGGTCCAGGGCATCCGCCTCTACTTGGCGAGTCCGTACGGGCCGCCTCCACCACTCCATCCAGCCGTGGCCGTGGGTCAGCACGCGCTGCCGTGGTACTCAGTACCGAGGGCCATCACCGGAGGCTACCAGGCGCTTCCCCCTCCGGCGACCGCAACGCCGCCTTGGCCGCAGTGGCCGACGCCGATCGCGACGGCAACCGCGCCACTCGCCGCCACCACAGGACCGCAGTGGCCCACCTGGGCCGCGCCACCTGCGCCGTCCCCCGCCGCGCCGTCCCTCCCAGCGGCGATGGGGCAGGTTCCACCACCGCCCCCTCCCAGCCCTAGCCTGGGCCGGTCCTCGCCGAGCGGGCTTCCGATCCAGGAGGTCCGCTTCCCTTCGTCACCATCGCCACTTCCCGGCTGGCTTCACGGGCCGCTGTCGGCCTACCCGGAGGTCCGTCCGCAGTCCGGGTTCCCGTTGCAGCCCGAGGCGTCGGGCGCCACCGGGAACTACGCCGGCCCTTCCACCATGGATCGCGCACCGTCATCAGCCCTCCGCACCGCCGAGGCCGAAGGCCAGGGCGCGCCACACCAGCAGCCGCCCCGGTTCGCCAAGATTGACTTCGCCACGTACGACGGCTCAGACGATCCGCTTAACTGGCTCAACCAGTGTGGCCAGTTTTTCCGCGGACAGCGCACGCCCGCATCGGAGCGCACTTGGCTGGCTTCCTACCATCTCCGCGGGGCCACCCAGACATGGCACTACGCCCTCGAGCAGGATGAGGGCGGCAATGCCCCCGTGGGATTGTTTCCGAGAGTTGTGCCTTCTTCGGTTCGGGCCACCGGTACGCGGGAGCCGCTTGGCCGAGTTGGGCCGCCTGCCTTTCACCTCCACGGCGCAGGATTTCGCCGACCGCTTCCAGGCACTGGCGTGCCACGCGCCCGGTGTGACGGCCTTACAACGGGCGGAGCTCTTCATCGGCGGCCTTCCCGACCACCTCCGTGTGGACGTCGAGATGAAGGGGCCCCAAGACCTTCAGACGACCATGTACTATGCCCGGGCATTCGAGCACCGCGCCCAGGCTTTGACGCGACCATCCGCGCCACGTGGGGGCCGACAACCTCCCCGACCGTCTCCGGCAGCACCAGCGTCGTCCACATCCGTCCCGGCACCCACCCCGGCACCGACGCGGCCGTTCAGGCGCCTTACTCAGGCGGAACAGCTGGAACGCTGGCACCTGGGCTTGTGCTTCAACTGTGATGCGCCCTATGCACCGAGCCATGTCTGTCCGCGCCTGTTCTACTTGGAGACGACAGACGAGATCGAGGATGCCACCCCGGAGGATGGCCTCGGCGCCCCAGCCCTTGCGGAGCCCGCAGCGGCACCCGCGCCCGCCCCGGCCACCGCCCTCGTGGTATCCCTTCACGTGCTGGCCGGCATCCGTGATGAACGGACAATGCTCTTACCGGTCATGATCCAGGGCGAGCACCTGGTGGCCCTCGCGGACACATGGTCCATGCATAATTTCCTGTCGGAGACCACCATGCGGCGCCTTGCACTACAGCCAACCGGCGGGGAGCAGTTGCGCGTCACAGTCGCTAATGGCGACCGTCTCCACTGCCACGGGCTCGCCCGCGACGTGCCCATCACTATCGGCGACGAGCGCTTCACCATCACCTGCGCCGGCATCGACTTGGGCTGCTTCGACTTCATCCTCGGTATCGACTTCTTGCGCACTCTTGGTCCTATTCTCTGGGATTTCGACGCGCTGACGATGACCTTCTGGCGGTTGGGCCGCCGCATTCGGTGGGACGGCATTGGGGGTGCCGCACCCACACCACCACTCCAGCTGGCCGCGACCACCGCCACGGCCGAGCACCCACTCCTGGAGAGCCTCCTACAGCAGCACGATGACATCTTCACCGAGCCACAGGGGCTGCCGCCCGCCCGCACGTATGATCACCGTATACATCTTCTGCCAGGCTTCGCGCCGGTGGCGGTCCGCCCTTACCGCTATCCGCAGTTGCAGAAGGATGAGTTGGAGCGGCAGTGTGCGCTCATGCTCGCGGCAGGCATCATCTGGCTCTCCACCTCGCCGTTTACAGCGCCGGTGCTTCTCGTCCGCAAGTCAGACAGCACCTGGCATTTCTGCATCGACTACCGTGCCCTTAATGCTGTCACACTTAAGGACAAGTTCCCTATTTCGGTGGTCGATGAGCTCCTCAATGAACTACACGGGGCGTGCTTCTTCACCAAGCTCGACCTCCGGTCCGGGTACCACCAGGTGCGCATGCACCCGGATGACATCGCCAAGATGGCGTTTCGGACTCACCACGGCCACTTCGAGTTCTTGGTGATGCCCTTTGGCCTCACCAACGCACCGACGACCTTCCAGGCTCTGATGAACGACGTCCTCCGGCCCTACTTACGTCGTTTTGTGCTCGTTTTCTTTGATGATATTCTGATCTACAGTGCGTCTTGGGCAGAGCACCTACAACACGTCGCCATCATCTTCAACGAGCTTCGGGTGCACCATCTTCATCTTAAGTGCTCGAAGTGCTCATTCGGGACGCCTTCGGTGGCCTACCTCGGCCACGTCATCTCGGCCGCCGGGGTCGCTATGGACGCAGACAAGGTGGCCGCCGTCGCTGCCTGGCCGACGCCCCAGTCTCTGCGGGTCCTTCGTGGGTTTCTCGGCCTTGCGGGATACTACCGGAAGTTCATCTAGGAGTTCGGCGTCATCGTTTCGCCACTCACGCGGTTGTTGCGCCGCGACGCCTTCGCCTAGGACGAGGAGGCGACGATAGCTTTTGAGGCCCTCAAGGGGGCCCTCACGACGGGGCCCGTTCTTCAGATGCTGGACTTCGACCGCCCGTTCGTGGTGGACTGGACGCCTCGGGTGTGGGGTTCGACGCCGTGCTCCATCAGGGCGATGACCCTCTCGCCTTCTTCAGCCGGCCTTTCGCCCCACGCCATCTCAAGCTCGCGGCGTACGAGCGGGAGCTCATTGGCTTGGTGCAGGCAGTGCGCCATTGGCGGCCCTATCTGCGGGGCCGGTCTTTCCAGATTCACACAGACCACTACAGCCTAAAGTTCTTGCTGGATCAGAGGCTCTCGACTGTGCCACAGCACCAGTGGATTAGCATGCACTTCGGCTTCGATTTCTCCGTCGAGAACCGCCTTGGTCGTCTTAACACCGTGGCTGATGCTTTATCCCGCCGTGATGCCGACCTCGACTCCGTCACCGGCAAATCCGAGGGGACGGCGCTCTGCATCCGCTCCGGGCCGACTTTCGGCCTATTCGACGACATTCGCCGGGCCACGGCGACCGCAGCCAACGCGGTTCTCCTACAGCAGCAGCTCGCGGTCGGCGACCTGGAAGAGCCCTGGCGCCTCTCCGACGGTCTGCTCGTCCATGGGCGTCATGTCTTCATGCCAGCACATGATGATCTCCGTCACCAGTTCTTGCTGCTAGCCCACTCGGCTGGCCATGAGGGTGTGCAGAAAACCCTCCATCGTCTCCTCGCCGACTTCTACATTCCTGGTGATCGTGCCCTGGTTCGCGATTGGGTGCGCTCTTGTGCGACATGCCAGCGCAACAAGACGGAGACGCTACGACCAGCTGGTCTTCTTCAGCCCCTGGATGTGCCGTCTCAGGTCTGGGCCGATATCTCCATGGACTTCATCGAGGGGCTTGCCAAGGTGGGAGGCAAGTCGGTCATTCTCACGGTGGTCGACCGCTTTTCTAAGTATGCTCACTTCATCGCGCTGGGGCATCTCTACACTGCCGCGTTCGTGACCCGTGCCTTCTTCGACGGTATTGTCCGTCTGCACGGGTTCCCTTCTTCGATCGTCAGTGATCGCGACACGGTGTTCACGGGCCATGTCTGGCGCGACCTCTTCGGGATGGCGGGAGTAAAGCTCCGCTTTAGCACGGCCTTCCACCCCCAGACGGACGGCCAATCTGAGGTGGTTAACAAGGTGATTGCCATGTATTTACACTGTGTTAGAGGTGATCGGCCTCGCGCTTGGGTGGATTGGCTCGCATGGGCGGAGTACTGCTACAACACATCCTACCACTCCGCCATGCGTGCGACACCATTTGAGGTGGTTTACGGGCGACCACCTCTGCCTATCTTGCCGTGGACCCGGCTATGGCTCGGATGGAGGCCGCAGGCGACCTTATTCCCACCCGTGACGAGATGCTTGTTGAGGTCCGTCAGCGTCTCCTTCAGGCTCAGCAGTTGGCGAAGCATTAATACAACGACCACCATCGCGAGGCGGAGTTCGCGGTGGGCGATTGGGTGTGGCTGCGTCTTCTCCACTGCTCTACGCAGTCACTCAACCTGCGCGCGAAGCGCAAGCTCGGTCCTCGCTACGCGGGACCCTTCGCCATCTTGGAGCGCATCGGGCAGGTGGCCTATCGCCTTCAGCTTCCGGCCAGCGCTCGCATCCACGATGTGTTTCATGTGGGGCTGCTCAAGCCTTTTTGTGGAGAGCCACCGGCGGCTCCACCCGCGCTTCCTCCGACCGCCAACGGACGTCTTCTTCCGGAGCCAGAGAAGGTGTTGAAGGCGCAACTTCGTCGCGGGGTGTGGTTCGTCTTGATCCAGTGGGCGGGTCTTCCGGTGGAGGAGGCTACTTGGGAGCCACGTGATGATTTCCGCCACCACTATCCAGACTTTCAGCTCGAGGACGAGCTGTTTGTGCAGGCGGGGAGAGATGTTATGACCGGTTTACAATATAACCGGAGGAGGCCCGCTGGGCAGTAAATTAGGGGCTTGGTCCACAAGTTATTTTAGGCTAGTCGTTTTCAAGTTATAAATATTAGATTGTAAGATACCCTTTGAGATTAAGCAATAAAGATAGTTCTATCATATTGCCCGGCTCCAGAGGAGCCGGAAACCCTAGCCGCCCCTTTCCCTAGCCGCTGCCACCCTTCTCCTCCCTCGCGAAGGCGCCAACACGCCGGAGCCGCCGTCCTCGGCCCCAACCCTCGCTGTTCTGTCCCTACAACCTAAGGGGCAGAGCCGGTAGGAACCCTAGTCCTACCAGGAATGGAGTGTCATTGGGTGGGACCTCGCCACCTTTGCCTTGGGTTTTGGGCCTGCGCTGTTCTGTCCCTACAACCTAAGGGGCAGAGCCGGTAGGAACCCTAGTCCTACCAGGAATGGAGTGTCATTGGGTGGGACCTCGCCACCTTTGCCTTGGGTTTTGGGCCTTTTGGCGTGGTAACACCACTCTCTAATCTCCATGACTCGAATCGTCAGGGCCATATCCAAGGCCAAAGCTCTAGGCAAGCTCCCTTGTTTGTTTTCCATCTTCAGGTCTGAATCGTCTCTCCCTTGCTAGGTTCATTTTTGCGCCTCCATTTTGCTCCTTCATTCCAACTGTCATGTTTTTTTTTTATTTGAACGAGTTAACTAAAGATTTTAAAATCCATACCTGCGGTCCAATAAGCCATTGCTTTTTTTTTTTCCGAAAAGGAGAAATACCCCCGGCCTATGCATCTCTTGATGCACACAGCCATATTATGAAATTCATATCCCCGGTCCAACAGCCATTGCTTGCAATCTGCTTTCTACCTTTGGTTATGAAGTAGTACATATACCTATAGACTGTCCTTTATTGCTTTACTTGAATTCTGGAATGTAGGTCTCCTACCTAACGAAGACAGGCAAATTCTGATGCACCGGTACTGATATGAAAATATATTGAACAGATTGAATGCCAGGATCTATAAGATTTGTTGTTGAATATGTTTTCCCCCTTTTTTTTGCGAGGAGAATATGTTTTCCCCTTAATTCTCAATGCCACACATATCTGCCACTTCTTTTGAAGCACTTTCCATCTCATAGCTCAAATGAGATATCAGTAAACCTAGTATCACTTAAATCATTGTGTTGTTCTCCTGCAAGTTCCTGTCGATTACATGTCTATGATTTAAATATTGTAAACGTGGTTTATGTATAGTCTGCAAAGGACTTGAGCATATTTTCTATCAGTTGCACAAACTTTTTGGCTAGGGGCAAACCGTACATATAAGGTTTCCGTCGTCTTTTGTTTTTGTTTGAATCAGTGCAACCCGATGATCCCGAGTTCATGTCACTGGTGTTTTTTTCTTTTTTTGAAACGCGATCCGTTAGGACCCGATTTATTAAAAAAGGTAGAATAGAATTGCCCATATAATTATAAAAACCCGGGCGAAAACCGTTACAACATGCCCTCAAAAGGGCACCTGGCCGACCGGACACCAACAAGACCACACACACCGCCGAGAAGAGAACATCGTCGAGGCTGCATGCATTGTCATCGTCATCACCTCTCCCCGAGCAGGCGACTTCGACTTCGCCGCCGACGACCCGTCAAGACCCCTTCGAACGAACGACACACAATGACCTCACCAGCCACAGGCCAAACAATCGACCGAATACGTAGAGGACCGGCAGCTCCGATTTTGCTAATGCGCTTCGTAGGAGAAAGTTGCACGCCTTGCACCGACATAACTCAGCGCAACCTTCGAAGAGCACCATACGCTCAAACCACCCTTCTGGAGTCATCGTTGCCGCACGGGATGTGAGTCGTTAGCTGTGTTTCAAGAAGTATTGTTTTATTAGGTCTTTTTTAAAGCTTCAGTAGGCCCTGTTCTGGTACACAGGGGATCGTTCGGGATGTATGGCCCTATTCTGGCGAGATCACTAGTTAAGGAGTACTCTTTGCGGAGATCACTCCAACTTCCACAGGTTGCGACAAGTGGCGCGTTGCATGTGCGCCACTTGTCGCAACCTGGGAGTTTTCCCTTTTTACGTAGATCCATTTATTCAAAATGTTTTATCTCTTAAATCGTGCGTCCAAATCTTGAACCGCTTTCGCCGTTGGATTCCTCGCGTCGAGATCATCAAAACTAGATCCCATGTTGATAGGTTTTGACGAACTTTTTTTTCACGAAAAAGACCGAATAGAAAACCGGACGAAAAACCGAACCGGGAGCACGGGTTTTTTCCCTTTTCGAAAGAGGCACGCCCGTGCCTCTGACGAAATCACAACCGTGCCTCTCGCGGAAGCAAAATAAATAGAAAACACGTTTTTTTCCGTTTCTAAGGAGGCACGGCCGTGACTCTCGTGAAAGAATAGAAAACAGAACACGTGCATTTTTTTCCATTTTCAATAGGCACGGCCGTGACTCTTGCGAAAGCACAACCGTACCTCTCACAAAAGGAAAAAAAACAGAAAACGCGTTTTTTTCGTTTCCAAGAGGCATGGCCTGTGAAAGCACAACCGTGCCTCTCGAGAAAACAAAACCGTGACTCGCGCGTTGCGCAAATTTTTTTTTTCAAAAAATTTATTTTTGGTCAAAAAGCTAGGGAAGACCGATGGAAAACCAAAACGTCAAAAAAAAACCGTTTAAAAAGCCGAAAATGCGTACGGAAAAATAAAAAGTTAAAATCCGGAAGGAGCGCCCAAAGCGCGACTCGTGGCGAATGGCTGAGAGCGCGTCAAGTGGCGCTGATCGTTGCGAGGCTCCCGAAGGAGCGCTCATTAATTAGTCGCTCTGAGTTTGTTTCCTTTTCCTTTTTCTTTTGGCAGTTCGAGTTTGTTTGCGCTTTGCCTCGCCCGTCGGACCCCGACTTCTTTACGTGCTCGGCTTCCGAGTCGGATTTAAAACGAAGCCCACAAGCGGTTCCGAGTTTTCTACTGCTATATAAATACATGCATGCACGGCGTCAGATTATATTGTTGGACCGGTCTAGCGAGCGGCCGGCTGCTCACTATACTTTGCGAGCGGCCGGCCCAGAATTGCAAGTTTTGGTCCTCTAATAATTTATAAATAGCAATTATCTATTGTGTGTCTTTTTCTGTTAGTTAATGGATGTTTTTATTAGCATTAAATGCGTATAGCAAATGCGTACAGACTGGTGCGTGAAACACATCTATTTTCGTCTCTTAAATCTTTAAAAAGTTATATCTTTTAAACCACACGTTGGAATTCAGATCCGTTTTCATCTTTGGGTTCATCGCGACGAGATCTTCGAAACTAGATCCCATATGGGTATGTTTCGACGAATTTTTTTTATGCCAACTTTGGTGCTATATGGTGCAACTATAGTACTACATTATGCAACTAGACTACATTGCCGTGCCAACTGAGTATATGTGTGTAACTAGTCCTGCCAACTAAATATTAATGCGTGTGCAACTAGTGTCCTGCCAACTAAACATCAATGTGTGTGCAACTAGACTATATTACAAGCCAACTAAGCATATGTGTGTGCAACTAGTCTTCCTGCCAACTAAACATCAATGTGTGCGCAACTAGACTACGTTACAAGCCAACTAAACATCAATGTGTGTGCAACTAGACTACATTACAAGGTATGATAATTCATATGCGACTATGCGGACCAGATTATGCAACTATGTGGTCATGTTGTGCCAACTAGGACTACTATGTGTGCAACGACAACTACTGAGGATGCAACTCCAAAAAACTGGGTTTGAAAAAAAATTACACCATGCAGTACTAAAGTTGCACAAAGCAGTACTGAAGTTACACAATACAGCGCCAAAGTTGGCATCAAAAAAATTTCGTCGAAACATATCCATGCGGGATCTAGTTTCGAAGATCTCGTCGCGATGAATCCAACGGTGAAGACGGATCTGAATTCCGACGTGTGGTTTAAAAGATACGACTTTTTAAAAATTGAAGTGGCCAAAATAAATGTGCGTGAATCTGTTTTCAGGACTAGTCCGTACACATTTAATGTTAACAAAATACATTCACTAGCTGACAAAAAAAGACACATGTAAGTAATCAGCCCGGCCGCCCGTTCCTACGAAAAAGTGGGCGTGCACTTTTAAGATTTCAGGTATATTGTTTTCGCCCGACGACGATCCGGCCTGCGAATCGCTCGCTGCGTTTCAAGAAGTAGCTTTTCTTTTAGGGGTGTTCCATTCAAAAGCAGCTAGTGCGACGATGCCTACGACTAAGAGATCCAGGGCGAGGGCAAAGGCCGCCAAGGCCAAGGCCACGGAAGCAGCCAAGACGGCCAGGGCGAACGCCTCTCAGGCCACGAGGGCAGCTGACGCGGAGGCTGAAGAAGCTGCCATGGCCGCCCTGGAAGCCGCCGAGACGGCCAGAATCAGGGCTGAAGGAGCTGCCGCTAAGGCCAGAGAAGCCGCGGGCGAGACAAGTCGGCCAGAGGAGGAGGAGGAGACGGAGTGGGCGCAGTGCGAGGAGGAGCTGTTCGCCTCCAAGTTCCGTCGTTACTGGGACACATTCTACGCCTTCCGCGGCGTCCGTCGCTCCCGTACCCTCCTTCAAACCAGTGAGAGCTTGCTCTTCCCTGCCTCCATTCCACAATTCCTCTATAGCTTTTCACAAAGTTTGTATTTTTCAAAAAGAATCTTATTTCATTCTTTCATTAACTTGGTATTAATGGATCAAAGCAGCATCTATCCCTGTGATGCGTTACACATACCCTGCTCCTGATGACAGCCCCAAGGCCATGGAGACACTGCAGATCATGTCGGTCAAGATTGCGGCAATCAAAGAGGGCTTACGCTGGCCACTGCAAGTGTTTGGTCTCGTTGCTGCGCGCGACAACTTGGATCACATGCGCAACATTATTTTTCACCGTTCGAGAAATAACTGTCAAACCATCACCGAAGAGGTTTGTATGTTCTTACTCCTTTGTTTTCCTTTCCAGGTTGCCTTCTCTGTCAATTGTTTGCAGTGTTACTATTGACGAAACAGAGCATAATTACTGACTTACGCAGTTGTTCCGCTCATGCAGGATCCATATCTTGCATTGACTGGCCCTAGTCGAGCCATTGCCGTGTCAGTGGACCCTTCATACGTTGAGGTTTCCCTGAAAGTCAAGGGCACTACTGAAGCCGAGGATAAAGACCTGAGCGATCTCGTTTTGCTGCACAGAACCGGACGTTTCCTCGGCGGTCTTTACTCTAGCAGGCTCAGCACGTTGGAACTCGCCTTTGACCATGTTACCCGCTCCGTAGAGGCTACAATCTTTGTAAAACTAACTTATGGGTCTTGGCCAACCGGTTTCGGAGGTGTGATCACTGCCAGCAGCAGTTCTCGTGATGACCTGAAAGTCAAGTTACTTGATTCCGGAGATGACGGGTTGCCCATAGATGCCAATGGCGCGATCAAGCTCTCACGTCGTGTGGTTTCTATTGGACATGTAGAGTCTCTTAACGTTTATGTCACTGCAGGTCGAGTTGATGAGAAACAAGTTGTTGAGAGTGGCAGGGCAACTTTTAAGGCGCAGAGGGCTGGTGTTAGCCTTAGTGAGCTCTGCCTTGGCTTCTGTAGTATGAATGTTACCGTTGCTTGGTCCTGTTTCCGTCATGAGTGGTAACTCGGCGGGAAGGAAACACCATTATTTGAACCGACTTATGTTTCCCTGTATAGTGGGTGTTGTACCATTTGCATGCTCAACTGGTGTATGGTGGTGGTGTTTTGTTGTAGTACTAGCTAATGATGATATGGGAATATATATATGTTCTAGTGTTGTTGCTTGTATGGATCAGAAAGTAATATTTGGCCACTTCGCTAACTCAAGTTTATAGTTATGTATGTGTAATTGTTTCGACTAACTCATTTTGGCTCAAGACGTAAGTGAGATATAATTGCTTTTTTTTACACAGAGATCCCTTTTGGAGCCCGGCCTCCAATGAGTCCTCCAAACTCGAAATTCATATTTCATAAAAAATTATATTTTTATGTTCAAAAAATTCTGAAAAAAAACAAAGAGGCTCTGATATCAACTTGTCACGCCCAATATGCGATACTATCCTAAAAAGACTCGAAGGTCACACCAAGGATAGAACCACATATTGAAACGCTTTTGCATGGTGGATATCATTACATCAACATTACATAATAGATGAAGATACATACAAGAGGCATACAATGCCACACGAATACAACATCACAATACATAAGAGCATCATCCGACTACGGATGAAACACAAACAGAAACTCAAACGACATCCACCCTGCTAGCTCAGGCTGCCGATCTAGAACCTATCCCCTGATCAAAGCAGAAGCAGAAGAACTCCAAAACAAGTAACATCGCTCTCGCGTCATGATCATCGCATAACCCGTACCTGCAACTGTTGTTGTAGTAATCTGTGAGCCACGAGGACTCAGCAATCCCATTATCATGGGTATCAAGACTAGCAAAGCTTAAAGGGAAAGGAAGGGGTAAAGTGGTGAGGTTGCAGCAGCGACTAAGCATATATGATGGCTAACATACGCAAATAAGAGCGAGAAGAGAGCAAACGGAACGGTCGTGAAGCTAACAATGATCAAGAAGTGATCTTGAACTCCTACTTACGTCAAACATAACCCAAAAACCGTGTTCACTTCCCGGACTCCGCCGAAAAGAGACCATCACGGCTACACACACGGTTGCAGATAGGATGTCAAAATATTGTTTCCTCGACGATTTTAATGAGGAAAGGTTGTATGTGATACAACCGGAAGGTTTTGTCAATCCCGAAAGATGCTAATAAGTATGCAAAGCTTCAGCAATCCTTCTAAGCACTGGAGTGAGCATCTCGGAGTTGGAATGTTTGCTTTGATGATGATCAAAAATTTTGGGTTTGTACAAAGTTTATGAGAAACTTGTATTTCCAAAGAAGTGAGTGGGAGCACTATAGAATTTCTGATGAGTATATGTTGTTGACATATTGTTGATCAGAAATGACATAGAATTTCTGGAAAGCATATAGGGTTATTTTGAAAGTGTTTTTCAATGGAAAGCCTGGATTAAGCTACTTGAACATTGAGCATCAAGATCTATAAGGATAGATCAAAATGCTTAATAATACTTTCAAATGAGCACATACCTTGACATGATCTTGAAGGTGTTCAAGATGGACCAGTCAAAGAAGTAGTTCTTGCCTGAGTTGTAAGGTACGAAGTTAAGACTTAAAGCTCGACCACGGCAGAATAGAGAGAAAGGACGAAGGTCGTCCCCTATGCTTAAGACGTAGGCTCTTCAGTATGCTATGCTGTGTACCGCACCTGAAGTGTGCCTTGCCATGAGTCAGTCAAGGGGTACAAGAGTGATCCAAGAATGGCTCACAGGACAGCGGTCAAAGTTATCCTTAGTAACTAGTGGACTAAGGAATTTTATCGATTATGGAGGTGGTAAAAGAGTTCGTCGTAAAGGTTACGACGATGCAAGCTTGACACCTATCCGGATAGCTCTGAGTAGAGAGACCGGATACATATAATGGAGCAATAATTTAGAATAGCTCCAAGTAGAACAGTTGTTTGGAATAGCTCCAAATAGAGCGTGGTAGCTGCATCTAGGAGATGACATAGAGATTTGTAAAGCACACACGGATCTGAAAGGTTCAGACCCGTTGACTAAAACCTCTCTCACAAGCAACATGATCAAACATAAAACTCATTGAGTGTTAATCACATAGTGATGTGAACTAGACTACTGACTCTAGTAAACTCTTGGGTATTAGTCACATGGCGATGTGACCTGTGAGTGTTAATCACATGGCGATGTGAACTAGATTATTGACTCTAGTGCAAGTGGGAGACTGTTGGAAATATGCCCTAGAGGCAATAATAAAAGTATTATTATTATATTTCCTTGTTCATGATAATTGTCTTTTATTCATGCTATAACTGTATTATCCGGAAATCGTAATACACGTGTGAATACATAGACCACAATATGTCCCTAGTGAGCCTCTAGTTGACTAGCTCGTTGTGATCAACAGATAGTCATGGTTTCCTGGCTATGGGCATTGGATGTCGTTGATAACGGGATCACATCATTAGGAGAATGATGTGATGGACAAGACCCAATCCTAAGACTAGCACAAAAGATCGTGTAGTTCATTTGCTAGAGCTTTGCCAATGTCAAGTATCTCTTCCTTCGACCATGAGAGCGTGTAACTCCTGGATACCGTAGGAGTGCTTTGGGTGTATCAAACGTCACAACGTAACTGGGTGACTATAAAGGTGCACTACGGGTATCTCCGAAAGTATCTATTGTTTTATGCGGATCGAGACTGGGATTTGTCACTCCGTGTAAACGGAGAGGTATCTCTGGGCCCACTCGGTAGGACATCATCATATGCGCAATGTGACCAAGGAGTTGATCACGGGATGATGTGTTACGGAACGAGTAAAGTGACTTGCCAGTAACGAGATTGAACAAGGTATTGGATACCGACGATCGAATCTCGGGCAAGTAACATACCGATAGACAAAGGGAATTGAATACGGGATTGATTAAGTCCTTGACATCGTGGTTCATCTGATGAGATCATCGTGGAACATGTGGGATCCATCATGGGTATCCAGATCCCGCTGTTGGTTATTGACCGGAGAACGTCTCGGTCATGTCTACATGTCTCCCGAACCCGTAGGGTCTACACACTTAAGGTTCGATGACGCTAGGGTTATAAAGGAAGTTTGTATGTGGTTACCGAATGTTGTTCAGAGTCCCGGATGAGATCTCGAACGTCACGAGGAGTTCCGGAATGGTCCGGAGGTAAAGATTTATATATGGGAAGTCTTATTTTGGCCACCGGAAAATGTTCGGGATTTTTCGGTATTGTACCGGGAAGGTTCTAGAAGGTTCCGGAGTGGGGACCACCTGCATGGGGGGACCCACATGGACGTGGGTAGTGGGGGCAAGGCCCCACACCCCTGGTCAAGGCGCACCAAGATCCCCCCTTAGAAGGAATAAGATCATATCCCGAAGGGATAAGATCAAGATCCCTAAAAAGGGGGGATAACAATCGGTGGGGAAGGAAATAATGAGATTTCTTTCCTCCCACCTTGGCCAACGCCCCAATGGACTTGGAGGGCAAGAAACCAGCCCCTCCACCCCTATATATAGTGGGGAGGCGCATGGGAGCTATAGACGAAGTTCTGGTGCAGCCCTCCCCCTCTCACAGGTACTCCTCCTCTCCCGCGGTGCTTGGCGAAGCCCTGCAGGATTGCCACGCTCCTCCACCACCACCACGCCGTTGTGCTGCTGCTGGATGGAGTCTTCCTCAACCTCTCCCTCTCTCCTTGCTGGATCAGGGCTTGGGAGACGTCACCGGGCTGTATGTGTGTTGAACGCGGAGGTGCCGTGCGTTCGGCACTTGATCATCGGTGATTTGAATCACGACGAGTACGACTCCATCAACCCCGTTCACTTGAACGCTTCCGCTTAACGATCTACAAGGGTATGTAGATGCACTCTCCTTCCCTCGTTGCTAGTTTCTCCATAGATAGATCTTGGTGACACGTAGGAAAATTTTGAATTTCTGCTACGTTCCCCAACAATTCCTTCACCCAGGAAGACCCGATCAGACTCGGAATCCCGGTTACAAGACATTTCGACAATGGTAAAACAAGACCAGCAAAGCCGCCCGATGCGCCGACAATCCCGATAGGAGCTGCACATATCTCGTTCTCAGGGCAACACCGGATAAGTCAAGCTACGAGTAAAACCAGACTTCGAGTTTCCCCGAGGTGGCCCCGCAGGCTGCTCGGTTCGGACCAACACTTAGAGAAGCACTGGCCCTTGGGTTAATTACTCCCAAGGGAAATGTAGGTGGTGGTGAGGCAAATGGTAAAACCAAGGTTGGGCCTTGCTGGAGGAGTTTTATTCAAAGCTAACTGTCAAAGGGGTCCCATAAATCACCCAACCGCGTTAGGGACGCAAAATCCGGGAACATAATACCGATATGATGGAAACTAGGGCGGCAAGAGTGGAACAAAATATCAGGCATAAGGCCGAGTCTTCCACCGTTTACCAAGTATATAGATGCATTAATTAAATAAGAGATATTATGATATCCCAACATAATCTTGTTCACCATAGAGCAATCTTCAACTTCACCTGTAACTAACAACGCTATAAGAGGGGCTGAGCAAAGCGGTAACATAGCCAGGTAATGGTTTGCTAGGAAGGGTGAAAAGGTTAGAGGCTGACATGGAAATTTGGGAGGCTTGAAGAACATGTGATAGGTAGCGCAGCATAGCGATAGAACGAAACAACTAGCATAGCAATGATAGTAGTGAGATTCATGGTAGCGGTCATCTTGCCTGAAATACCTCTAGGAAGAAGAACGAGTCCATGAATAAGATGAAGCCACGAAGACGAACCAAGCGTAGACGAACGAATCCTCATGATCGCAACGAAACGGGAACTATCGAGAGAAGCACACAACATAGTAAACACACCACACATAAACATGACATGATGCACAACCAAGCATGATGCATGACAAAGTCTAGATGAGGCTACTCATGGCAAGAAGTGATTCAAACAAGAACAACACATCAAAACAAGTTTAAATGAGGCCGAAAACAACATATAACAATTCCGGTAAGTCCTCATATGCAAATTTCAAAATTGGTCCAGATCTGAATAAACCTTATGTTCAAGTTGTTAAACAACAAGTTAAGATGCACCAAGATGATCTACACGAAATTCTAGTTAAGTTACATATAAAGTTCATTTAATTCGGAGCTACGGCCTAGAAGATATGAGCAAAACAAGTTAAACATGGCATTGATGCAAAATGCATACAACCATCAAGCAAACACCTCAAAACAAGGATGCAACATGATAATATGAAGCTACATGCAAAATCAAGCAAGTTTCATATAGAGCACACTCGAAACGGAGCAACAGTTCAACACACACACACTATACAAGTTTAAAGGACAAGCTGTCCAAAACAGCAATTAGGCATATTGCATGCACCAAAACAACATGCTATATCATCTCAACATAAGAATAAAAGGCATGGACATGATGTACAGGTAAAGCATAACAAAACATGAACACTGAGCTATCTCCATAAATCACTATAACATGCTCAAAAACACATGGCAAGATTGCAAATAATAACAGTTTCAGACTTAGCAGAAATAACATCAGGTTGCAATGTTTAGAGCTATCAAACAACATGCTACAGGAACATATCATAGAAAATTAAGGCATGGCATGATACTAATAAATGCATAGAACAAAAGTCCTTTACTAACCTAATTCCAGAGACCAACAAAAAATATGGTAGCATCCATGCAAACATGGCAAATGATATGACAGATTCATACATGGCAGGAACAACAATAAGTAGGCATGTTGGTGAGTTTGAACCACTCACCACAGAGCAATACATGGCATGAAAAGGTAACCAACAGCAAGATGACATGTTTACAAAGCTAAGTATGGAAAGAGCAAGTTCATAGGATGCATGGATCACTAGCAAAGCTCATGGTAAAACTGAACTTAATGTTAACAGGATGACAGCAACATTATTTAGCAATTTGAGAGCAAGATTACAACAAGCTACAGCAGGCTATAAATGCAACCAGGGACATGGATGGATAGAGCATGACATGTATAACAAAACATCCTTAGTGAAAATCTTCAGATTATGCATGGAATGACTTGTAGCAGCAGGTTTACATAGCATCACGAAATAACAGATTCAGCCTAGCAAAACAGTAACAACAAGTACCCTACTTAATAAGCTTGATGCACTCACTACACAACTCACAAAAATACATGGATTGCACCTCTGTAAAGATGGCATGATGTAGTTCAAAACTCATGTAGACATCAAGCTCATAAGATGCACACATCAAATGCAACAAAAATGACAAATCACCAAGTTATAACAGTTTCAGCAGATTAACATCATATAGTACTCTTGCAACGATGATTCAGACATCAAGGTGAACTCAAACAAACATGGCACAATGGAATAAAATGAAGAGCATCTCATGATGAACATTTTGACATATTACACGCACAAAACGAAGCAGTATCCAGAGAGATATGGCATAATGAACAGGGCATGAAAATACTGCAGGGAATCGGGACTTAGCAGAATTATACCCTCGCGAGAAGTCAACCCGGGACGAGGAGATCCCGGGACGGAGCGGATCCAGGCACGCGGGAGCGTTTGGTTGGCGGGCCTGGTGGATCTGGTCCCGGTTGGCACAGACTTCGAGGTTCGCCGGGGAGCTCGCCAGAGTTGGCCGAGGAGAGGCCCGGCGAGGCGAGGACGGGGCGCTCCGGGCGGATCTCGCCGAATCCGGCCCGGGGCGAGGCGTGACGGCGGCACGGTAATGTGGACTTCGGTTGAAGGCATAACACACATGTGTGTAAATTTTCAGGGCAAAATACGGCTGTGCGAGAAAAACAAATCTGGGGCTCTTTTAGCACATGATACTATTCATCCTCCCATGCCATGAGTTTGTCTTTTTTTACAGGTCGCAACTCAAGGTATTTCATCATGATTTTTTACACACATGTGGGTACATCCTTACATACATGCATAATTTTTTTCAGAATTTTTTTAACCATAAAAGTTTGAATTTGAATTTTTCAAAAATAAAGGCCTCCATGGAGCTCGGCCTCCAAAACACCTCTCTCTTTTTTACATGAGTATATAATTGCCTCTTGAAATAGAAAATATCTATAGAGTCCTTTCAGATGTGTGTATACTAGATGACACCCTGTTCATTGCTGCCGGAGTTGCCCAGCATATATTTCAGTGAGATTCGGTTATTTGACTGAATATTTCGATTAACAATATGAGAACTAAACCTGAAAATACATGTAACTATAAAATATTTATTGAATATTTAATATAATTAAAACATTTGACTGTGTATGTAGAGATAAATATGCTAGCAGGAATCAACTACGAGTCTTGACTCTTGAGGGACATGGTACAAGATAAATTTACCAATAAAATCACTAGCTGAGGGGTACACATTTGCAAAGATAGCACAAACAAGTTGGTACATTTGAAACGATATAATATGTTTTTGGGTTAAGGAACTACACTGAAAGTAAAGGCAAACCACAGACAGCGGAACATTTGCATCTAACCAAAAGAACACGACACATCACGATGATAAACCAGGTCCAACTAGCTGAGATAGCGCAAACAAGTTGTACAGCTCATTCCATGCTGTTTCTAAGAGGATTCTTGTAAGATTGAAAACAGTGCAACGTTGCACTTGCAGAGACAAAAGACCAGACTTTAGCCTTGCACAATTATATTGCATTCATCATCATCATTGGCTGGAAAGTGCCAAAGCCATGTCTCGAAACTAAAGCCTGTACATATACCAGACAAGGTAGGATCAGTTGAGTGTGATATCATCTCGAGAAAACATTGTGCAAAAAATTGACGAGTGTATAGTTACAGAATGCATAATATCTGTAGCTTATCTAATTATTCCAATGTTGTGGATATGTGATTGAGACAAAACTTTGGCTGATCACATAACGACTACTTCCCTAGCAATTACATCTACCATTTTCACCCCATCACAGTAAGGATGTCTAAACTGACCGGCCACAAGTACAAAAATATGTGCTGCTAGTTAACTTACATGTGGATAGTTGCGAAACCAGTTTGATGCTAATCTGCATGGCACTGCCAAAACGACTCAACAACTTTAAAATCCTGCAAACCCTCCCATCAACATCTCTGCATCTGATTTCCACAATATTAAGATGTTTGGATATTGCAGGTAATTTTTCCATTGGATAGCTCAGCACAGTAATAAACTCCCGTCTCTGTAGTGAACAAAAAAGAATCATCAAGATCTGAGCAATGATGCATAACAGAAATGTGAATCAAGATCTACCGACAATCTCTGTTTGTAAAGCGTCCCTAAAGCGTCGCTTAAGCGACGCTTAAGCGTTAGAGCGCCCTCCAGGCTCAAAGCGTCCAACTCGCTTTAGACATGTGTCTAAGGCGTCCGCCTTAGACACTAAAGCGTCTGAAGCGCCTGCTTAGGCGTCCTGATTGGCGCTTTAAGGCAGAGAGGACGCCTTAGACTTGCCAGGCAGGGTACAGAGATTCCTGGCAGGGAAACAGGAGTGGGCTCACATTTGAAACAGTTACAGGAGGGGAAAGAAAGAGAGAGAACCAAAACCAGAGCGTGCAAATATCCAGGCTTTCAGCTCTTTCCTCTCTCCTCTGGCAGCAGCTTCCTCAGATCTGCACCAGCCTTTTCTGCTCTGTTGTGTGTTATGCTATGCACAACTCCTCTGCTGTTAGGTGCTACTGCCTCTCTTATAGCAATTGGCTAGTTGCTTACTGCTTAGTGGATGGATCAGAATATATGGGCTCACTGGTGGATTAGAATCAACATATATATGTCTCACTAAATGGTGCTCTATTATACTGCCCATCAGGTTCAGAGTCTGTCTGAAGCGTCGCCTCGCTTTACGCTTTATCGCTTAAGCAGTGAGGCGCCCCCCTAGCGCCTCGCTTCGCTTTACCGCTTGGATAAAAAAAGTGTCCATTAAGATTGATGAATACACGTACATACGTATATTCAACAGAAGCAGTCGATTATGCACGGTAACTTGAATAACATATCTCTTATAGATTCAGAAGCATATACCTTAGATAGTCGAAGAATGAGCTTCTCAAGAACGGGTGAATGCTCGAGAATGCAAAGTAATGCACGGAAGTCAATAGCCACACACCACTCATTCAGCAACAATGTCTTCAAGTTACTAAATGTAGGACACCACCTCAAATCCCTTCCAAATATAAGCTGGTGAAAGTATGAACAATTAATATTCTAGGCATAAAGGGGCAATTCACTGGAAAGTGAGTGCATAGCAGGTTCGGATAGGCATTTAAAAAAAGCCACACCATGAGAATGTAATGCAGGATATCCATATAAAGCACATGCTATATTCAGCAAGTTTCTGTACATTTACAGACAAATAATTCACATATTGACCATGTATGGCTAAAGTTCTATATAAATATCCACTTAGCACTTGTAATCCGAGGCCAACTAATTCACAAGTGCAAATTGAAAAAAAGAACATAATTTAGAAGCTTATCTTCTGGCAATCCATGTTAATATGAGTGTTAAGTCGTTGGTATCTAAAGACGGATATAGAATCTTCAAAAGAACCTAGGGGTTGAAAGATAATAACACTTTTAAACTGAGAGTAAAGATGGGAGTTCCAAGAATACCATTCCAGGTTCAGCTACCAGTTCCAAATGTATAGCACTGGCCAGACCTCCGAGAAGCACGCAGCGGCTGCCATGGTCACCATCACCAGTACATTCTGCACAAATGCCACAGCATTCCTTAAAAGCACCTCTTATGCAGCAATCTCTCGAGCATGCTGCAGGCTTCACAAATGCTGTTTCCAGTGAAGGCATGCTTCCAAGAAAAGGAACTATACAAGAATCAAGGAGCAGCCAAAGGAGACTAGGGATTGATATACTAGGCCGACAATCACAGAAGAAGTAGCAGCTGTCGATGTTGAGACGCTTCACCGACTAGGACGAGATCTTGTCAAGATATAATCTGCAATCTGCCATCTTAAGATCCTCCAATGCTGGGCAGCTCGCGAAATCAAGAACATCTCCTTCTAAAATCATTTCAGTGAGCTCCAGTTTTCTCAGGTGTCGGGAGACCAGAGGAGGGTTTTCCAGTGTGGCGAAGGAGACATCGAGCACCTGAGCTTGGCCCGACAAAATTCGTCGGATCCAGACTTCGGCGTGCGCGCAATCTTCGACCAATCCATCGAAGTCCAGCTGGGCCTCCTCCAGAATCGAGTCATGGCCGCCGGGGGATAGCAGAGCGTCGAAGAAATTCTTCAGATGTTCGGGGCTGCCTCTGTCCCACCAGTCCTCGGGGCTGAGGTGCAGGCGACGGATGGATCTCCACGCGTGGCGCCAGCGACCGGCGAGCACGCTCGTCTGGACGGCGTCATGCGCCGGCAGGAAGCCAAGGACGTGCTGGAGAACGCCGTCCGGCAGAGCGCTGATCCGGTCTTCGCCGCCGGGCATGGATGGGCCTTGCACTGGTTAGACAACCCGTCGAACAGGTGGTTCTTGGATGCTGCTGTGACAAGAGAACAATGACGAAACGAAACAAAGAAGCGGAGAAAAAAAGGCACGGGTAGAAGACGAGCTTGCCTAACCGAGCTTAGCCTCACTCGCCGCTGCGCGGGGCCATGGCGGCGGCACAAATGCAGCGAATCGTCCAACCCCAACGGAGAAGACAGCTCTCTGTTTCAGCTCAAGATGGAGTGGTGGAGCGCAGTTAAAGCTCACTCGGTGTTGTTGGGTGTCTTGATTGCTGAACCTCACCGGCTCACTGTGCACCACAGCTCTTCTGGCCATGGCGGGCCAGTGCGTGATGGGACTATACGGTGCAGTGACTTTGCCTTGCACACTGTAACGCTCGCGCGATCGCGTCCTTGCTTCTGCAGGTCGTAGACCTTCTTTTTTAAACTAGAGCCGCGCCGGTGACAAATCCCTTCCGAATTTTGTGCAAGCCCTTGCAGCAAAACCAAACGCACCGATCAAAACGGACGCGCGCGCTCTTTGTCCGGTTTTCGTCTGTTTGAATCGGTCAGACGAACATGCGCGTTTGGTTTTTCATTTGGATCGGCAGGTGCGTCCAACTGGAGGCCGATCCATTTATGCTGACGTGACTAAAACTGACTAATTAAGCGCAATTATACATAAATGACTAGTCAAACGCCGGCCAAAATTCATTTAAACATAATTAGAAAATTAAAAACTCTAATAAACCCCTGCACGCTGCCCTAATAGACCGCCTTGCCCTTCCCTTGCCGTCGTAGTCGTCGCCGTCGGTGAGGTCAAGGAAGACGAGGGAGGCCCAGCCCAACCGAACGCGGCTTGATAGGCCGCCGGGGCAGCCTCCTGCGGTATTTGTTCGGCGACGGTGTAGCGGCGAGGCGGGCGGCCTCCCGTTGGGCGCATAGATGCCAGCTGTGCGGCAAATTGACATCTGGATACGGCACAGGCTGGCGGTACTGCCAATGCCATCGCGCTTGGTGGACTGGGATGTACAGCCGCCCCCGCTCCCGCTATGGTGTGCTGCGTCTAGTTGGCGGCGACGTAGCAGGCTGCCCATGGGAAGAGCTCGCTCCGGCGCTGAACTTCCACTTCTTCCCTCCCTTCCCATTGAACAATCCCATGGCTGGTTGGATGCTTGCTGGCTGGCTGGCTAGGGCTTCCTGGTCGCCGGCGAGGGAGCAAAGACGGGCAGATATGGATGGGGGTTGTGAATGAGGCCGGCCCCGTCGCACGCGTCCATTAAAAAGTACGGGCACGCGACCCTTCTACACACTGCCAGGCGGGCTCGGTGCCGGTGGTCGTCATAAATATGACCGCGGGTGGTAGTTGGGCGGCCGACATGCGGGGCCGCGACAGACACCGAGGGGATGCGCGCAATTTTGGGCCGGAAATAGGTCCGCGCGGGCGAAGCAGACGGTTTTTGGGAATGGGTCGGCGCGTTGGGCCAACGTTTTTGTCCGCGGCGATCCAAACAGACATGGGTGGACGAAATGGGTCGCCCGGTTAGAGTTGCTCTTAGAGCAACTCCAAGCGGTAGACACAAACGGATGCGCGCTTTGTCTGTTTGGATCGGCCAGACGGACGTGCGCATTCGCTGTTCGATTTCGGTTGGCAGGTGTGCCCAACGGTAGGTATATCCATTTTTGGCCCGCACGACCGAAATAAATTTAGAAAATTCAATTAAACATAAGTGGCCGGTCAACGCTAGTGAAAGTCCTCTTAAACAGTAATTAAACATAAAAAACCGCCCGCACACTGCCCTAGTCGTCCGCCTTGCCCTTGCCCTTGCCATCGTCGTCGCCACCGATGAGGTCGATGAAGATGGGAGGCGGCCTAGCCCAGCCAAACACGGCTTGATAGGCCGCCAGGGCTGCCTCCTCCGGCGTCTGCTGCGGCGCCGACATTGCGGTGATGCGGGCGTGCTCCTCCTCCTCGCGCGTCAGCGCGCTCCTCTGCTAGCGCGCGCTACCTTCAATGCTTGAGGTACGTGGCCTCCTGCGCCAGTGTCGCGCCGAACCAAATGGGAGAGGGTGGCGCTGACCCACTCCCACAGCTGGTCGGTCCAAACGTACCTATCGGCCGACTCGGGCTTAGGCGCAGGGGGTGAGCGGCGGCGGCGACAACGACACCACGCAGTCGTTGGCCGCAAAGAGGGTGATGGCCTCCGCCAGCCTCGCCTAGTAGTCCGCCTCCTCGCTTCTGCCTTTCAGCCGCTCCTCCTTGATGGAGGTCTCCAGGGCCACGCGCCAATGACGCCCCGTAGGCAGCCTCCTCCTCCTCCTGCTCCTCCGGCTTGATGAGTGGGGGAGGGGGTTGGCGTGGTGGTGATGCACGCCGAGCCGCCGTTGCTCCTCATGCTCGAGGGAAAACCAAACCTCCCAATGGGGAGAGTCTGCAGCGTACTCCGGCATCCATTGCTGCTCCAGCGTGAGCTGCGACCGGCGCCTGCGCACTTCTCGGTGTGCGCCCGCTGTGACCGTGGCATCAGGATTCGTTGCGGATCGAGATGCTAGTGAAGGAAATATGCCCTAGAGGCAATAATAAAGTTGTTATTTTATTTTTCCTTATTTCATGATAAATGTTTATTATTCATGCTATAATTATATTAACCAAAAACTTGATACATGTGCGGGTACATAGACAACATACCGTGTCCCTATTAAGCCTCTACTAGACTAGCTCGTTGATCAAAGATGGTTAAGTTTCCTAACCATAGACATATGTTGTCATTTGATAAATGGGATCACATCATTAGGAGAATGATGTGATGGACAAGACCCATTCGTTATCTTAGCATTATGATCGTTCAGTTTTATTGCTATTGCTTTCTTCATGTCAAATACATATTCCTTTGACTATGAGATTATGCAACTCCCGGATACCAGAGGAATGCCTTATGTGCTATCAAACGTCACAATGTAACTGGGTGATTATAAAGATGATCTACATGTATCTCCGAAGGTATTTGTTGGGTTGGCATAGATCGAGATTAGGATTTGTGACTCCGAGTATCGGAGAGGTATCTCTGGGCCCTCTCGGTAATACACATCATAAGAGCCTTGCAAGCAAAGTGATTAATGAGTTAGTTGCAAGATGATGTATTACGGAACGAGTAAAGAGACTTGGCAGTAACGAGATTGAACTAGCTATGAAGAAACCGAGGATCGAATTTCGGGCAAGTAACATACCGATGACAAAGGGAATAACATATTTTGTCATAATGGATCGACCGATAAAGATCTTCGTAGAATATGTGGGAGCCAATATGAGCATCCAGGTTCCGCTATTGGTTATTGACCGGGGAGGTGTCTCGGTCATGTCTACATAGTTCTCGAACCCGTAAGGTCCACACGCTTAACATTCGATGGCGATATTGTATTATATGAGTTATGTGATTTGGTGACCGAATGTTGTTCGTTGTCTCAAATGAGATCACGAACATGACGAGGAGTCTCGAAATGATCGGTAGATAAAGATTGATATATAGGACGATAGTATTCATACATCGGAAGTGTTCCGGAGGGTACCGAGTACATATCGGAGTACCAGAGGGTTACCGGAAACCCCGGATGGAAGATATGGGCCATATGGGCCATGAAAGGGGAGCACACCAGCCCACAAGGGGTGGCGCCCCCCTATGGAAGGAGGTTGAGTGGGAGAAGGAAAAGAGGGGGTTTGCCCCCCCCCTTCCTTCTCTCTTCCCCTTCCCTTTTCTTCTCCGGTAAAATAAGGCAGGGGGCGCTACTTGGGGAAACCCCAAGTAGGATTCGAATCCTACTTGGGGCGCCCCTTGGCTGCCTCTCCCCCCTCCCACCTATATATATGTGGGGAAGGGGGCGCCTAGAACACACAACATCAATTGTTAGCCGTGTACGACGCCCCCTCCAGAGTTTACACCCCCGGTCATATTCTCGCGGTGCTTTGGCGAAGCCCTGCGTGGATCACATCACCAGCATTGTCACCACGCCGCCGTGCTGATGGAACTCATCTACTTCCTCGACATCTTGCTGGATCAAGAGGACGAGGGACGTCATCGAGCTAAATGTGTGCAGAACTTGGAGGTGTCGTACGTTCGGTACTTGATCAGTGGGAGCTAGAAGAAGTTCGACTACATCAACTGCGTTGTCAAATGCTTCCGCTTATGGTCTATGAGGGTACATAGACACACTCTCCCCCTCCCGTTGCTATGCATCTCCTAGATAGATCTTGCGTGAGCATAGGAATTTTTTTGAAATTGCATGCTACGTTCCCCAACAGCTAGTGGTGCGACAGCATGACATCGGGGTACGGCAGAGGCTGCCTGAACACTCAGTTCCACATCGCTTGGTGCACTGAGATGTGCAGTCACCGCCTCGCGGGGCGAGCAAGTGCCGGTGGCGGCTGATGACCCACAAGTATAGGGTATCAATCGTAGTCCTTTTGGTAAGTAAGAGTGTCGAACCCAACGAGGAGCAGAAGGAAATGACAAGCGGTTTTCAGCAAGGTAATGTCTGCAAGCACTGAAATTATAAGTAACGAGTAGTTTGATAGAAAGATAATTTGTAACGAGCAAGTAACAGTAATGGTAACAAAAATGCAGCAAGGTAGTTTAGTATTTTGAGGCAAAGGACAAGCCAAACAGTCTCTTATGATAAGCAAAGTGTTCGGCACACGAAAATTTCATCTAGTCACTTTCATCATGTTGGTTTGATTTGTGTTCGCTACTTTGATAACTTGATATGTGGGTGGACCGGTACTTAGGTGTTCTTCTTACTTGAACAAACCTCCTACTTATGATTAATCCCCTCGCAAGCATCCGCAACTAAGAGAAAAGTATTATGGATAAATTCTAACCATAGCATTAAACTTTTGGATCCAAATCAGTCCCTTACGGAATAGCGCATAAACTAGGGTTTAAGCTTCTGTCACTCTCGCAACCCATCATCTAATAACTAATCCACAATGCATTCCCTTAGACCCAAATAAGGTGAAGTGTCACGTAGTCAACGTTCACATGACACCACTAAGCGAATCACAACATACATATCATCAAAATATCGAACACATATAAAATTCACATGATTACTTGCAACAAGATTTCACCCGTGACCTCAAGAACAAAAGTAACTACTCACAAATAAAAATCATGCTCAAGATCAGAGGGGTATTAAATAGCATAATGGATCTGAACATATAATCTTCCACCAAACAAACCATATAATAATCAACTACAAGATGTAATCAACACTACTAGTCACCCACAAGCACCAATCTATAGTTCCGGTACAAAGATTGAACACAAGAGATGAACTAGGGTTTGAGAGGAGATGGTGCTGTTAAAGATGTTGATGGAGATTTCCCTCCCCAAGATGGGAGAGTTGTTGGTGATGATGATGGCAATGATTTCCCCCTCTGGGAGGGAAGTTCCCCTGGCAGAATCGCTCCGCCGGAGGTGAGGGAGTCCTAGACTAAGGGGTCCTCGGGCGTCCGGGCTATGTGATGTGGGCCGGACTGATGGGCCATGAAGATACGAGATAGAAGAACCTTCCCCGTGTCCGGATGGGACTCTCCTTTGCGTGGATGGCAAGCTTGGCGTTTGGATCATGTATTTTCCTTCTTCTGTAACTGACTCTGTACAACCCTAGATCCCTCCAGTGTCTATATAAACCGGAGGGTTAGTCCGTAGGGCGAGATCACAATCATATAGGCTAGACATCTAGGGTTTAGCCACAATGATCTCGAGGTAGATCAACTCTTGTAACCCCTATACTCATCAAAGTCAATCAAGCAGGAAGTAGGGTATTACCTCCATTAAGAGGGCCTAAACCTAGGTAAACATCATGTCCCCTGCCTCTTTGTTACCTTTGATCCTTAGACACACAGTTCGGGACCCCCCTACCCGAGATCTGCCGGTTTTGACACCAACATTGGTGCTTTCGTTGAGAGTTCCACTGTTTTGTCACTAGAAGGCTCGATGGCTCCATCAACCATCCACAAAAATCCTGCCCTGAGGGAGACCTTTCTCCCCGGCCAAATCTTCGTATTTGGTGGCTTCGCACTACGTGCCAATTCGATTGGTCATCTGGAACAAATCGACAGCTACGCCCCTGGTCATCAGATCAGTTTCATAAACCTAAACTACGTCATTGGTATCCGAGGAGACTTGATCTTCCAAGGGTTCACGACCTCAACCGTAGTTCCGGAATCAGATCCGGAACTCCTCGCCGAGTCCGAAGGCGGGAGCTTAGAGCCCGCCAGGCTCTTTGCAGCCATAGAGCTCAACATCGGAGATGTGGAGGGGATCGTTTCACCAGCTGGCCCGAAATCACTCCTGGCCCCTTTATCCTCACTGAGCCGGACTCACCTCCGTGCACCAGCTCCGAACTCTCAATGTCTGTGTTACACGAGCTCGGCCAGGGAACTCCTGTCATGCCCCGCTCCACAGATTCTCACTTCCATGTCCATACCTCGCCCTTAAACGAGGCTCTGGACTTAATGTGGTTTCTCGCCATTATAGAAGGATCACTGCTGAACTATGCCCAGCCTGCACTAGGGGCTGATTGCAGGGAATTTTATGTCCCACCCACCACCCACTTCATAGCCACTGTCGAGTATTTAACCGACATGCTTGATTACGCCTCCGAAGACATCGACGACATGGATGATGATACCGGAGAAGAACAAAGCCAGAACTCGCCGCTTACCGAACACTGGATAGCTACCTCTACATATGACGTGTATATGGTGGATACACCCAAAGAGGATGACGACGAAGGGGGGAAAGACCCAGTCGATAATAATTCCCCTATGGCACCACCAAAGCGTCATCGTCAGCAGCGCCGCTCTAAACCGCGCCGAGAAAAAGACAACAACACCAGCACCGGAGATAACGATACTCCGGACAATGCTAAAGACCAAGAAGCCCCTGTCGAACCAACATACGAACATGATGATTCGGAGGAGGGCCAAGTCAACACCGACGATCCCATCGGGAACGAGGGTTCGGAGGATGGTGATTGCGTACCAATCTCTAAAGAAGACGAGAGCCTCGGCGACGAAGAATTCATCGTGTTAGAGGAACCCTTCGAACAAGAGGGCTTTAAGCGCCGGCTAATAGCCACTGCAAGAAGCTTGAAAAAGAAGCAACATCAGCTTCAAGCCGATCAGGATCTTCTCAATGAGAGATGGACTGATGTCTTGGCAGCCGAGGAATACGGCCTTGAACGCCCAACCAAGAGTTACCCGAAGCGCAAGCTGCTACCCCAATCCGACGATGAGGCCCAGAGCCTATATCGCCCGCGCATAACGCTGCTGATGGACCTGACCGACCACCACGTGGCTGAGACAGAGCAGCAACTCAAGCCGAACACCCGCCTGCACCACCCCGCCGTAAAGGTAGAGAGACATCAGCTACATGATATACTTACGACCTACGAAAGGAACTGGATAATAGAGCCGGTCAGACCAGATCAATATATGGATTGAGGGGCCGAGCCCCAACGCGAGAGGACGACCATCAAGCCTGACACGACAAGCACAACTTCACCCAGGCTGAAAACCGCATACACACTCCATCCGAACTGCATCGTGACGTGGCCTGATATAGAGGCGCCGCGCACCCCCTATGCTTCACCGATGAGGTAATGGAGCACCAGTTCCCGGAAGGGTTCAAACCTGTGAACATCGAGTCATATGATGGCACAACAGATCCCGCAGTATGGATCAAAGACTTCCTTCTCCACATTCACATGGCTCGCGGCGATGATCTACATGCCATCAAATAGCCCCCCCCCCAAACTAAAGGGGCCAGCTCGGCACTGGTTAAACAGCCTCCCGGAAAACTCTATTGGAAGTTTGGAAGACCTGGAGGATGCCTTTAGAAACAACTTCCAGGGCACTTATATCTGACCTCCAGACGTTGATGACCTCAGTCACATAGTTCAGCAGCCCGGAGAGTCAGCCAGAAAATTCTGGACCCGGTTCCTAGTCAAAAAGAACGAAATTGTCGACTGTCCGGATGCCGAGGCTCTAGCAGCCTTCAAACACAACATCCGCGACGAATGGCTTGCCCAACACCTCGGCCAAAAAAAACCAAAGTCCATGGCATCCCTCACATCACTTATGACCCGCTTTTGCGCAGGTGAAGATAGCTGGCTGGCTCATAGCAGCAATAGTACCAACGATCCCGACACTTCCTAAGCAAAGAACAGAAATGTCAGGCCCCGATGCAATAAAAAATAAGAGTAGGAGCAACACTGATAATGCCAAAGACATGGCGGTCAACGCCGGATTCAGTGGATCCAAGCTCGATCAATGGAAGAGGCCATTCAAAAGAAATAAGGACGGCTCATCTAGCCTGGATCGAATACTCGATCGACCTTGCCAGATTCACGGCACCCCTGACAAGCCTGCTAATATACCAACAGAAGTTGTTGGGTCTTCAAACATGCTGGCAAGTTAAACTCCAAGCACACGGGGAAAGGGACGCCGAGCGAGGATGACGATGAGGAGCCTCGCCCATCGAACACAGGGGGACAGAAGAAATTTCCCCCCGAAGTCAAGACAGTGAACATGATATACACTACCCACATCCCCAAAAGGGAGCGCAAGCATGCGTTGAGGGACATCTATGCGATAGAGCCAGTCGCCCCAAAATTCACCATGGCCAGCATGCCCGATCACATTCGATCGCAAGGACCATCCGACCAGTATTCGTCATGGAGGTTCAGCCGCATTAGTCCTCGATCAAATTATCGATGGATTCCACCTCACGAGAGTCCTCATGGACGGCGGCAACAGTCTTAATCTGCTCTATCAGGACACGGTCCATAAAATGGGTATTGACTCGTCAAGAATCAAACCCACTAAAACTACCTTTAAAGGAGTAATACCTGGTGTAGAGGCCTGCTGCACGGGCTCAATCACATTGGAGGTCATATTCGATTCACCGGACAACTTCTGAAGCGAAGACTTGATCTTCGACATCGTCCCTTTCCGTAGTGGCTATCACGCACTGCTCCGATGAACCTTGTTTGCCCGCTTCAATGTGGTTCCGAACTACGCTTATCTAAAACTTAAAATGCCAGGCCCACATGATGTTATAATAGTTCATGGAAACATGGATCGTTCCCTCCGTACTGAGGAACACACCACGGCCCTCGCAGCATAAGTACAGGTCAGCCTTATGAAGCCGAGCTCCACATCGGCATTTAAGCCACCGGACCCTGTCAAACGAGTCCGGACTACCCCGCAAAATGATAGTCCAGCTCATCAGGAGCGCGACTAGCAATCCGGCCTCTGTCTTCGCCCCAACCAAATAGCGGCGTATGTACCGCGTGCTCATAATTACGCACTAAAAATACCATGGGCGACGATGGAGGCATATCGAGGATGAGGTCCACAATACGGCTCAACCGTGTCCGGACCCCCATCTATCTTTTTCTTAACTTCGTTTTCCTTTTCAGGATCGTTACAATCTACATCGCCATTTTTATGGTGTCAAAGGGCCCCTTTTCCGGCCCCTTATGAAAACTTATTCATTAATCCTCTCAAAGGATCACACACCAAGGCGAAAAAGGTGCAGATGTACGGTGGAGTACCTAAAGGATCTTTCAAGATCACCTCCCCCAATGTTCTTAAATACTTGTACACAGCTTTCCCTTGTGCTCGGGATGTAAAATAGCCTCGATGCTTATAGCATTATCTGTACAAAATACGTTTTGATGTATCAATCAGACTATAATGGAAACAGTTTTTCGCCAAAATTACTTGGTACTGGCTTATTCCTTCTTCCATATTCTTTTTTATCATCTTATTGCCATGTACACCTCGGCCTGACCTAAATCGCCAGGGGCTCCATTCAGCTGCGTACATCTATTAAAATTATTATAAGTCCAAACACTTTCACAAGTCCAATTCGGCGTCCCAAATCTAGCATTATATGCATCAGCTCCGAATCATGTCTTGGGTCAATAGTTGGGTTGCCCGGCTCCTGCGCTTACTACCTTACGTTCCGATTGTTCGGCTAAGGAAGTAAAGGGAGAACTACTGCAATTGTGTTTCTGGTTGGCCAGACAAACACCTCAGTAGAGAAAGCTGAAAACTGACTGTCATGATGCGGCGAGAGTGTAAGTGCATCTAGTGCCCCTTAGTGATTTTGGTGTATTGAAGACTTATAGGTTAAGGGACTGATGCGTCTGTGAGTGTACACAGGTCTATAAGTCTATGAGGATTTTAATATTTATAGAGAAAGTCGACCCCTAAAATGAAGTTCTTCAACTGAAGACTTTGGATTTCTGAAGACTTTGAAAGTGAAGAAATTGGTGTGACCTTGAAGACTTGGTAATCATTCGAGGAACATGAAGCATGAAGACTCTTGTTTTTACTGTTTCATTTTCTCTTTCCTGAGTCATAGTAAACACCGTACTGTTAAAGGGGGTCGAGGAAATACTAAGGAAAAATTTCCATGTGATGCTCAACTCAAAATCCTACACCTACCAATCCTTCGAGTGAAGCCATTGGAAATCTCGCACAGTTCCAGTCATATTCTTCAGTGACAGAGACGAAGTTCTTCTGGTCTCTGAGGAATTTGTTCTGACTGAAGAGTTAGGAATTCGCCAGTGCGGATTGCCTACAAAGTGAGGAACATGATAGCCCTGAGGAATTCGAACCTCAAATATTCCGACCGTTGCTGTGCTACGCGCCAGCTGTCCCAAAATATCTACCCACCTAACGGTCATATCAGACAAGGGCATTTATGTCTTATCATGTCGGGCTGCTCCCCGGCTATAAATAGCCGCCCCCTACAACCACTAGTTGGTTGGCTGCTCCGAGAGAAACTGACACTTGTCATTTGAGAGCAACCCATCCGCCGAGGACTTTGAGTGAAAATCATCAAGTGAGGAAATCCCAAACCCAAACCTACAAACCCCAAAGTGATTGAGCATCACTGAAGAGATTGATCCTGCGTGGATCCGACGCTTGTTTCCTTTGAAGACTGTGCTTCTTCCAGACGGTTAGGCGTCAAGGTCTAGAGCATCCAAGAGGAATTGTGGATCGCCGAGTGACCGAGTTTGTGAAGGTTCGGAAGTCACCTGAAGACTTACCACGAGTGATTGGGCGAGGTCTGTGTGACCTTAGCTCAAGGAGAATACGGTGAGGACTGTGTGTCCGGGACTGGGTGTCCTCGAGTTTAAATACTCAGCCGCTCCAACCAGATGTACAACTGAGACAGCAGTTGGAACTGGTCTACCAAATCATTGTCTTCACCGAGCTAACTGGTTCTATCTCCTCAACTCTTTCATTTCCTCATGTATGTTGTTGTGTGCCTGTTCATATCTGTTTGAAGACATTGACTGAAGACTTTCTCAATTTCCTCAGTTCTATTTCTTCAGTCTGTCCGTCTTCTTCCTTGTGTTATCCTGTGTTTACGCTTTCTGTACTCTGTGCTTGTCTTCATTTCATCATGATGACTATGCTTGTGTTCTGTTATGTTCCTTTCTGAGTACTTATTCCGCTGCAAGTAGTTCTTCATTTAGGAATTTCCTCACCAGCAAATTCCTCAGTGAAGAATTCATAAAAATCACCTATTCACCCCCCTGTAGTCGGTATAACGCACTTTCAATTGGTATCAGAGCAAGGTACTCCCTTGTTCTATGTGATTTTGGTTTAACCACCTGGAGTTCTAGTTATGTCGACCGCAGGTATGATCAAGGTCTCTGCTGGGTGTCCTACCTTCGATGGCACGGACTACCCCTACTGGAAGAATAAGATGCGAATGCATCTTGAGGCAATTGATAACGATCTCTGGTATGTTGTGGAAAATGGTGTTCCCTCAGTCACACCTTCCCTGAATGCTGCTGATGTGAAGAGATTCAAGCAACTCGATTCTCAAGTGAAGAATATCATATGTGGCCATCTGAGTAAAGGGCAGTATGGTAGAGTGAGTTCTTTGGAAACTGCTAAGCTTATCTGGGATAGGCTCTCCAAAGTAAACGAAGGAGTCTCAACTCAACGTGACTCTCGTGTTGACGTTCTTCGCAATCTCTTCAACCGCTTCAAAAGACTCGACAATGAAAATGTTCAGCAAACCTTTGATCGCCTCACTGATATCTCAAATGAGCTTCAAGCGCTTGGCGCCACTGACATCACCGACCATGAGGTGGTGAAGAAATTGCTGAGATCACTCGATTCTTCATTTGACACTCTGGCACTGATGATTCAAGAGCGTGCTGATTACAAGTCACTTGATCCCGCTGATATCCTCGAGAGGCTAAACACTCATGAGTTCCAGCTTGCTGAGAAGAGAGATCTCTATGGTTCGAGCTATGGCAAACCACGTGCTCTGAAGGCCAAGGCAGTCTCTGAGTCTAAAGAAGAGGACTCTACCAGCAGCCTTGGTGATCCTGAAGAACTGAGCCAGGAACTAGCACTGCTCGTGAAGAAATTTCAGAAGTTCTCAAGACGTGGTCGCTTTGGAAAATCCTCAAGGAGGAACGATTCCTCATCTAGTGACTACAAGAAAAGGTTGTGCCACAATGCAAGAAACCTGGTCACTACATTCAAGATTGTCCTCGGTGGGACAAGGAACTAAAGAAGAAGAAATACACGGATTACAATTCTGATGATGCCAAGAAGAAGAAGAGATCTTCAAAGTCTTCATCATCAAAATCCTCGAAGTCTTCATCTCACAAGAAGAGCAGCTCCAAGAAGGCTCGGGCATTCATTGGCAAGGAAATGGATTCTGAGGCTGAATCTGAGGATCATGAGGAAGAGGAGGCATCCGAGGAGTCTGAGTCTGGTGTGGCAAGTCTAGCTCTTGCTACCGCATTTGTCAGCAAGTCTATCTTCAACTCTGAAGAAAATGGCAACACCAACAATGCTGATGAAGGCAATGATGACTACGCTCCCACCTATTGCTTCATGGCAAAGGGTGCCAAGGTAACTAAATACCCCTCCTCTGAATCAAGTGAGGATGAATCTAATGAAAATCTTAAGCCCAACTACTCTAAACTTGCTAAGATTGCTGTGAAACAACAAAAGGCTATTGAAAAACTTCAAAACATGCTAGACAAAAGTGATGATATGTTGGGTGAAGAAATGGATCGCACTAAAGACTTAACTAAAAATCTTCAGAGACTTCAGTCTAAGTTTGACAACCTTCAAAGTCATCATAACACTCTCTTATCTGATCACGAGAAGCTTTCTTATGAATTTCTTCAAAGAAAGCAAGATCTTGAGAAGCTAAGAGTGAGTTATGAAGATCTTCAGAAGGAGCGCGATTCATTACTTGCTCAACAAATCAGCGCTACTCAGGAAGAATTTTTTCCTCCATGTCTGAAGTGCATTGAACCTGAATCTGCTAATTCTTCACCTGAATGTTCAAATGCTTCAAATGTTACAAATTCTTCACCTGTCTCTGCTATCACTAATTCGCCATCTGAGGATATTGCAAGTACTACTGATGATGCAGGGCTGAAGGAATTGTACACGACAGGCATGTACAAAAGCCTCAAAGGGCATCAGATTCTTTGTGATGTGCTTAAAAAGCAGATCCTCAACAGGAACCCTAGGAAAGAGGGTATTGCCTTTGAGAGGAAACTCAATGCTGATGGAACATATTGGAAGCCTGAGCAGTACCCCAAAACCTCATGGGTTGCTGCAAAGGGACCTCCAGTTGATCCATCCAATTTATCTGGCTTTACATGTGAATCTCCTCATTCTTCTGATGAGTCATTTAACTCCAACTATAAACTGTTCAAAAATCAGAATGGTGAAGTATTTGCTAGATATGTTGGCACTAACTGCAGGAACGGTTCCCCTATGAAGAAAATCTGGGTTCCCAAAAGTTATCTTGAAAGTCTTCAGGTGAATGTCCTCATGACACCACCAGTGAAGAACAGGAACCCCAGATCAATTCTTCATATGGACCTAATTCTTCATATGGATCCAATTCCTCAAAAGGATCAAAATCCTCATATGATCATCATCGTGCTAACCCCTCTGTTTCGCAGGATAGAGCTAAGGGCTATGAATATGAGTGTTATTCTTCAAATCATTATGTTCATAAGTCCTCGAAGAATTTCTCTGCTTATTCATATGCTTACCCTAACCACTATTATGTGAAACGAAGCGGACTGGCTTCTATGCCACCTTTCTCATATGGTGCTCGCAGAGTGATGAATTCTTTGCCACCCCTTCAGATGTGGGTGGTGAAGAAAAAGAACTAATCTCTTATGCAGGGTCAGGTCTCCAGACGTGCTCAAAACGTCTGAAGAATTTGCTGGAGACCTGAATTTGCCTGAAAGGACATAGGCTAATCATGAAGAAATGAATTTTCATTTCTCACGTCCTCATGCTGATTTATCTGTGTTGTTACTTGATGAAATTGATCTGATGATATTGATGTCATATTCTTCACTGATGAAGTATATGAGCTCGTAAGTTGCACTAATTCATCTGCAAGATGATCAACGCAAAGCAAACGAGTGGGTCCTCGATAGTGGATGTACAAATCACATGACTGGGTGACAAGAATCTATTGATGGATGCTCCTTTATCACCGTCACATCTGAAGCATATCATCTTCGCTGACAAAGGCAAAAGTCAGGTATTGGGTCTTCGTAAGGTTGCGATCTCAAAGGATCGACACATGGACAAAGTCATGCTTGTCGAGTCCTTAGGATACAACCTCATGTCTGTCTCAATACTTTGTGATCTCGATATGGTTGTTGTCTTTGGAAGATATCGTTGTGTTGTGATCATGGAAGCTGACCATTCCAAAGTCTTCGAAGGCTTTAGGAGAGGAGATCTGTATATTGTTGATTTCTCTACAGGACCACAACCAGCCGTGTGCTTACTTGCAAAAGCTTCAGAAGGCTGGCTATGGCATCGACGACTTGGTCATGCTGGCATGAGGAATCTGCACACGCTTGCGAAGAAGAAGCATGTCATTGGCATTGAGAATGTCAAATTCCTCAAGGATCACTTATGCGGAGCTTGTGAAGCTGGAAAGATGACAAAGGCCAAGCATCCAGCGAAGACTGTCATGACTACCACTCGACCATTTGAATTGCTTCACATGGATCTCTTTGGTCCTAACCATTATTCTGCAATTCTGAATGATGCATCTCAATATGGATTTGTTATTGTTGATGATTATTCTCGTTACACATGGGTGCACATTGTCACTTACAAACATGAAGTGCAGGAAGTCTTCAAACGATTTTCCTCGAGGGCTTCAACCAACTTTGGTGTGAAGATCAAGCACATCAGAACTGACAATGGGACCGAGTTCAAGAATTCCGGTCTAGATGGCTATCTTGATGAACTTGGTATTACTCATGAGTTATCTGCTCCTTATACTCCTCAGCAGAATGGCGTCGTGGAGCGCAAGAACAGAACCCTCGCTGAAATGGCTCGCACTATGCTTGATGAATACAAGACGCCTCGTCGCTTCTGGATTGAGGCAATTGATACTGCGTGCCACGTCATCAACAGGGTATATCTTCACAAATTCTTCAAGAAAACTGCGTATGAACTCCTCACTGACAAAAAGCCCAATGTGAGTTATTTCAAAGTCTTCGGTGCTAAATGTTGGATTAGAGATCCTCATCACACTTCCAAATTCTCACCGAAAGCACATGAAGGTTTTATGCTTGGTTATGGAAAGGACTCGCACACCTACAGAGTCTTCAACAGCGTTCTTCACAAAGTTGTTGAAACTGTAGATGTGCGGTTCGATGAAACTAATGGCTCGCAAAGAGAGCACCTACCTTCTGTGATAGATGAACCAGCACCTGAGGATTCTATCAAGTTCAAGGCTACTGAGGATGTCATTCCTACCGAAGAATCTGCTGAAGAATTCATTCCAGATCGTGATGATCACCGGGCTGGCGCACCTGAAGAAAATGGTGCTGAAGAAAATGCTCCTGAAGGGAATGCTGATCAAATTCCTCGAAGACAACCCACTCATCCTCGCATTGCTAACGAAGTGCAAATTGAGAAGATCATTGATGACATTGAAGCACCAGGTCCTCTCACTCGCTCAAAATCTTCACATTTATCTAACTTTTGTGGGCACTTTGCTTTTGTCTCTATCTCAGAGCCCACTAAGGTAGATGAAGCATTTCTGGAGCCTGAGTGGATTCAGGCTATGCAAGAAGAATTACATCAGTTCGAGCTCAACAACGTCTGGGAACTGGTCAAACGTCCAGATCCTCGCAAGCACAACATCATTGGCACAAAGTGGATCTACCGCAACAAGCAAGATGAAAATGGCCTTGTGGTGAGGAATAAGGCACGGCTTGTAGCTCAAGGCTACACACAGGTTGAAGGAATTGATTTCGATGAAACTTTTGCACCTGTTGCTAGACTTGAGGCTATTCGCATATTACTTGCTTACGCTAACCATCATAATATCACTTATATCAAATGGATGTGAAAAGTGCATTCCTCAATGGTAAGCTTGAGGAAGAAGTATATGTTGCTCAACCCCCAGGTTTTGAAGATCCAAAGAATCCCGACAAAGTCTTCAGACTCAACAAGGCCCTGTATGGCCTCAAGCAATCCCCTCGGGCATGGTATGATACTTTGAAGGAATTCTTCATGAAGAAAGGCTTCAAACCTGGTTCACTCGACCCAACTCTTTTTTACTAAATCTTATGATGATGAATTGTTTGTGTGCCAAATATATGTTGATGATATTATCTTTGGCTGTACTGACCAATGCTATAGTGATGAATTTGCCTATATGATGAGTGAAGAATATCAAATGTCTATGATGGGAGAATTGAAATTCTTTTTAGGTCTTCAAATTTGTCAATAGTGCAATGGCATATTCATATCTCAGGAGAAATACCTCAAAGATGTATTGAGAAAATTCGGCATGCAAGACTGCAAAGGGGTCAAAATTCCAATGCCCACAAATGGCCATCTATGCACTGATGAAAATGGTCAAGACTTCGATCAAAAGGTATACCGCTCCATGATTGGCTCTTTATTGTACCTATGTGCATCTAGGACGGATATTATGCTTAGTGTTTGCATGTGTGCCCGATTTCAAGCTACACCGAAGGAATCACACCATAAGGCTGTGAAGCATATTCTTTGATATCTAGCTCACACACCAACACTTGGATTATGGTATCCCAAGGGCTCTTCATTTGATCTCATTGGATATTCAGACTCTGACTATGCTGGCGATCATGTGGACCGCAAGTCAACATCAGGCACATGCCATTTCCTCGGACGATCTTTGGTCTGTTGGTCCTCAAAGAAACAGAACTGCGTATCTCTCTCCACTGCAGAAGCTGAGTACATTGCTGCTGGATCATGCTACGCTCAATTACTATGGATGAAGCAAACACTCAAGGACTATGGCATCAACGTGAAGAATGTGCCTCTCTACTGCGACAATGAGAGCGCTATCAAGATTTCTCGCAACCCAGTTCAGCACTCGAAGACAAAGCATATCCAGATTCGTCATCATTTTCTTTGTGATCATGTGTTGAAGGGCGATATCTCCATCTGCCATGCAAGCACTGAAGATCAGCTGGCCGATAACTTCACTAAGCCCTTGGATGAGAAGAGATTTAGCAAGTTGCGGTGTGAGCTAAATATCCTAGAATATTCGAATGTTCTCTGAAATGGACACTCATCCTAACACTTATTCTGACTTGATGACTTAGATGCGCAACACACGAAGTAATGTTTTTCTTCAATCAATGAAGACTAACCCTCTAAGTGTGAAGAAACTAACGAAGAAATTGACTCTCAGAGCCCTACGACAATTGTATGCGGTGTCTGAAGCCAACTTTCTTATACGGTGGGATACGCCACCACAAAAGTTGAAAATCTTCAATTTGAGTTTTTTTTTCAGTTTTGAAATTCATCCATTTTTCAAATTCTTCAACTTGCAATGTCTTCACTATTTCCGTCGTTTGTCTTCATTTGAATATATATATATATATATATATATATATATATATATATATATATATATATATATATATGAGTTTATGTCCTCTACAACATTCACTTATTGCTAATTCTTCAAGTTGACTTTTTTCGCTAAGTGAATGTGATCGGACCCTTCCCCCTCTATGCTAAACTCAATCTAATCTTTTCACAAATTCTTCATGTGCGTCCTGATTTGAAACTCGTCCAAAATCTTCACTGTGTCCTTGACAGCTGAAGAAATTGCGACCGAAACTTAAAAAAATCTTATCTGAATTTTTGGCTTTGCCGCTCAGACCGTTCCGCATTCCACGATAAAATACTTATCTATTCACCCATGATCCTACAAGATCGCCACCTCACAGTACGTGGGTGACACATGTCACGTGAATGAGAAGGGCCAGGGGCATGTTCGTCCGAAATCTTCAGGCGCACAGTTTTTCACTACCGCTATAAATACCCCTGCCTCTTCCTCACTTCACTTTTACTCCGCTCGACCTCTCTCCCGCTCGAGCTTCCCAAACCCTAGCACCGCCGCTACTTCATCATCGCCGGTGAGGAAGAGCTTCACTACCTCGACCTCATCGCCGTCGTACTCACGCCGGCTGCGGATTTCTTCACTCAGCCGCCGCCCGTAGCCGTCTTCCTCGCCGAGTTAGGGCGTGGAAGATCTGAACTGACGAACTTCACATCTACACTTCTCAGTTCGTCGTGTTCTACACTTCGGGTAATTAAAAGTTACTTTTATTTCCCACTTTGATTCATGTGTTTTCCTAAAAATCTTCAAAGGTGTTTATTCTTCAAATCTTCACACACTAAACACCTCACATGTTATCTGTTCTTGATTCATTTCTCTAAGCAATGATTTTCTTCAAGATTCCTCAATTGTGTGGATTTTCAAATCTATACAACTCTGGAACCTAAGATAAAGAACACTTAGCGAAATTCTTCAAGACTCATCGGTCAAATTCCTCAAACCTATTCTTTTTGAAAATCTTTTGAGAATGCATATGACCTCTCCAAATTCCTCGCAACTATACTCTGTTCACAGGTACACATGTCCGCTGCTGAATCACTGGGTTCTCATCAACTTAACTCATTTGTAGCGTTCCTCGAAGAAAAGTTGCATACCTCTTCAGAAACTTCAGTTGTTCATCCTCAGCTGAAGAAAATGGCTGATGGTAAGAAACCACAGAAGGGAGGAAAGAGGCCAGAGGTTAATACTGCGTTTGAAATCCCTGAGGACATTTATGCTGGATACTGCACTCCTGATGAGGCCAAGTTTGGCAAGGAGGACAAGAATCAGCGCAAGGTGTGCATACAACGGATTGAGAGGAGATGGACATGAGAATGGAGGGAGTACAGGTATGTTACTCCCAAGTACATGAAGAAATTCGTGCTCAACCCTCCATGCTCAAGACCTCCATTGAGACCTGGCCAACTGGCGGATCCCACCAGCCTGAAGCGCGGTGAGGACTATGCTGATGAATGGGCAAGGCGCTAGGCTAAACTGACCAAGCAAGCAAAAGAAGCAGTGAGGAAATTCAATGAAGATTCTGCTGCTGCTGCTAACGCTGCTGAGGCCTCTAGTAGTAAGCCTAGGAAGGCTATGCCAAATAAGCCTGCCCACAAGTCCAGTGCTTCTCCTTCAATGCCCTCACGGCCAAGCTCCTCAGAAATGCCCTCAAGGCCAGTATCTTCAAAGCCCTCACAGCAAATTCCTCAGTCTGCTCCTCCTCCTCCAAAGTCCTCAGTTCCTCGACAAAGTCTTCAGCTGCTCCGACCAAATCTTCGGCACCTGTGCATCTTGCCATGTGCCAAAGAACAACTAGCATCTCTATTGCCTCAAGAGCATCTGCTAGCTCCACTGCTGCACCAAGTTCCTCAGCCGGTCCATCTCTGCTGAAGAAAAAGACCACTGCTGGACGAGGCCTTCACCCAAGTCCTCACAAGAAGCAGGTTTCCTTCCAAATCCCCTCTGATGACGATGAGGCTGATGATGAAGAACTTGCTGAAATCATCAGGGACAGGCAAGCCAAGGCCGCTAGAGCCAAAGGCAGCAATGTGCCACTAATTCTGGATCCCAAGTTGATCCTTGATTTCATTGACTTATGGCACAAGGACCCCACTACACCTTTGCCTGGGATGAACCTCACTCCTGGTCAAAGTCATGTTCTGACTCACTTCATTGAGGAAGAGAAGTGGAAATATGAAGAAGGACGGAGGCTGAAGAAAGTGCAGTACAAGAAACATCGCTACCTCAAGGACAATGTCCTCACGCTTACTCCCGAACAACTCATTGTTGTATAAGCTGAGATCAAGCAATTGAGTGATGATTTCAATCGGTACTATGCTGATTGGAAGGGAGCAAAGGTTCGGTTCATCAATTTGACAAAGACTTTCTCTTCAACTGCCACTGCTCCGGTGCACGTTGAAATTCCTCAGGATGAAGCACCTGCCCAGCCCACTGAAGAACATGCCAGCACCGCTGATGTAAGTCAGGCTGCTGAAGAAAATAAGAGTACCAGGGCTGATGACTCCATTCCAGCCGCTGAAGAAATTGCTAGGGCATCCACTAGTGGTGCGCCTGAAGAAAATGAAGAAGTCAGGGAAACTGCAACAGTTGCGACTGAAGAAAATGCACCAACATCCTCTGCACCTCCTGCGCCTACACCAGCTCCTATCCTTCCATCTGCCCTAGATGTGAAGAAGACCAAGGCTGCAGAGCGTGCAGCATAAAAAAGAGGATGGCATCAGCTTCATCAGATTCTTCAGCTCCGAAGAAAATGAAGCCTTTGACAAGTTCAGCTAAAAATCCTATTGATGTCATTCCTGTCTCCTTCATGCCATCAAATGACCTTGTTCCGTTTGGTGAAGACTATGAGATTCCCGAGGAATCCGATGAAAAACTCCTTCTGCTGCTTCGACAGAGCAGTTGGACAAAGAAATTGAAGTGAATAGAATCCCTTCAACCCCAGTCATCTCCTCACCTATGCCTTAGTTCACTGCTGAAGAGGCAGGTGTTGAAGAAATGGAAGATGAGGATGTGGACGTCGGATGTACCACACCAGTACTGAATGATGACTTTTGGGAAAGTCAGCACTCCAACTCTCCGTTGTTCACTCCTCTCCAAGATGTTCCTCAGTCCCCAGCCGCTACTAAAGTACAGGTGGGATCTGATGAACCTCGTGCAACCCCGTCTGTCCATGAAGAAATTTCAGCCACTAGTGCTAAAGAAAATGTGAATGAAGAAGTGATGACCCAGGCTGCAGCTGCAGAAGAAACTGAAATTCATCAGCATGAGGAACCTGAGATTGCGATTCCTGAGGTGGTACTGCAGATCACTGACACCCCTCAACCCAAGCCAAAGAATCCCTTCTCCAAGAAGCCAAAATTCAAGGCTGATGATTTCTTCGGCGAGCGTGTGTTCTTCACTGTTTTTAACCCATATGACAATGCTCGTCTTAGAAGGAAGCGCTTCTGGACTGCCAGCCAGGCCAACTTCTATTCCTATGTTATCTTTGACAAGGGCAAAGTCTTCGACCATGAGCACATTCCTCACATGGACATGGAATCTATGCCTTGATTCACGCTGGTCCTCAGTATGCTTCACGAAGCAGGTCTCCTTAACTTTTGCACTGACATCGTTGACTGGAATGAAGAGCTAATTCTTCAATTCTATGCAACACTGCATATCACTGGTGAAGCACATGACATCAACTCCTGGGTGTTGTACTGGATGACCGAAATACTCATTACAAGGCACCATCCTCTGAATTGCTTCGTGCCTTGCCAATCAGTCCTCCACCAGAAGGCGCTCGCTGTCTGTATGATGAACCTGAACTCACTGACCACTATATGCAAGTGCTCATGAAGCCGCTGAAGCCTGGACAAGCCCAAAGGACCAAATTCCTCGTGAAGGATTTGCTGTATGTACCAAGGACCATATATCGCATTCTAACGAAGACTATCAGTCCAATCAAAGGTCATGATTCATCAGATGAAGAAATTGTGGGGATGATGAAGAATATGCTCTTCAACATCATGCATGGTATCCCTATCAATTACCATGATTTCTTCATGAGGACTCTAGCGAATGTTGCACTTTCACCATTTGAGCTGAAGCCTTATGCTCCATGGATCATGAGATTCCTTAGATCAAGGTCTTCACTCAACTACAAGGCTGATACTCTTAACCATGGCAGCTACTTGCCCCCTATTGAAGTCCTCAAATGAACATATTCCTCATCAGAAGGAAAGGGCAAGGCACCTGCTATTATCGATGAAGGCACTCGTCCATTGGATGGTCAGTTCCGCAAAGCTGCATCTTACTCCACCAATGATGACTCTACCACACATGATTCTGCTACCAATGCTCCAAAGTCAAGTCCTCAAGCTACTGCTCCTCGTGTGCTGACTGATCTGAACTACTGACAAGTCTTCACCAGAAGGTGGATCGAAACCACAAGTGGGTTAAGCGTCAGTTTGGCTCTATTCTTCACAACATGACTTCTACACATAATGCAGTGAAGAAAAACCACTACTACCTACATGAAGTGTTTGATCGCACCTGGGCTATTTTGTCACATCTATATGGTGAAGAAGATCTAAAGCAAATGGGCTTCAAGGAAGACTTTGACTGGTCTGCACCTCCACCGAAGAGATTCAAGAAAGTTAAGGAAACTTCCTTGGTGGCCAGCTCATATTCTTCTTCACGTGCCACGGACGAGCATGAAGACTTGGACGACACTGCAGCAGGCCCTACAACAACTCAAGACCCTGACAACACTGGCGCTCCTCCATCAGCATGATATTCTTCAGGGGCGTTAGTCCTCAGTTTCAACCCTTTTGGTCGTTCGATGACAAAGGGGGAGAAATTTGAGTTAGTCTTCAAGCGGGTCTATCTTATATGGGTGTTTTTTTTGCTAAGTTACAACTCTCGTTCTTCTGATGACTTTGCTGGATCGAGTTGTAATCTTAAACTCTATGGCGACCTGATACTTTTGATGTGTTCTTCTGCATGCTTATTCCTCTTTAATGTTAATGCATGCATGCTGAATTACATCAGTCACCATATTCATCATGCATTTCAAATTCTTCATATTATATATCAAATGCGTGTATGAGTTACAAGATATAGGGGTAGATCTCCATGATTATACTCTTCAAGTGTGCATTGCTTCAAAAGCAAATTCCTCACTATGCACATCTTCAGGGGAATTCTTCTATATCTTGCAATCAAATTCCTCAATATTAGTATTTACACTTCACATGTTTATCCCCGTTGAAAACTTAACCTATATTGTCATCAATCACCAAAAAGGGGGAGATTGTAAGTGCATCTAGTGCCCCTTAGTGATTTTGGTGTATTGAAGACTTATAGGTTAAGGGACTGATGCGTTTGTGAGTGTACACAGGTCTATAAGTCTATGAGGAGTTTGATAATTACAAAGAAAGTCGACCCCTAAAATGAAGTTCTTCGACTGAAGACTTTGGATTTCTGAAGACTTTGAAAGTGAAGAAATTGGTGTGACCTTGAAGACTTGGTAATCATTTGAGGAACATGAAGCATGAAGACTCTTGTTTTTACTGTTTCATTTTCTCTTTCTTGAGTCATAGGAAACACCGTACTGTTAAAGGGGGTCGAGGAAATACTAAGGAAAAATTTCCATGTGATGCTCAAACTCAAAATCCTACACCTACCAATCCCTTCGAGTGAAGCCATTGGAAATCTCACACAGTTCAGTCCTATTCTTCAGTGATAGAGACGAAGTTCTTCTTGTCTTTGAGGAATTTGTTCTGACTGAAGAGTTAGGAATTCGCCAGTGCGGATTGCCTATGAAGTGAGGAACATGATAGCCCTGAGGAATTCAAACCTCAAATATTCCGACCGTTGCTGTGCTACGCGCTAGCTGTCCCGAAATATCTACCCATCTAACGGTCATATCAGACAAGGGCATTTATGTCTTATCATGTCGGGCTTCTCCCCGGCTATAAATAGCCGCCCCCTACAACCACTAGTTGGTCGGTTGCTCCGAGAGAAACTGACAGTTGTCATTTGAGAGCAACCCATGCTCCGAGGACTTTGAGTGAAAATCATCAAGTGAGGAAATCCCAAACCCAAACCTACCAAACCCCAAAGTGATTGAGCATCACTGAAGAGATTGATCCTGCGTGGATCCGATGCTTGTTTCCTTTGAAGACTGTGCTTCTTCCAGACGGTTAGGCGTCAAGGTCTAGAGCATCCAAGAGGAATTGTGGATCGCTGGGTGACCGAGTTTGTGAAGGTTCGGAAGTCACCTGAAGACTTACCATGAGTGATTGGGCGAGGTCTGTGCGACCTTAGCTCAAGGAGAATACAGTGAGGACTGTGTGTCCGGGATTGTGTGTCCTCGAGTTTAAATACTCAGCCGCTCCAACCAGATGTACAACTGAGATAGCAGTTGGAACTGGTCTACCAAATCATTGTCTTCGCCGAGCTAACTGGTTCTATCTCCTCAACTCTTTCATTTCCTCATGTATGTTGTTGTGTGCCTATTCATATATGTTTAAAGACATTGACTGAAGACTTTCTCAATTTCCTCAGTGCTATTTCTTCAGTCTGTCCATCTTCTTCCTTGTGTTATCATGTGTTTACGCTTTCTGTACTCTGTGCTTGTCTTCATTTCATCATGATTACTATGCTTGTGTTCTATTATGTTCCTTTCTGAGTACTTATTCCGCTGCAAGTAGTTCTTCATTTAGGAATTTCCTCACCAGCAAATTCCTCAGTGAAGAATTCATAAAAATCGCCTATTCACCCCCCTCTAGTTGATATAACGCACTTTCAGAGAGCTGGTCAGCTATTTGGTGACTCAGTATAAATCTCTTGCGATTTTTCCGTGTCACACGAAGGACTAGTTTTAACCTGGTCAGGTGTTTACAGTTCCCGAGTTCAGATCACCGAACAATACCAGGGGCTGCGCCTATAATTCTATAGTCAAACTCCTATGGCTAAGTGAGAGTGATAAATCCGCATAGTCTGATTGCCTGGTTCGCCACACTAGCACCTCCTTCAAGGACCAAATCGTTGGGTTAAGTGTGTTTCTGTGCTGTTCCGAACACCCCCATGGTATCTATGTGAGGGGCTGAAGCCGACGACTGGCCAACTCTCAGATTTAATAAACGGCCACAACGAAGAATAAATAAATTCAGAGGAAACAAGACTAACATTATAAGAACGCTTTGTTTTCATTACACAGTTTGGGCATTGCGGATACATTCATTCAAACATCACGTCCTTCGAGCACAGGTCCTCTATAATACGGGATCCTTCATGGACGTCGTTGAAGTACTTCTCTGGCGTACGATGCTCCTTGCCTGCGGGCGGTCCTTCGGTTGCAAGACTAGTGGCATTCATCTTCGCCCATTGTACCTTGACACGGGAGAAGGCCATCCGGGCACCTTTGATGCAGACCGACCGCTTTATAGCATCTAGCCTTGGGCAGGCATCGACCGGCCGCTTCACAAGCCCAAAGTAGCTATTAGGTATTGGTTCGTCTAGCCAACGGATTATGACATCCTTCATGGCCAGCTCGGCCATCCTATGCAGCTCGGTCAACTGTTTGAGCTGATCGCTGAGGGGCAAGGGCTGCTCTGGCTCACGGTATTGTGACCAGAACAGTTTCTCTGTTGAGCTCCCCTCTTTGACTCGGAAGAAATCCGCAGCATCTGCAACACTTCGGGGCAAATCCGCAAACGCTCCTAGAGAACTCCAAATGCGTGTCAAGAAGGTATAATTTCTCCTTACATATTTGCTCTACATATTAAAATTCTTACCAGCCGTGATCTTCTTGGCCCCGCGGATCTCCTGATAGGCACCTTGGGCTTCAACCTAGGCCTCCTTTGCACTTTGGAGCGCCTCAGTAAGTTCGGATTGTTGATCCGACACCTTGCGCTCCAAAGACTCACATTTCCTTATAGCATATGTGAGCTCTTGTTGGAGTTCACCCAACCTTGCATCATGCTTTTTGCGAGTGGTGCGTTCCTCATCCGCCTCCTTCTTGGCTGCATCTAGCGCACTCTTGAGGGCTTCGACCTCAGACAAGTCAGCTATGAGCATAATATAAATATCAGTCAGATAACAAATTGGAACTCATATCAGTTCAGATATGCTTCGGTATAACATACCTTGTTTTGCCTCCAGTCTCCGCTTTAGTTCAGAGACTTCAGCCGCATGCGAGGCTGCTGACAGCTTTGCAGCCTGCTCATCCAAGTAGACATATATGTTAGCTCCCACAAAGTATTATTCGATCCTCTGTTCGGCCCTTCTTCGAATAACACCGAACATAGTCTCAGGGGCTACTATCTATATACATGTATTCCTTTTGTAAATAATTAAAAATATCTTACTTCACATACCTCAAAGCCTGTTAGAAGGCTAGTGTAGGCTTGGTTCAATCCGCTTTTGGCAGACCGAACCCTTTCAACCATCATACCCATCAAGGTACGATGCTCCTCCCCAACGGAAGCACCTTGAAGCGCTTCCATCAGAGTGCCCGACACCTCTAGGTTAATAGAGGACGTCGGTGGAGATGGCACACCCCCCTCCCTTGAAGAGGGCTACTGTTCTGATTCCAAAGCCGTATTGATCTCCGGAATGATATTCGGCTGGGGGCCGAATTGAGCGTTGCCCCCATCACCGGTCTCCGTGGGGGTGGATTTCCGCCTCTCTTCGGCAACAGAGGTACTACCCTCTACCGCCACCTTCGCGGTCTCCCGAGACAGCACTTCGGTGTTATCCTGGGCAGTGGGTGGAGAGATCTGCGGAGGTGACTCGCTCTCCATCGCATTCGTCCCAAGCAAATTCCCATATGACGATGACCGTTGGGGGAGATTGCAAGCCGGGCTATAATGCGCACTTCAGTATGACAAAATAATAAGGCATATAATCGAATATTTATATGGTGTCTTCGGATACTTACGATTCAGCCGAGGGCTTCGGCCTGGGGCACCGCTTTGGGGTGGCGTCGACATCCACTTCAGAATCATCCGAAAATGAGGGTTTTCCCTTCTTGGCCGCCTCTGCCTCCAGATCCGCGGGAGCCCCCCTTTTCTCCCCCTGGGGGGAGAGTTATTCTCTTCCTCCTCTATGTCTTCGTCATGGGAGGAGGAGGCTTCAGAGTTTTCGGACATGGCATCTGAAGTACCCTTACGACGAAGACCACTTCTTGTCTCCCTGCCCTTCTTCTTGGCCTTCTTCTCCGGCACCTGATACGGTGCCGGAACCAGCATCTTGGCCAGCAAGGGAGTAGCCTGCCCTTGGGCAATGGAGCCGGACACTTGATCTGTTACGCCTTCTTTGTCTAGCCCTGTGAAAGTCAGAAAGTTCAGTATGCCATTCGTATTTGCAAATAAAGGTTATCATAAAAACTCATGGGAGTGGCTGGGCGTGCGTGGTCCTGGCCGCAGTCTTCGGTTGTCTCTGGCCACGACTTTTGAGTCTTGAAGAGCAGCTTCCATATATCTTCGTGCATCGTGCCGAAGAACCGCTGCAGGGTCCAAGGACCGGCCGGGTCGAACTCCCACATGTATTGAGCCCGGCGTTGACAAGGAAGAATCCGGCGAAAAAGCATCACCTGAATCACATTGGGGAGGCCGGTGTTCTTGTTTATCACGCCCTTGATGCGGCTCTCCAGCGCTGTCACCTCGTCAGGCGATTCCCAATCTAGGCCTTTGTTAAGCCAGGATGTAAGCCGCATCAGAGGCCCAGATTTGAACTTAGGTGCGGCAACCCATGTGGCATCGCGGGGTTCTGTGATATAGAACCATCCCTGCTGCCATCCTTTGACGCTCTCCACAAATGTTCCCTTTGGCCAGGAGATGTTAGGGAGTTTGCTTACCATGGCACTACCGCACTCCATGTGTTGTCCCTCGACCACCTTTGGCTTCACATTGAAGACCTTGAGCCATAGACTGAAGTAGGGAGGGATGCGGAGGAATGCCTCGCACATAATGATGAACGCCGAGAGGTTGAGGAAAGAGTTTGGGGCCAGATCATGAAAATCTAGCCCATAGTAGAACATGAGACTGCGGACAAAAGGATGAATGGGAAACCCTAGTCCACGAAGGAAGTGGGGGATGAACACTACCCTTTCATTAGGCTCCGGAGTGGGGATGACCTGCTTTTTGGCAGGAAGTCGGTGGACTATGTCCGTGGCTAGGTACCCAGCTTCTCGGAGCTCCGTGATGTTCTCCTCTGTAACAGAGGAAGCCATCCACTTGCCCTGCACTCCAGATCTGGACATGGCTATGAGTGCTTGGTGGCAAGGGAAAGGATTGAGACTTGGGCACTGGAGCTCGAGCGGCGGATAGGCACAGGAGGGAGAAGACGTGGCGTAAAAAGACGGATCTTTATCTTCTTACAAAGGCCGTGGATGTCAAGCGCCCCCTCTCAAGCCTTAAATCCTGCCTATTCCCAAGGGGATGTGTGAACGACACGGTTGGATTACCCAAACCCCTGTTTATTAAAATCCTGTAATAAGGGGACACGATCTCTGCTTTGATAAGATGTGTCATTGATCGTACCTAGAAATACAAAACAAGGCTATAAAACAGTTCAGAATAATAATAAGGCTAGAACATAATGTCTCGCCGAAAAAAGTGGCCCATGGACGTGATTTATTTTTTAAGAATTATTGATTTTTACAGCTTAGGGTTGTACGTGTTAAGCAAAGACCGAACACAACTTTTGTGTATGGAAAACTATGTTGGAGTATCCGGAGAAGGGAATCTGCCTTGAAATGCCGAAGACAATCTGCACGCCGGATACATCGCCATTGAAGCCTGGTTCATGGGCTACTAAGGGAGTCCTAGACTAAGGGGTCCTCGGGCGTTCGGGCTATGTGATGTGGGCCGGACTGATGGGCCATGAAGATATGAGATAGAAGAACCTTCCCCGTGTCCAGATGGGACTCTCCTTTGCGTGGATGGCAAGCTTGGCATTCGGATCATGTATTTTACTTCTTCTGTAACCAACTCTGTACAACCCTAGATCCCTCCGGTGTCTATATAAACCGAAGGGCTAGTCCGTAGGGCGAGATCACAATCATACAAGCTAGATATCTAAGGTTTAGCCACAACGATCTTGAGGTAGATCAACTCTTGTAACCCCTATACTCATCAAAGTCAATCAAGCAGGAAGTAGGGTATTACATCCATTAAGAGGGCCCAAACCTGGGTAAACATCATGTCCCCTGCCTCCTTGTTACCTTCGATCCTTAGACACACAGTTCGGGACCCCCTACCCGAGATCTACCGATTTTGACACCGACAGGAGGGCAAAAGTGCTCCTGCCCAAGTTCGGCCTCGAGACAGCGGCGCTCCGTCCTAAAAGTCCTCCCCTTAGTTTTCTAGGTCAAAATGACTTATATATCAGAAGATGGGCACTGGAGGTGGGCTAGGCTAAGCACAACCCACCAGGGCGCGCCTGGGGGGCCTACCGCACCCTGGTGTTTTGTGCTCACCAGGTGGCCCCCCTCCGGTAGTTATTTGCTCCATTATTTCTTATTTATTCCATAAAAAATCCTTGTGAAGTTTCAGCTCATTTGGAGTTGTGCAGAATAGGTGGCCTGACGTAGCTTTTTCAGGTTCAGATTTCCAGCTGCCATAATTCTCCCTCTTTGTGTGAAGCTTGCATATTATGAGAGAAAAGGCATTAGAATTACTCTAAAAAGCATTATTATGCATAAAAATATTATAAATAACAGGATCTAAACATGATACAAAATGGACGTATCAACTCCCCCAAGCTTAGACCTTGCTTGTCCTCAAGCGAAAATCAAAATCGAAAAACATGTCCACATGCTTAGAGAGAGAGGTGTCGATAAAAACAAAATACGGACATAGAAGCATCATGTAAATTATTATAACAGCAACAAAATTTAACATAAAACTTTTATCATAGACTTCTCATTAACAAGTGACAATTCATCAGAACATCGAAGTATAAAGCATAAACTCTATTGAAAACCAACAAACTATGTTCTCAGTCAACTTTGCAACTACAGTTCATCATCTTTTCAGGAAGGTTCACGTATCAGAGCCTTTTTGGCAAGTGTGCATACTCAACCATCATATTGTCTTCTATGATTGCTAACACTCACCGCATTCACATGAGCAAAACATTTCAACCAGACACATAGAAATATAGAGGTGTATGTTTTGCCTCCCAACATACTCATCTTGAGGGTGATGTCAACAATAATAACTCATGCTACCCATATCCAACTGGATATATGTGCCTAGATCTTTCCTCACCACATGATGCTTGCCAAAAGAGAAAAATAAAAATGAATATAGAGAGAAACTTTGACTCTTGCATAAAAGTAAAAGATAGGCCCTTCGCAGAGGGAAGAAGAGGTTGCCATGTGCTTTTTGTTTGTATGCTCAATCCCTTAGTGCAAAAGAACGTCACGCTATATTGCCCATTATGATAGCAACCTTTATTATCCAGTTTGTCGCTTTTATTCTTTGCCATCACAAGTTCGTACAACGTCCAATTTTCTCTTACACTAAATGATCTAACACTTTTAGAAGCAATTTTTATTGCCTTATTGCACCGATGACAACTTACTTGAATGATCTTACTCAATCCTTAGGTAGGTATGGTGGACTCTTGAAAATAAGATTTGGGTTTAAGGTTTTTTTGGATGCACGGAATTTTTGGCTAGCAAAAATGGGGGGCAAGCACCATATGTTGAAGGATCTATGACAATATAACTTCTATGTGAATATGAACAAACATAAATCATTACGTTGTCTTCCTTGTCCAACGTCAACAATTTTGGCATATAATATTTTGATGGGGGATCACAATCACAAATGATTTCCAAGATAGTGTATTTGCATGTGAATCTTCTCTTCCCTCATTAATTCTTTCATGAATTGCATCATTGACCAATGCTATGTTTGTCAATCTCCAATAAAATTTTCTACTTATACTTTTCCTTATGTGGTGTCATTACCTACCATAATATTAGCATATGATCTTTTTCATTTATTTCCTTTCTTTTTATTGAAGCATGAAAGTAAAGAAAGCCAAACTCAAACTAAACTTTATTATATATCTCGCATACGATTACAAGGATAGATCACTAAGCAAACTTTCAAAAGAAAGGATTGAACTAAACTTTTATTCATCTAAAGCAAAAGATAACTATGGATAGAACTAAGGTAAATAAAGGTAAAATATAGTGGAGGTGATACGAACCGGGGCACCTCCCCCAAGCTTGGCGCAAGCCAAGGGGAGTGCCCATACCCAATACTCAATTTTCCTTTGGTGATGAAGGCGGTGGTGGTGGTGATGAAGTGGTAGCAATCTTATCCTCCTTCCTTAACTTATGCTTGAGGATGGAATTTTCCTCCTTTAAGTCACCCATCTCCTGCTCGAGCTCTAATATCTTTTTTGCATAATTCTTGCTTGTTTCCTTCAAGAGATGAAAAGGGATAAACTGGATCTTAGGTTTCTTTGCTTTGTTGGGGAGACTTGACTTCTTGAATTCCATGTGCATGTCCCCAGGTTGAGGCAATGGAACTTCAACTTCGTCAAAGCTTGTCTCCTCCTCCCCTTTAGGATCATAGTCTTCTTCTTCCTCCGAAGCCAGCTATAGCCCTCCACATCCCCATAAACCTTCGGGTTTGTGATATAATCAACAACATAGCTCTCTCCCTCCGAGTCTTGGGATGACATATTTACAGATCTATCAGGAAAACATCAAGGAAAAGAAAACAGAAGATTTCTCTATTGTATGGTGGTCAACAGGTTCAGGGAGTATATAAAGAGTTTTTATCTTGGGAAACAAGCAAATGGAAGAAAAACGGAGTCCGAAAGGTACCCGAGGTGGGCACAACCCACCTGGGCACGCCTGGCCCTGGTGTCTTGTGCCCACCAGGGGTGCTAAGGGAGCCCTGGACTAAGGGGTCCTCGGGCATCCGGTCTATTCGATATGGGTCGGATTAATGGGCTGTCAAGATAAAAGGAAGAAGAACACCTCCCGTGTCCGATTGGGACTCCCATGTGCATGAGCGGCAAGTTTAGGTGTCCGGATGTACTATTTCCTTTCTGTTGAACTGACTTTGTACAACCCTAGGCCCCTCTGATATCTATATAAACTTGTGGGTTTAGACCGGAGGCAGGATCACACATTGATAGGCTAGCCAAGTTAGGGTTTAGCCACTACAATCTCGAGGTAGATCAACTCTTGTAACCCCTATACCCATCGAATATAATCAAGAAGGAGTAGGGTTTTACCTCCATTAAGAGGCCCGAACCTAGGTAAACATTGTGTCCCTTTGATCATTTTTACCATCGATCCTCGGATATACAGCTTGGGACCCACTACCTGTGATCTGTTGGTTTTGACACCGACATTGGTGCTTTCATTGAGAGCTCCTCTTTGTTGTCAACAGAAGGATCGATGGATCGCCTCTTCATCGATGATGATGATGTGTCCAAGGAAACCTTTCTCCCTGGGTAGGTGTCGATGTCAAAACCGGCGGATCTTGGGTAGGGGGTCCCAAGTTGTGCGTCTTAGGATCAATGATAACATGAACACGGGATTTTACCCAGCTTCGGGCTCTCTTGATGAGATAATACCCTACATGCTGCTTGATTGACTATAATGGGTATAGGGGTTACAAGAGTTGATCTACCTCGAGATCATATGTTGTGGTCTAAACTCTAGAGGTATGATGAGTAATGTCATAATCCTCTATCGACTAGCCTAGCCTCGGTTTATATAATGTACCATAGGCCTAGGGTAACAAGAGTCCTAGCCGAATACGCCGGTGGGGGAGGAGTCCTTGTCTTGATCACCAAGTCTTGTGGAATCTTCCTTGTATGCGGCAACTGTCCGAACTGGCCCATGAGTATACGGCCATGGGGGTCCTCGGCCCAATCTAACTGATCGAGGGATGACGTGGTGAGTACCCCCTAGTCTAGGACACCGTCAGTAGCCCCCTGAACCGGTCTTCAAGTTGGGGACACTCCTCGATTCTTCCGAACTGTTCTTCATCTTCGGTTGTCGGTCTTGAAAACTAGTTCAACAAATCTTCTCATCTTCGATCTTGAGGATCGCGAAGTAAATCTGAAGAGTTTATATGTCGGGTATCCGAGGGGCCCCTTTAAGTTTCCGGCCTTTATCAATGCCTTGTTATTATTATGCCACACCTCAGGTTTGAAGTTGTTCCCGGGCGGCAGTGTCCTCTTGCGTCCGAGCTCCAACGCTGGATTGCATTCGAGGTATCTTTTGCAGCCAAGCACCAACGCCGGACTGCTTCCGAGCTCCAATGTCAGAATGTATCCAAGCTCTAACGTCGGACTGTGTCCAAGCTCCAACGCCGGACTGTATCCGAGATGTCACAGATCATCTGGGTTCAAAAAGTTGAAGGAGTTTAGCTGAGCTTAATGCCAGAAATGCCCTCTATGGAGCCAGCCACTGGTGCCCGAGCTTAATGCCGGACTGCTTCCGAGGTGGTGCACCACCCCTTACTACGGGCTGATTTTTTGATTGGTTCAATTTATTCTCTGCCGAGATATATAGCCAACAACCCTCAAGGTGTGTGCGTCAGTCTAAAACCCGAGATGCACCTGAAGGAAAACATGAAACCGCTGATCCTAGTTGCCCCTAAGACTCAGGTCGATGCGCGAAATCGGCCTGAGGATCAATTCCTAGCTTGGCAGCATACATAGGAATAGAAACACGGTGTGCAAAGTCCTCGAGACTCAGGTTGGGTGCGGCCGACCAACCTGAGGATAATAATCTCCTCGAAAACTATATCGCACTTTAAATTTTCTGCATTAGACATGCAATGCAGTAGCCCTCGAGACACTGGTCGGGTGGCGACACCAGATCAGGGGATCGATGTACCCCTTTAATATTTGTAAATAATAAGCACGAAGCCCAGTAGCCCCCGAGCCTTAATGTGGGCACGGGTGGCCGAATTAAGGATCGATATCCAAAGTAAAATCACAAATTATGTGTAATGATTCTATGTATCCAAGTACTTTACATCATCAATGCTCGGATCTGCATTGTACAAAACTTTGTTGACCGGCCATTGGCTTCAACCTCCTCGGCCAGTAGCCGGGGAGTGTTTGTCCCACTTTATAAATCCTTTATGAGGGCAGAGATTTATGGCAAACAACGCAATCTGGCCATACGGTTTTATAAACAAAGATACGCAAAGAGACATGTTATATTATTGTTTTAACATAAGAAACATCGTCCAAAGAAAATAGTCCCGCTATCGGTTCCTTTCTTTGGGTTGTCATGCTAAGCATGATCATGAAACCTCAGCTCCGAGCAATGTGGGAGGAAAATACTAAGGATTTAGTTCGGGAAAAGCTTCCAAACTCTATGGTCTAGATGAACCCAAATTTTCACTTCCGTTGCGACCGTTTATAATCTGAAAGTGGCCCATTGTCGGCTTCTACCCCCTTGTAGATGCTATGCAGGGTGTTTCCGAAATAACAAAACAACCCTTAGCCGACGTCTCGGTGCCCGAAGGTGGTTGTGTTGGCGGAAACGAGGCAATCAGATATGCATGCTTTATAACTTTCACTTAGTGGTAGGAGCTTAAAGTTGGGAGGCCAGCAAGTAGCCCTCCGCTTAGTGTTCGGCAACAACTGAGGTCTAAACACTTCGGCCAATGTTATGAATGGCCCGTCATTTAACATAGTCATCGGATCACTGACCAGTTTACGCTTATTGTGACAGTCAGTTTTCGGCTTTCTCCACTGAGGTGCTTAACCATGCAAGATGGAAGCACAATCGCAGTGGTTCTCCCTTTGCACACCTAATCGAACAAAGCGGAACATAGGAGGCAAGCACAGGAGTCGGGCAACCCAACTATTGACCGAAGACACAATTTGAAACCGATGCAAATATAGTAATATCCGAGAATGTTTTTGCCGAGTCCCTAAAGGTGTCCGGCGTTGCACTGCGAGACTTGTGCTAGAAACACACAAATAGTTTAAAAGTTCCATAAACTTGGAAAACCAAGAAACGTCAGTAAAAACTTGACGTCCGAACAAGATCAAGTGTTCGGTGCCAATCCGAAAATTGGTCTTAGAAAAAAAATTGTGCTTCTGTCGTGCTTTTAACATGACACATCCTATCTCAAGACCTCAAGCGGGTTAGCCTATGGCTTCAACGTCCTATCCCAAAGGCGGAGTACCTTTTGCTAGGCCAGTTTAGCAAACTTTAGCGGCGTTGAGAGGGAAATCCGGCTATTGACCACACACTTGCGTCGAAAAAAGGAGTGATAGAAAAAAATACTTTGCAACGACTAGGAAGAATAACACTTATTATAAAATAGCTGACATAAATTTAAGAGCCCCCAAGTTACTTGGGTAAAAGAATTTTATGTATAATGTATGTACCGAAGTACTTATATCATATGTGTGTTCACCCGAACTTTGAACGCGTCTTAACCGACCGTCGGCTTCTCCCTCTTTGGTTAAGGACCAAAAAAGTGTTATGTACTCCACCTGTTGAGAATATCGACAGTGTTTCTGATAACCAGGCAATCAGGCCATAAGGCTGTAACAGACAAAGCGCACTCAGGGAACTTATGCTATATTACTAACAAAGTGTAAGAAGCATCTTCAAAGAAAATAGTACCCCCACCGATACCTTTCTTCGGTGCTCGTTGTCATTATGAGACTTGTGCAATAGATTTTTTGTACTCATGAGTTCCGTTCTGTGCCGACCATGATTGAAAACAATAAGGGCGCTAGCTTTCGGCTTCACCCAGTCTGAGGTCAGAGCTCGGATGAACCGGTTGTGACAATCGCAGAGGTGCTCCCTTTACTCCCTAGCCGAACAATCGGGAATGTAGGGGTAAGCACAGGAGCCAGGCAACCCAGCTTGCAAATCACTTAAGTCAACATGGTGCATATTGTGGCATAATACACGAACAAGGAACGAAGTCGTACAAGTATAATCATATGCAAGAGAAAAAGGTCCATCAAGGGAGCCCCCAAATAAACGGGGTATTTGAATATGTGTGTCACAAACAAAGTTTTGACAAGGAACTTTGTCACAAGCAACTTTGTGCCAAAAAGTAAAATGCTTGTTCGAACCGAACAAAATTTAAAACTGGAAGTTTTTGAGCATGAAAGCAACTTAGCTGGTTAATGTGCTCGGTGTTGATGACGCGATTCGTGCTTGTGGCAGGACGAAGACGCCCATTGATCTGCGACAGATCTGACAAGGTTCACAGTCCTCGGCATGGCCGAGGTCCTAGCCCCCAGGCCCGAGGTGTCCGAGCAAGGAGTTCGGCACTCCGGAGTAGTGACCGCGTAACGCAGTCAAAATCGATTACCTGCACACATGAAATAGTGTGGTCCAGGAAATAATAATATATGTATATATAATCCTTGCTTAATTGCTTTACACAAAAAAACTATTTAAAGAGATGTGGCCTGGCGCTGGAGCCAATGTCGATGCAGGGCGTCAGCGTGACGCAGTGAAGGCATGGTAAAAGCCTGGATTTGCAGGGCGGTCCGGGCTCCGGATACGGCGTTTGCCGAACTATGTACGGAAACTAACCGAACCACCACGCGACCATTTTTAATGTGGCCGCCCTTTGATAGACCTGTGTACAGATGATGGAACAAACCAGAGTAATAATTCTTTAAGAAAAATAAACCCAACAAACAAAAATTGCTAGGATTAATAGCACCTGGTTTGTTTGTTGCAGCATTCCGAAGAAAAGCGACTCCCAAAATTGGGAATCGATCCGCACACCCATCTCCTAATGGGTGATGAAGCAAAGGCATGACGATGCTGGCAAAGGTTGGCTCACCGAGGCAAAGCCCGTGGTCCAGCTAATGTGATGAAGCTGGTCGGCCGGTGACGCCGGAGTCTCCGAGGTAAGTTGATGAAGGGATGATGAAGCCCCCAGTCCAGGCAAGGAGACGGAGCAGGTCGGTGAGGAGATGTGTCAGCCGAGGTGGTGAAGTAGTTCGGCATGATGGATATCGGCTCAATGAAGCAACAGTTCGGGCATGCCGATGCAGGTCGTAGCGTGTGACATGGTCAATGCTGGTTTGATGAAGTGACCGTGCGGCGATGCCGGTGTGCCCGCTCCGTGTAATACGTGGGGCGGCGATGTTGGTGACGATTTATCCTTCGCGATGCCGAACTATTGTTCGGCTGACCGAGATGATGATCCGAAGAAGTTGAGCTCGGCTCAACAAAGCGACGACGTGTCTAGTGCAGGTCGGCCGCCATGGAGTGATGTTGTCGGGCTGGTTTGACACCGGCGCGGTGGCGAAGATCGTATTGTAAAAATACTTTTAATATTAATGGGATGTGTTTGAGAATAAAACACAATACCCCATACAAAAACGTCCTTCAAAAAGGATGTCCGAAATCCCATTCGTAAAGAAGATGAACTTGGGTCGGATTCGTTCTCGCGCAGAAAACAGATCCGAAAAGTGATGCACAAATCAGAAGGTTCCCAGAGTTTGGACGGTCGGATCGAGCTGAATTTTTGGCACGTGGTAGATATGGGAATTCCGCAGAGGATCAATGGTTGGATCTTCCAAAGGACGTCCGAGATAGATGCTGGACATCCCGCTCCAAACTCGTCCGGATTCTCGTTTAGATTCAACAGGGCTCCGGTATATCGGAGATTGCCGGAGATTCCTCCATCGGAACTCGACGAAATTTTTGCAGGATTGTTGTAGACTTAATTCCGCATAATTCCACCGAAGCAATCATTTAGGCGACACTCGAGGAGGCAGTGGCAGCGGATACGAGTTTGTTGTCCAGAAAAACAGCGCGGTCGCCCGAGGGCAATGTTGACGTTGACCCCCCGAGCTCCATGAATGACTCCTCCATGATCTTGATAGAGATCGGAGTTGATGTTGATGAAGGCCCTCATCCGAACATGATGATCGGAGGTAGGGCACAGTCCTCAGTCAAGCCAAGATGACCAGTCAAGCTGGTGACGAAGAAGCTGACGTCGCAGTTGACCTGCAGTCGAGGCATTGATCCTTTCGCCGATCACACAATGGAACTCTCAATGAAAGCACCAATGTCGGTGTCAAAACCGGCGGATCTCGGGTAGGGGGTCCCAAGTTGTGCGTCTTAGGATCAATGGTAACATGAACACGAGATTTTACCCAGCTTCGGGCTCTCTTGATGAGATAATACCCTACATGCTGCTTGACTGACTATAATGAGTATAGGGGTTACAAGAGTTGATCTACCTCGAGATCATATGTTGTGGTCTAAACCCTAGAGGTATGATGAGTAATGTCATAATCCTCTATCAACTAGCCTAGCCTCGGTTTATATAATGTACCATAGGCCTAGGGTAACAAGAGTCCTAGCCGAATACGCCGGTGGGGGAGGAGTCCTTGTCTTGATCACCAAGTCTTGTGGAATCTTCCTTGTATGCGGTAACTGTCCGAACTGCCCCATGAGTATACGGCCATGGGTGTCCTCGGCCCAATCTAACTGATCGGGGGACGACGTGGTGAGTACCCCCTAGTCCAGGACACCGTTAGTAGGTCTTTGTGTTATGCGGCTTCATGCTTCATGCCAACTCGACCGGCCACCTTGAGCAGGTCGACAGTTATGCCCCCGTCCACCAGATCAGGTTCACAAACTTGAACTACGTCACCGATATCCGAGGAGATCTGATCTTTGAGGGGTTTGCGGCCTTGGTTTCCGCCCCTTCCCTCAAGAAGGAAGCCTTTCGGATCCGCTCTTAGATTCTGTCCAGGGGTCGGCACTCACACCCGCCTCGGCCTTAGATCCGAGGCAGGTCGTATCGTCCGAAGATGGGAGAATCAGCCCCGCTGGACTCTCTCCTATTATGGAACTTCTGACCTGAGACCCAGATGCGATCTTGGACTCGCCTCTGGACGACAACTCCGAACCGTCGAGGTCTACGTCGATCGGGCCCAACCAGGTGTCTATCACCGAGCTCAGCCCTGCAGATCCGCAGTCTCCTACCCTGCTTTCACTCTTAGACGAAGCACTAGGCCTAATGTAGTCTCTCGCCATTACGGAAGCTTTGCGTCCAAACTACACCCAGCCTAGCCTGGGAGCTGAGAGCCGGTAATTCTATGTCGCACCCACCACCCACTTAATAGCCATTGCCGAGGATCTAACCGACATACTAGACTACGCATCCGAAGACATCGACGGTATGGACGATGATGCCGACGCCGAACCAGGCCAAGCCCTACCCATCACAGGGTGTTGGATGGCCACTTCTACCTATGACGTATACATGGTGAACACTCCTCATAAAAAGGACGACGAGACAACTAAAATCCAGATAAGGACAAGCCCGTCAATGAACCACCATAGCGCTAGCGCCAGCGGCAGCGCGCATGATCGCGTCAGGCAAGGGACACCAATACCGGCACCGGAGACAATGAGACTCCGGATAATACTGAAGACCCCGAACACCCCGTCGATCCCATGTCCGAACAGGACGAGAAGGAGGAGGGTCAGTATAGCCCCGAACACGCCGATCATGAAGACTCGGAGGATAGTAACTACATGCCGATCTCCGAGGAAGATGTTATCCTTGGTAGCAAAGATTTTATCGTCCCAGAGGAACCTCTCGAACAAGAACGCTTCAACCGACAGCTTGATGTCTACTACACAACCTTCTTATTGTAGACGTTGTTGGGCCTGCAAGTGCACAGGTTTGTAGGACAGTAGCAAATTTCCCTCAAGTGGATGACCTAAGGTTTATCAATCCGTAGGAGACGTAGGATGAAGATGGTCTCTCTCAAACAACCCTGCAACCAAATAACAAAGAGTCTCTTGTGTCCCCAACACACCCAATACAATGGCAAATTGTATAGGTGCACTAGTTCGGCGAAGAGATGGTGATACAAGTGCAAAATAGATAGTAGATAAAGGTAATTGTAATCTGAAATTGTAAAAACAACAAGGTAACAAGTGGTAAAAGTGAGCGTAAATGGTATTGCAATGATAGGAAACAAGGCCTAGGGTTCATACTTTCACTAGTGCAAGTTCTCTCAACAATAATAACATAGATAGATCATATAACAAGCCCTCAACATGCAACAAAGAGTCACTCCAAAGCCACTAATAGCGGAGAACAAACGTAGAGATTATGGTAGGGTATGAAACCACCTCAAAGTTATTCTTTCGGATCGATCTATAAAAGAGTTCGTACTAGAATAACACCTTAAGACACAAATCAACCAAAACCCTAATGTCACCTAGATACTCCATTGTCACCTCAAGTATCCGTGGGCATGATTATACGATATGTATCACACAATCTCAGATTCATCCAACCAACATGAAAGTACTTCAAAGAGTGCCCCAAAGCTACTACCGGAGAGTCAAGAACGTGTGCCAACCCCTATGCATAGGTTCCCAATGTCACGAAACCCGCAAGTTGATCACCAAAACATACATCAAGTGGATCAATAGAATAACCCATTGTCACCACGGTTATCCCACGCAAGACATACATCAAGTGTTCTCATAAAAGACTCAATCTGATAGGATAACTTCAAAGGGGAAACTCAATTCATCACAAGAGAGTAGAGGGGGAGAAACATCATACGATCCAACTACAATAGCAAAGCTCGGGATACATCAAGATCGTGCCATAGAGAGAACACGAGAGAGAGATCAAACACATAGCTACTGGTACATACCCTCAGCCCCGAGGGTGAACTACTCCCTCCTCGTCATGGATAGCGCCGGGATGATGAAGATGGCCACCGGTGATGGGATCCCCCCTCCGGCAGGGTGCCGGGAAGGGCTCCCAAGAGGTTTTTGGTGGCTATAGAGGCTTGCGGTGGCGGAACTCCCGATCTATCTTCTGTTCTGGAAGTTTTACGATACGTAGGTATATATGGGTGCAGGGAGTACGTCGGTGGAGCTACGGGGTCCCCACGAGGCAGGGGGGCGCGCCCTAGGGGGGTGGGCGCACCCCCACCTTCGTGAGAACCTCCCGTATCTTCTGACGTGGAGTCCAAGTCCATCAGGCGGGTTTCCTTCCAAAAATAACTTCTCCAGTTGATTTCGTTCCATTTTGACTCTGTCTGATATTCCTTTTCCTCGAAACACTGAAATAGGCATAAAACAACAAATCTGGGCTGGGCCTCCGGTTAATAGGTTAGTCCAAAAAATGAAAGTGGATAATAAAGCCCAATATTGCCTAAAACAGTAGATAAAGTAGCATGGAGCAATAAAAATTTATAGATACGGTGGAGACGTATCAAGCATCCCCAAGCTTAATTCCTGCTCGTCCTCGAGTAGGTAAATGATAAAAAGAATTTTTGATGCGGAGTGATACTTTGGCATAATTTCAATGTAAATCTTCTTAATTGTATTATGAATATTCAGATCCGAAAGATTCAAGACAAAAGTTCATATTGACATAAAAGTAATAATACTTCAAGCATACTAATCAAAGCAATCATGTCTTCTCAAAATAACATGGCTAAAGAAAGTTATCCCTACAAAATCATACAGTCTGGCTGTTGCTCTATCTTCATCACACAAAGTATTTAATCATGCACAACCCCGACGACAAGCCAAGCAATTGTTTCATACTTTAGTAATTTCAAACTCTTTCAACTTTCACGCAATACATGAGCGTGAGCCATGCACATAGCACTATATGTGGAATAGAATGGTGGTTGTGGAGAAGACAAAAAAGGAGAAGATAGTCTCACATCAACTAGGCGTATCAGGGCTATGGAAATGCCCATTAATAGATATCAATGTGAGTGAGTAGGGATTGCCATGCAACGGATGCACTAGAGCTATAAGTATATGAAAGCTCAACAAAAAGAAACTAAGTGGGTGTGCATCCAACTCGCTTGCTCATGAAGACCTAGGGCATTTTGAGGAAGCCCATCATTGGAATATACAAGCCAAGTTCTATAATGAAAAATTCCCACTAGTATATGAAAGTGACAACATATGAGACTCTCTAATATGAAGATCATGGTGCTACTTTGAAGCACAAGTGTGGTAAAAGGATAGTAGCATTGTCCCTTCTCTCTTTTTCTCTCATTTTTTTATTTGGGCCTTTTTTATGGCCCTTTTTTTATTTCGTCCGGAGTCTCATCCTGACTTATGGGGGAATCATAGTCTCCATCATCCTTTCCTCACTGGGATAATGCTCTAATTATGATGATCATCACACTTTTATTTTTCTTACAACTCAACAATTACAACTCGATACTTATAACAAAATATGACTCTATATGAATGCCTCCAGCGGTGTACCGGGATATGCAATGAATCAAGAGTGACATGTATGAAAGAATTATGAACGGTGGCTTTGCCACAAATACAATGTCAACTACATGTTCATGGAAAAAGCAATATGACAAAAGTAATGTGTGTCATATGAACGGAACGGTGGAAAGTTGCAAGGCAATATATCTCGGAATGGCTATGGAAATGCCATGATAGGTAGGTATGGTGGCTGTTTTGAGGAAGGTATATGGTGGGTGTATGATACCGGCGAAAAGTGCGCGGTATTAGAGAGGCTAGCAATGGTAGAAGGGTGAAAGTGCGTATAATCCATGGACTCAACATTAATCAAAAGAACTCATGCACTTGTTGCAAAAATTTAGAAGTCATCAAAAACCAAAGCACTACACGCATGCTCCTAGGGGGATAGATTGGTAGGAAAAGACCATCGCTCGTCCCCGACCGCCACTCATAAGGAAGACAATCAATAAATAAAATTGTTCTCCAACTTCATCACAAAGCGGTTCACCATACGTGCATGCTACGGGAATCACAAACTTCAACACAAGCATTCTTTAAATTCATAATCACCCAACTAGCATCACTTTGATATTATCACCTCCATATCTCAAAACAATTATCAAGCATCAAACTTATCTTAGTATTCAACGCACTCAAAAGAAAGTTTCACATATCTTGAATACCAAGTATATTAATGTTAAGCAAATTACCATGCTATTAAAGACTCTCAAAATAATATAAGTGAATCATGAGAGTTCATATGTTTCTTCAAAATGAAACCACCATTGTGCTCTAAAATATATAAGTGAAGCACTAGAGCAAATGACAAATTACTCAAAAAGATATAAGTGAAGACCAATGAGTAGCTAAATAATTATGCAACTATATGAAGACTCTCTCTCATTAAAGAATTTCAGATCTTGGTATATTATTCAATCAGCAAGCAAAGCAAAACAAAATGACATTGCAAGGATAGCACAACTCATGTGAAGAAGCAAGAACTTAGGCTCAACCGATATTAACCGATGATTGTTGAAGAAGAAAGGTGGGATGCCTACCGGGGCATCCCCAAGAGTAGATGCTTGAGACTTCTTGAAATATTATCTTGGTTTGCCTTGGGCATCCCCAAGCTTGAGCTTTCGTGTCTCCTTAATTCCTTTCATGTCACAGTTTCTCTTTTTATCAAAAGCTTCATTCACAACAAACTCAACAAGAACTCGTGAGATAGGTTAGTATAAACCAATGCAAAACCATATTATTTTCTACTGTAACAAATCACTAAAATTATTATTCAACATTGAATACTAAATGCCTCTGTATATTTAATACTCCTATCCTCAAATAGAATCATTAAACAAGCAAACATATGCAAACAATGAAACCATAACAACAATCTGCCAAAACAGTACAGTCTGTAAAGAATGCAAGAGTATCAATACTTCCCTGACACCAAAAATTATGAACTAAAATTCCCACTGTAATAAATTTATCAGAGCTTAATATGCAAAAAGATTCAACGTTATACCATTCTCTTACTTTTCTATGGAATTTTTGCAACAGCGGTAAACTTTCTGTTTTCAAACAGCAACATGTATACAAGCAAAATAAGCATGGCAAAGGCTATCCTTGACTTTTTTTATTGAAACTAAAGATTCAAAACATTATTATAACTAAGAGCAAGCAAAAACTAACAAAATAAAATGACGCTCCAAGCAAAACACATATCATGTGGTGAATAAAAATATAGCTCCAAGTAAAGTTACCGATGAACGAAGATGAAAGAGGGGATGCCATCCGGGGCATCCCCAAGCTTAGGCTCTTGGTTGTCCTTGAATATTACCTTGGGGTGCCTTGGGCATCCCCAATCTTAGGCTCTTTCCACTCCTTATTCCATAGTCCATCGAATCTTTACCCAAAACTTGAAAACTTCAACCACACAAAACTCAAAACAAAACTCGTAAGCTCCGTTAGTATAAGAAAATAAAACCACCACTTAGGTACTATAATTAACTCATTATAAATTCATATTGGTGTAATATCTACTGTATTCTAACTTCTCTATGGTTCATACCACTTAATACTAGCCATAGATTGATAAAAATAAGCAAACAACACATAGAAAACAGAATCTGTCAAAAACAGAACAGTCTGTAGTAATATGTATAAAACGTATACTTCTGGAACCCCAAAAATTATTAAATAAATTTCTGGACCTGAGGAATTTGTCTATTAATCATCTCCAAAAAGAATCAACCTAAAATCACTCTCCAGTAAAAAATGGCAGCTATTCTCGTGAGCGCTAAAGTTTCTGTTTTTCATAGCAAGATCACATAAACTTCACCCAAGTCTTCCCAAAGGTTCTACTTGGCACTTTATTGAAACAAAAGCTATAAAACATGATTAATACAGTATAATAATCATGCGGACACACAAAAATAGTAAGGATAAATATTGGGTTGTCTCCCAACAAGCGCTTTTCTTTAATGCCTTTTTAGCTAGGCATGATGATGACAATGATGCTCACATAAAAGATAAGAATTGAAACATAAAGGGAGCATCATGAAGAATATGACTAGCACATTTAAGTCTAACCCACTTCCTATGCATAAGGATTTTGTGAGCAAACAACTTATGGGAACAATAATCAACTAGCATAGGAAGGCAAAACAAGCATAACTTCAAAACTTTAAGCACATAGGGAGGAAACTTGACATTTTTCAATTCCTACAAGCATAAGTTCCTCCCTCATAATAATTTTCAGTAGCATCATGAATGAATTCAACAATATAACCATCACCTAAAGCATTCTTTTCATGATCTACAAGCATAGCAAATTTACTACTCTCAACATAAGCAAATTTCTTCTCATGAATAGTAGTGGGAGCAAACTCAACAAAATAACTATCGTCTGATTGAAAATTAAGATCAAGATGACACGTTTCATGGTTATCATTATTCTTTAAGGCATACATTTCATCACAATAATCATCATAGATAGAAGGCATGCTTTCATCATAGTAAATTTGCTCATCAAAGCTTGGGAAAAAAATATCATCTCCATCAAACATAGCTTCCCCAAGCTTGTGGCTTTGCATATCATTAGCATCATGGATATTCAAGGAGTTCATACTAACAACATTGCAATCATGCTCATCATTCAAATATTTAGTGCCGAACAATTTAGAGATTTCTTCTTCTAGCACTTGAGCACAATTATCCTTTCCGTCATACTCATGAAAGATATTAAAAAGATGAAGCGTATGAGACAAACTTAACTCCATTTTTTTGGTAGTTTTCTTTTATAAACTAAACTAGTGCTAAAACAAAGATTAAATTGCAAGATCTAAAGATATACCTTCAAGCACTCACCGCTCCAAAAAAAGAGCTTAGTTGACAGAGTGTGAGTACCCTTTACCTAGCCTCCCCGGCAACGACGCCAGAAAAGAGCTTGATGTCTACTACACAACCTTCTTCTTGTAGACGTTGTTGGGCCTGCAAGTGCACAGGTTTGTAGGACAGTCGCAAATTTCCCTCAAGTGGATGGCCTAAGTTTTATCAATCTGTAGGAGGCGTAGGATGAAGATGGTCTCTCTCAAATAACCCTGCAACCAAATAACAAAGAGTCTCTTGTGTCCCCAACACACCCAATACAATGGCAAATTGTATAGGTGCACTAGTTCGGCGAAGAGATGGTGATACAAGTGCAAAATAGATAGTAGATAAAGGTAATTGTAATCTGAAATTGTAAAAACAGCAAGGTAACAAGTGGTAAAAGTGAGCGTAAATGGTATTGCAATGATAGGAAACAAGGCCTAGGGTTCATACTTTCACTAGTGCAAGTTCTCTCAACAATAATAACATAGATAGATCATATAACAAGCCCTCAACATGCAACAAAGAGTCACTCCAAAGCCACTAATAGCGGAGAACAAACGTAGAGATTATGGTAGGGTACGAAACCACCTCAAAGTTATTCTTTCGGATCGATCTATAAAAGAGTTCGTACTAGAATAACACCTTAAGACACAAATCAACCAAAACCCTAATGTCACCTAGATACTCCATTGTCACCTCAAGTATCCGTGGGCATGATTATACGATATGCATCACACAATCTCAGATTCATCCAACCAACATGAAAGTACTTCAAAGAGTGCCCCAAAGCTACTACCGGAGAGTCAAGAACGTGTGCCAACCCCTATGCATAGGTTCCCAATGTCACGAAACCCGCAAGTTGATCACCAAAACATACATCAAGTGGATCAATAGAATAACCCATTGTCACCACGGTTATCCCACGCAAGACATACATCAAGTGTTCTCATAAAAGACTCAATCTGATAGGATAACTTCAAAGGGGAAACTCAATTCATCACAAGAGAGTAGAGGGGGAGAAACATCATACGATCCAACTACAATAGCAAAGCTCGGGATACATCAAGATCGTGCCATAGAGAGAACACGAGAGAGAGATCAAACACATAGCTACTGGTACATACCCTCAGCCCCGAGGGTGAACTACTCCCTCCTCGTCATGGATAGCGCCGGGATGATGAAGATGGCCACCGGTGATGGGATCCCCCTTCGGCGGGGTGCCGGGAAGGGCTCCCGAGATGTTTTTGGTGGCTACAGAGGCTTGCGGTGGCAGAACTCCCGATCTATCTTCTATTCTGGAAGTTTTACGATACGTAGGTATATATGGGTGCAGGGAGTACGTCGGTGGAGCTATGGGGGCCCCACGAGGCAGGGGGGCGCGCCCTAGGGGGGTGGGCGCGCCCCCCACCCTCGTGAGCACCTCCCGTATCTTCTGACGTGGAGTCCAAGTCCATCACGTGGGTTTCCTTCCAAAAATAACTTCTCCAGTTGATTTCGTTCTGTTTTGACTCTGTCTGATATTCCTTTTCCTCGAAACACTGAAATAGGCATAAAACAACAAATCTGGGTTGGGCCTCCGGTTAATAGGTTTGTCCCAAAAATAATATAAAAGTGGATAATAAAGCCCAATATTTCCTAAAACAGTAGATAAAGTAGCATGGAGCAATCAAAAATTATAGATACGTTGGAGACGTATCACAACTCATTGCCACCACATGGAACCTAAAAAAGAAACAACAGCAACTCAAAGCTACACAGGATACGTTCAACGAAAGGTGGACCAAGGTCCTGGCCGCCGAAGAGTACGGCCCTGAGCGACCAGTAAAAAGTTACCCCAAGCGCAAGCTGCTGCCACAATTCGATGACGAAGTCCTTGAGCCAATATCATCAAAATACAATTATGAAGATCAGCCAGACCGACCACCACGTGGACGGGACAAAACGGCACATCAAGCCGAACACCAGCTCGCACCCCCTCGCCGAAGAGGCAAGGAGATAGCGGCTGCGGGCTATACATATGATTTACATCTGGACCCGGCCAATAAAGCCAGTCAGACCAGATCGATTTATGGATGAAGAGGCCGTGCCCCGACGTGAGATAATGGCTTTGAAGCCCAGCGTGGTGAACATTACAATATTTGGGATCAGCATCGAACTCAGATGCCATCCGATCTCCGCCGTGATGTTGCACAGTATAGAGGTGCCGCACACCCTATGTGCTTTACCGATGAGGTAATGCAACACCAGTTTCCGGAAGGGTTCAAACCCGTAAACATCAAGCAGTACGATGGAACAACGGATCCGGCCATTTGCATCAAAGATTTTCTTCTCCACATTCATATGGCTCGTGGAGATGACCTTCACGCTATTAAATATATATCTTCCTCTAAAGCTGAAAGGACCAGCACGACACTGGTTGAACAGCCTCCCAGAGAACTCCATTGGAACCTGGGAAGATTTAGAAGATGCTTTTCGGGCCAACTTTCAGGGCACTTATGTCCAGCCACCGGATGCTGATGACCTAAGTCACATAATCCAGCAACCTGGCGAATCGGCTCACAAGCTTTGGAATCGGTTCCTCATTAAAAACAACCAAATCATGGACTGTCCAAACGCCGAAGCCTTAGCGGCCTTTAAACACAGCATCCGGGACGAATGTCTCGCTCGAGACCTCGGGCAGGAAAAGCCGAAGACCATGGCATCTTTAACTGCACTCATGACCTATTTCTGTGCGGGTGAAGATAGTTGGTTGGCTCGTAGAAGCAACAGCTATGGCGACCCCGGCACTTCTGAGGCCAGGGACGGCAATGGTAGACCACGCCACAATAAAAACAAACGTCAGAGCAATAATGATGACGCAGATGATACGACAGTCAATGCCGGATTCAGTGGTTCTAAATCCAATCAGTAGAAGAAACCTTTCAAAGGCAACAGGGACAGTCCATCCAACTTGGACAAAATCCTTGAGAGGCCCTGTAAGATTCGTGGCACACCCGACAAGCTTGCTAACCACACCAACAGAAATTGTTGGGTTTTCAAATAGGCCGGTAAGTTAAATACCGAGCACAAGGGAAAGGGACCTCCAAGTGAGGATAATGATGAGCCCCGTCAGCTGAACACCGGGGGCCAAAAGCAGTTTCCCCCTGAGGTAAAAACAGTGAACAGGATCTATGTCACTCACATTTCCAAAAGGGATCTCAAGCGCGCACTAAGGGACGTCTACGTCGTAGAGCCTGTTGCCCCAAAATTCAATCCATGGTCAGTCTGTCCGATCACCTTTGATCACAGGGATCAACCAACCAGTATTCGTCATGGGGATTCGGCCGCCCTGGTACTCGATTCAATCATCGACGAATACCATCTCACTAGAGTCCTTATGGACGGTGGCATCAGTCTCAACTTGATCTATCAAGACACTGTCCGCAAGATGGGTATCGACCCATCAAGAATCAAGCCTAGTAACACTACCTTTAAAGGTGTTATACCCGGCGTGGAGGCCCATTGTACGGGCTCACTAACACTGGAGGTCGTATTCGGCTCCCCAGATAACTTCCGAAGTGAAGAATTGATCTTCGACATCGTCCCCTTCCACAGTGGTTATCACGCACTGCTCGGACGAACTGCTTTTGCCCACTTTAATGTAGTCCTGCACTATGCTTATTTGAATCTTAAAATGCCCAGACCACATGGTGTCATTACAGTCAATGGAAACGTGTAGCGCTCCTTTCGTACTAAAGAGCACACCGCGACCCTTGCAGTCGAGGTGTATGGCGACATCATTAAGCTAAATAATTCATCGGACGTCAAGGCCAATGACATCTCTAAACGAGTCTGGTCCACACATCACTGCGATAACTCGATGGATCCGGACCTTGCTTAGCAGTTCCGCCTCCGCCGACTGCCCCATAAGGTTGCGGCTTACGTACTGCGCGTACATAACTACGCACTCAAAATACTATGGGCAACGCCGGAGGCACAATGCAGAAAAAGTCCATAGTACGGATTGACCATATTTGGACCTTACACATTTTTTCACTACAAGTTCATTAAGAGCCCTATCTGCTGTATGGATGCATCAGAGATCCTTTCAAGGCTAGTCTTTCCCTTCTTTACAGTCAACCATCAAATACCCCTATCAAAGGATTCGTTACTAAGGAGAAATGGCGCAGACGTGCGGCAGGGCACCGTTGGAGTCTTCGAACCATTACTTTTAGGCCCTGTGTTACACTTTCCCTTATGTAAATTTTTAGGCATGTAACATGTCCTCAATATTTATGGCTCTGTCTGTCGAAACACGCTTCGACGTATTAATGAGGATATAAAGGAAGTTGACGATCACCACCTTTTGTTTGGTACTTACTCCCTCTGTTCAGAATTACTTGTCATAAAAATGGATGTATCTACAAATAAAATACATCTAGATACATTCATTTCTTGGACGAGTAATTTCGAACGGAGGGAGTATATTATAACATCATATGTATTCCCTCTTTATGTCCGATTGACATACACGCTTCGGCCCGGCCTTCGTACCAGGGGCTATACTCGGCCTCGCGCATTCTTAAGTCCGAACACCTATAGGGAACTCTGGGCATCCCGGATATTGCACTATATGCATCGGCTTTGAATCATGTCTTTGGTGTATAGTTGGGTTGCCCGGCTCCTGTGTTTGCCACCTTATGTTCCGCGAGTTAGGCTAAGGTAGCAAAGGGAGAACTAGTGTGATTGTATTTCCGATTCGTCCGGTCAAGTATCTCAGTAGAGAAAGCTGAAAACTAACTGTCATGATATGCGAGAGCTGGTCAGCGATCCGGCGACTTAGTGTTATACTACAAATCATTCACGATTTACGCCGTGTCAAATGAGGGGCTGGGATTTGACCAGCCATGTTGCAAAGGCGTTGTAATCTGGATTGCCGTTCACGCAATAGGGGCTAGTACTTAGCCCCACCAATGGACTCCTATGGCTAAGCGAAGATAATAAAGCCGTATAGTCTGAATGCCTAGTTCACCTAGCGGACGCCTCCTCACCGGACCAAGATGTTGGATAACGAGAGGATACGCGTTTGTGAACACCCCGGAAATACTTTCACGGGGGCGGAAGCCGGCGACTGGCAATCTTCAGAAATATAACGACCGAACAGGAGGATAAATTAACAAAATTAAAAGGCACAAGCATAAATATTTTACATCATGAGTTCATTACATGGTATTTACAAACCGAACTCTACTACTCAAATATGATATCCTTTGAACATTGGCACTCTACAATTCGGGCTCCCTTGAGGACCTCGCTAAAGTACCTCTCCGGCTCCGGTGATCCTTGCCTTTGGGCGGCCCTGCGGTTGCAATTTTGGTGGCCTTCATCTTCGCCCATTGCATCTTGACGCAGGCGAAGGCCATCCAGACACCTTCTATGTAGGCCGACCGCTTTATGGCGCCAATCCGAGGACGCGCCGACAAGCCGCTTCACGAGTCCGAAGTAGCTGCTGGGCATGGGCTCGGCTGGCCAAAGTTGGACTATTAAATCCTTCATGGCCAACCCAGACACCCCATGCAGCTCGGCCAGCTGCTTCAGCTGGTCGCTGAGGGGCATTGGATGCTCTGGCGCAAGATACAGCGACCAGAACAGCTTCTCCGTCGAGCTCCCCTCTTCGGCTCGGAAGAACTTTGCGGCATCAGCAACACTCCTCGGCAGATCCACAAACGCGCCTGGAGAACTCCAAACTCGGGTCAGCAAGATGTATCTCCTACTTGCAAAATTACTCTATAGAAGAAAAGCCTTACCAACCGCTATCTGCCTTGCCTGTTGGATCTCCTGGCGGCCGCTCTGGGACTCAACCCGGGCCTCCTTGATATCCTGGAGAGGCTTGGCGAGTTTGGATGCTTGGTCCGAAGTCTTTTGCTCCAAGGAATCGCACTTAGTAATGGCGTCCTTGAGCTCTTGCTCGACTTCGCCTACCCGAGCCTCATGTTTTCAGCGGGCAGTTTGCTCCGCCTCCAGCTCCTTCACCGCCTTGTTAGCGGCTGCCCTGTTCTCCTCCGCCTCTTTTTGGGCTTGGGCAAGCGCGCTTTTGAGGGATTCGACCTCGGCCGCGCCGACTATTATTATAATCATAACATTCAACAAGTTAAAAGAATTAATACACATATCACTTCTGGTATGTAAATTCCGCATACCTTGTGTTTCGTCAAACCGCTTATTGACGCGGTCGAGCTCCTCATAGGCTAATCGAAGCTTTCGATTGAGCTCGGAAACCTTTGTGGCCTGGGCAGTAGCCGCCAACATGGATGCCTGTCTCACACATTAGCATAGTACATTAGTAATTTGTTTTGGGATCCTCTGTCCAGATTGTCCTAATCAGGACAGAGTCTCAGGGGCTACTTTCTATACATGGGTTCATCCTTTTATATGAAAAACTTATTAGAGAATTACATCGCATACCTTAAAGCCCGTCAGTAGGCTGTTGAAGGCTTCACTCAGTCCACTTTTTGTAGACTGAACCTTTTCCATAACCACACCCATCAGGGTGCGGTGCTCCTCCACAATGAAGCGCGTTGCAGCGCTTCCTCCAGAGCATGAGCGGCCTCCGGACTAACTGAGGCCACCGATGGAGTTGCTGATCCGAACTCGGGGCCACATTGGTTTCCGGGATGGTGTTTGGCAAGGGCCCAAACTGTTGAGACCCTCCACCCTCCGGTCTGCAGCATCCGAGGTATTAACCTTGGGCACCTTCTTGACGGCCTCGTCATCCCTCCTCATTTAGGAGAGGTCCTTTGGGACGACACCTCGGTGTCCTCCATGGCAGTAGGGGAAGGGGCTGGTGAGGGTCTGTCACTCTCCGCCTCTTCAGGCACCAGAGAATTCCCCGATGAAGATGAGGTGTTCAGTATATCGCGTGGAGACCTGAAAATCAATCAAAGATATAATTTATATGATAGAGGCAGGTAAGCGGAAGCTGAACAAGTAAGATTTTGGTACTTATGATTCAGCCAGGGGCTTCACCCTGCAGGCTCTCCTCGGGCTGTGTTTGGACTCCGAGTCCGAACTTACTGAGAGGGTTATCTTCCCCCTCTTCGGCGTTGCCCCCTCTAGGTTTTCGGAGGCTATCCTCTTCTTCCTCCTCGTTTTGCGAGGGGAGTCGCTCTCCACCACCTCCTCCTCCTCTTCATCCTCGTCTTCCTCATGAGAGGAGACAACCTCGGTCTCTGTAGACACAGCATCCGAAGGACCTCTGCGGCGGGGCCCGCCCTTGGGCTCTTTGCCCTTCTTCTCCGGCACCTGGTAGGGCGCCGGGACCAGCATCTCTGTTAGCTGGGGAGTGGATGTGTCTTCGGGAAACGGAGACAGACTCTTGATCCGCTCCGCTTTCGTTGTCCAGCCTTGTAAAGAAGTGGGCTGATAAGATTCATGCTTATAAAAAATAAAGATCGGACATACCTTCGGAAAGTTAATACTTACTGGAGTGGCCGGATTCTCAACGTCGAGCCCGACGTCTTCGGTCTCGATAGGCCAACTCTTTTGGGCCTTGAAGAGCAGCTTCCATATTCCTTCGTGCGTTGTGCCGAAGAAGCGCTTCAAGGTCCATGGCTCCTCAGGATTGAACTCCCGCATGGGGGAGGCCCGATGTTGGCAAGGGAGGATGCAGCAGAAGAGCATGATCTGCGCCACATTGGTGAGACCAACATTTTTGCCTAGCATGTTGGTGATGCGCGTTTGCAGCGTCTGCACCTCCGTCTGATGGGGCGCCCGGATCTGAACTCTGAAATTACCGCCCAGTTGGCGCGGCGCGGCTCCATGATGTAGAACCACTTCTGCTGCCAGACCATAACGGTCTCGATGAAGGCATCCTTGGGCCATGTGGTGTTGGACAGCTTGCTTATCATGGCCCTGCCACAGTCCGCATGCTGCCCGTCGACCACCTTCGGCTTCACATTGAAGATTTTGAGCCATAGGCCGAAGTGTGGTGGGATGCGGAGTAGAGCCTCACACACGACGATGAACACCGAGATGTGGAGGAAAGAATTCGGGGCTAGATCATGGAAATCTAGCCCATAATAGAACATGAGTCCCCGGACGAAGGATGGAGTGGAAATCCTAGCCCTCTAAGAAAATGGGGGAGGAAGACAACCCTTTCGCTGGGCTCCGGAGTGGAGATGATTTGCCCCTTGTCGAGGGACCTGTGCGCGATGTCTGCGGCCAGGTACCCCACACTCTGGAGATTCTTCACCTCTTTCTCCGTGATGAAGGAGGCCTCCCACTTGCCCTTGGAACCGGATCCAACCATGGCTGGAGGAGGTGGCGGCGATGAGAAAGATGAAAGCTTTGTTTGGGCGTTGGAGCTTGGGAGATTGGAAGGCAGAGGCTGGAAGGAGGTGTGGGGAAGAAAGGAGGAATTTGTTACCCACTTATAGGTGATAAAAATGCCAACTGTCCCCCCACTTAAGCCTTGAAACTCGCCTATTCCCAATGTGAGCATGCGCCGTAATCGGTTGGGTTATCCAAATCTTATTGATGAGCAATCCCTTAATAAGTGGGCACGATCTCTGTTTGGACAGGACGGGCAAAGGGGGCTTGACCTCAAAACACAAAATGAGGAGTGTGAAAACGGTTCAAAACAGTGAAGGGTCAAGTCAGGCGCTTCGCCAGAAAAAAGTTGTCAGTAAAGACACCATTCCTATTTTTTATATATCCTGCCTTCACGGCTAAGGGTTGTGTTAATTATGCAAAGCCGGATATAGTTCTTTTGTGAGGGAAAGTTGATGTATATTATTCAAGGAGGGGAACCCGCCTCACAATACCAAAGACAATCTGCACACCGAACACGTCATCATTGAAGACTAATTTAGGGGCTACTGACGGAGTCCTGGACTAAGGGGTCCTCGGGCGTCCGGTCTATTCGATATGGGCCGGACTAATGGGCTGTCAAGATAAAAGGAAGAAGAACACCTCCCGTGTCCGGTTGGGACTCCCGTGTGCGTGAGTGGCAAGTTTAGGTGTCCAGATGTACTATTTCCTTTCTGTTGAACCAACTTTGTACAACCCTAGGCCCCTCTGGTATCTATATAAACCAGAGGGTTTAGACCGGAGGTAGGATCACAACATTGATAGGCTAGCCAAGTTAGGGTTTAGCCACTACGATCTCGAGGTAGATCAACACTTGTAACCCCTATACCCATCGAATATAATCAAGCAGGAGTAGGGTTTTACCTCCATTAAGAGGGCCTAAGCCTGGGTAAACATTGTGTCCCTTTGATCATTATTACCATCGATCCTTAGACATACAGCTTGGACCCCCTACCCGAGGTATGTCGGTTTTGACAATGACATGTGCCTTCCTGGTTGTTTCTTATTTTCCTAATTTTTGTTATATTCCAAAATGGACAGAAAATATTTTTGCAGATTTTTTGGAGTCTGTTTACTTACTGTATCACGTACCTCTTTTTTTTCATGATTCTGGAGTCTTCGGGAAGGTTTCTTTTATGTGTTCCACCAGTGTCATAGTTTGGGTAATATTGCTTTCAACATGATTGGTCGTACCTGAGATATAATGTTTTATTCCTTGCCCAGTAACAACCTTCGGGTTAGTACCTTTGGCATTATTTATTTTGATAGTTCCAGATCGATAAACCTTCTCGATAACATAGGGTCCTTCCCATTTGGAGAGGAGTTTTCCTGCAAAGAATTTGAAACGAGAGTTGTATAAAAGAACATATTCTCCAACCTTGAACTCACGCTTTTGGATTCTTTTACCATGCCATCTTTTAAACTTTTCTTTAAATAACTTGGCATTTTCATAAGCTTGGGTTCTCCATTCATCTAATGAGCTAATATCAAATAACCTCCTCTCACCAGGAAGTTTGAAATCATAGTTGAGTTCTTTAATTGCCCAATAGGCTTTATGTTCTAACTCAAGAGGCAAATGCCAAGCTTTTCCATAAACCATTTTATAGGGAGACATACTCATAGGATTTTTATATGATGTTCTATAAGCCCAGCGCATCATCTAATTTCTTAGACCAATTCTTCTGGGACCTATTGACAGTCTTTTGTAAAATTAATTTTATTTCTCTATTGCTAAGTTCAACCTATTGGAGATATGCCCTAGAGGCAATCATGTATGATGATATTTCCTATGTGTTTATGAATAAAGATAGTCCTTGGACCTTTTCAATGATGTGTATCAGCAAGTACGTGACTTGTTTGTGGGACTATGCATTGTATGATGACTGTCCTAAAAGGTCCCTAGTCGAAAGGGCTGTGTGGACGCGCAGCCGACTAGACTAGCATATGACACGGTCGATGGCTTGGTCTCACTAGCCATGGAGCATTGGATGCTGACCGGATAATGTGGACTTGGAAAGGTCTGGTCGGATTCGACGTAGTCGGATCCGAGTCGAGATAAGGTCCGAGTCGGACAGACCCAACTATGACACGCAGCGATATGTCATCTGTGAGTCTCTAGTACAACATACATTCTATGTCCTAAGACCCGAGCTGACGCATGTACTCGAGATGGTGATAGACTTGCTTTGGGCCGACCAAACGCTACTCCATCACTGGGTAGTTACAAAGGTAGGTTTCGGGTTTGTCCAGTCCTATGCCGCGAGACATAGTCGAGCAAGATGGGATTTGCCCCTCCGATCAGGAGAGATATACTCTGGGCCCCTCATGTGATCCGACCAGGATAAGCATGGCCATGCGATAGGTATTATGAGATAATCCGGTTTGTGGTCGGTATCACTGGAACGAGAAAGAGGTCGGGCTAGCACAAGGATGACAGTCTCACCTTGAGCCCGACAACATATATCATGAGGCAAAGGGAACAGAAGTGTGACATGTTGTACAGGTTCGCCTAACCAGCTTCATAGTCTTCTTGGTGTTCGGCATGCCTTGATAGAGGCCGCTACCAACCGTGTAGTTCAGAGGTGATCCGAACTGCGGCCAAGCCGACTTGAACCTAAGGGGTCGCGCGCTTAAGGGAAGGAAGCTATGAGGTCAAATCTGAGGACACTGGTCGGATGTGATCCAAACTATATTCAGATTGTGTCGAGTAGACTTGTGGGCTTTAGGGTCCGTGCGAGGCCCAAGTGTTGAGCCCGCGACGGGCGCCTATATAAAGTGGAGGTGCGGCGCACTTATACAGTTGATCGCCTCGGCACTGTCACTCGGGTTTGCATGTGTTGCGAATAGCCACCTCCACTCGCTGCCGACTGTGTGATCAGACCTAGCAGTCTGCCGCACGGTGTTCCTCCTGCACGCGTGGATTCCGTTAGAGGCGGTGCACTTGCGCCGCTCCGGCGAACTTGTACGTGGAATCGGACGACCGGATGTTTGAGAGAGATCGGACGAGGAGGAGACGATCCACGCAGACGCGCTGCCCCAACTCTTCTTTAGTTGCACGGCACTGCGCGTCTAGTGCTAATGATCCATGATCCATCTCCCATAGCATGTTCCTGTTGTTCTGCACGTAGGATAATTTTAATTTGCAGTCGACGCACCCTACCATAGAACCCAACACAACCTAACCACTGCACTGAGGATGACAGGGTGATGCAATTCTATGGTTAACATCATACTTGGCAAGCATTTTACGGAAAGCACCATGAATAAAGTGTGAAGCACCATCAGTCATCAAATATCTAGGGACTCCAAACCTTGGGAAAATAACTTCCTTGAGCATTTTAATAGAGGTGTTGTGATCAACACTACTAGTTGGAATAACTTCTACCCACTTAGTAACAAAATCAATAGCAAGCAAAATATGAGTATACCCACTAGAGGAAGGAAAAGGTCCCATGTAATCAAATCCCCAAACATCAAATGGTTCAATAGCAAGTGAATAATTCATAGACATTCCTTGACGCTTATCGATATTACCTATTCTTTGACATTCATCACAAGATAAGACGAACTTACGAGCATTCTTGAATAGAGTAGGCCAATAAAACCCAGATTGCAATACCTTGTGAGCAGTTCCGTCTCCTACAGGATGTCCTCCATAAGCTTCAGAGTGACATTTCCGTAGGATTTGTCCCTGTTCATGCTCAGGTATACAATGTCTAATAATACCATCCACTCCTTCTTTATAGAGATGTGGGTCATCCCAAAAGTAATGTCTTAAATCATAGAAGAATTTTTCTTTTGTTGGTATGTAAAGCTAGGGGGATGTATTTAGTAACAATATAATTAGCATATTCAGCATAACAAGGTGTACTATTAGAAACATTAATTGCAGCTAATTTATCATCAGGAAAACTATAATCAATAGGTAGTGGGCCATCAAGAACATTCTCCAACATAGACAGGTTATCAGCTACGGGGTTCACCGCTCCTTTTCTATCAATGATATGCAAATGAAATTCTTGTAGCAAGAGAACCCACTGAATAAGCCTAGGCTTGGCATCTTTCTTTTCCATAAGATACTTTACTGCAGCATGATCAGTGTGAACAATTACTTTTGAATCTACAACATAGGATCTAAATTTATCACAAGCAAACACCACTGCTAGAAATTCCTTTTCAGTAGTAGCATAATTTTTTTGTGCACTGTCTAGAGTTTTATTTGCGTAGTAAATAACATGCCCATCTATGTTTTCAACCAGGAGATCCTTAACCATAACAACACTAGGTTCTACCTTGATTTGTTTTGCTGGTTTAGGTGTTCTAATATAACTTTTATTGACCATAGTTGAAACCTTAGCATGTTCTTTCATCCTAACAGGGAAAGGTGGTTTCTCGATGTAAGCAGTAGAAACAACTGGATCAACATTGTAAATGATAGTTTCTTCTTTAGCAGCTACCAGTTCTTTAATTTCTTCTTCGATAGGGGGATGATATTTAAACCAATTCTCTTTAGGGAGATCAACATGAGTAACAAAAGATTCACAAAAGGAGGCTACTATCTCAGAGTCTAGTCGATATTTAGTGCTAAACTTTTGAAAAGCATCGGTATTCATAAAAGATTTAACACAATCAAACTTAAGCTTAATACCTGACTCTTTACCTTCTCGAGTTCCCAATCTTCAGAGTTGCGTTTAATTATTTCTAAAAGATCCCACCAGAATTCAATAGTCTTCATAAAGGAACCAGTACAAGAAGTATCAAGCATGGATCGATCATTATGAGAAAGCCGAGCATAAAAATATGAATTTTAATTTCTCTTGAGAGCTCATGATTGGGGCATGAATATAACATTGAATTAAGCCTCCCTCAAGCTAGAGCGATACTTTCTCCTTCACGAGGCCAAAAATTATATATAAAATTCCGATCACAATGAACTAGATGCATAGGATACATTTTTTTGATGGAGTTCCAATTTCAACGGATTCCAATTCCAAGATCCAATATCATCGCATAGCTAGCCTATACCATGTCAATAATTTTCTCTTCAAAGAAAAAAGGAAAATCTTCTTCTTAGCTTCATCTCCGGGTAAACCTGCAAGCTTAAATAATCCACAAATTTCTTCCACATATATCAAGTGCATATCAAGATGTTCGGTTCCATCTCCTGCATAAGGATTAGCTATCAGTTGTCTATCATACCCGAAGAAATTTCATATTCATTATTTTCAGTAGGTGCAGTGGGTTGAGGGGCAACTAATTGTGGTTTCGATCAAGGTGAAGATACCCCGAACAAACCCCTCAAAGGATTGTTCTCCATAGTAAAAGGCGACTATAAATTTCAGCATGTAGTAATAATTTTTCCTTACCAATTTCCACTTACCAAGAGTGCTTCACTCCTCGGCAAGGGTGCCAGATAAGAGCCTTGATGACCCACAAGTATAGAGGATCAATCGTGGTCCTTTCGATAAGTAAGAGTGTCGAACCCAACAAGGAGCAGAAGGAAATGACAAGCGGTTTTCAGCAAGGTAATGTCTACAAGCACTGAAATTATAAGTAACGAGTAGTTTGATAGAAAGATAATTTGTAGTGAGCAAGTAACAGTAATGGTAACAAAAATGCAGCAAGGTAGCCCAATCCTTTTGAGGCAAAGAACATGCCAAACGGTCTCTTATGATAAGCAAAGTGTTCTTGAGGGCACACATGAATTTCATCTAGTCACTTTCATCATGTTGGTTTGATTTATGTTCGCTACTTCGATAATTTGATATGTGGGTGAACTAGTGCTTAGGTGTTGTTTTACTTGAACAAACCTCCTACTTATGATTAAACCCCTCGCAAGCATCCGCAACTACGAGAAAAGTATTATGAATAAATTCTAACCATAGCATTAAACTTTTGGATCCAAATTAGTCCCTTAATTATGGAATAGCGCATAAACTAGGGTTTAAGCTTCTATCACTCTCGCATCCCATCATCTAATAACTACTCCACAATGCATTCCCTTATTCCCAAATATGGTGAAGTGTCATGTAGTCGACGTTCACATGACGCCACTAAGGGAACCACAACATACATACCATCAAAATATCAAACACATACAAAATTCACATGATTACTTGCAACAAGATTTCTCCCGTGACCTCAAGAACAAAAGTAACTACTCAAAAATGATAATAATGCTTAAGATCAGAGGGGTATTAAATAGCATAATGGATTTGAACATATAATCTTCCACCAAATAAACCATATAGTAATCAACTACAAGATGTAATCATCACTACTAGTCACCCATAAGCACTAGTCTATAGTTACGGTACAATGAACATAAGAGTGAACTAGGGTTTGAGAGGATATGGTGATGTTGAAGATGTTGATGGAGATTGCCCTCCCCAAGATGGGAGAGTTGTTGGTGATGATGATGGCGATGATTTCCCCTTCCGAGAGGGAAGTTCCCCCGACGGAATAGCTCCGCTGGAAGGCAAAAGTGGTCCTGCCCAAGTTCCGCCTCAAGACGGCGACTCTCCGTCCCGAAAGTACTCCCCTTATTTTTGTCTAGGTCAAAATGACTTATATACCAGAAGATGGGCACCGAAGGTGGGCTCGGCTGAGCACAACCCACCAGGGCGCGCCTGGGGGGCCTAGCGCTCCCTGGTGTCTTGTGCTCACCACGTGCCCCCCCTCCGGTAGTTATTTGCTCAATTATTTCTTATTTATTCCATAAAAATTCCTCGTGAAGTTTCAGCTCATTTGGAGTTATGCAGAATAGGTGGCCTAACGTAGCTTTTTTAGGTTCAGATTTTTCAGCTAATGGAGTTCTCCCTCTTTGTGTGAACCTTGCATATTATGAGAGAAAAGGCATTAGAATTACTCCAAAAATCATGATTATGCATAAAAATATTATAAATAATAGTAGGTAAACATGATGTAAAATGGACGTATCAGCGGCGGAGGACACTACAAAAAAATACACTTCCGTGATGATATGTGTTTGTCACAGTAGGTCACGTTTTTTGTCATGCATGTACATCCATGACGGTTTTATGAAAGAATCAAGATAGTCATACCTATGCTGTCGTAGAAGTGTTCCATGACATTACCAAAATTATCATCACGGAAGTGTCCACTTCCATGACGATAAATCGCGCGTCACAAAAGTGCTTTCATCAAGGGTGACCGACACGTGGCATCCACCGTAACGAAACGCCGTTAAGCTATTGGGTCCGATAACCCGTTAACAGCCCCGACCAATGGGGATTTTCCACGTGTAAAATCATCATTGGCTGGAGGAAACACGTGTCGGCTCACTGTTGGGACAAATGTCATCCACTCATTGGACCCAAGGCGCCTATGATACGTCGACACGTGGCACGGCCCAACAGAGGCCCATTCCTGTGAAAAGGCCGACCCGTTTGACTTGGTCAAAAGGTGGCGGGCCGTCCCAACAGAGGCCCATTCCTGTGAAAAGGCCGGCCCATTTGACTTGGTCAAAAGGTGGCGGGCCGACCCAAGGAAAGCCTGTTAACGACATGTTCGCATATAGCCCATTTACAGCCCGCTAACCCAGGGCCCGTTACAACCTCTCCGAATTAGGCCCAGTAGCGTCATCTGGGCCGTCCAATATGATTCCAGACCGTTTTAACTTCCGGCCCATGTATGGCCCATGACATCTTTCGGTCCATATGAGGCCCTTTGTAACTCTTGGCCCATTAACGGCCCGTGGTGAAACTGGCCCGTAATGAATAATGTATCACTTTATACCCATTAAAGGCCCATTATTCCATTGGGCCGTTCCCAGCCCAAGTTATCTTTCGGCCTTCTCAGAGCCCATTTATTCTTGGGTTCATTTCCTGCATTCGGTTACTTACGGCATGTTACTGTCGTTTTCTGCTTGTGGCCAAATTTAGCTCGTGGTTACAGTTGGCCCGTTTGTGGCCCGTTAATACGTTGGGCCGATTTCATGTCAAAAAAACCGTTGGGGTGTTTTCATAGAGTTATCAAATACGACCTATTAACGGCCCGTTATGGTCCACGAATAGTATGACCCATGATTGGTGAAATGATGATACGCCCCGTAGAAGGCCCATGGATCCTACAGCCCGTAAAAGGCCCATGGATCATACGGGCCGTAGAAGGCCCATGGATCATACGGCCCGTAGAAGGCCCATGGATCCTACGGCCCGTATAGAAGTCCAATGGATCCTACGGCCCGTAGAAGGCCCATGGATCATACGGCCGGCAGGAGGCCCATGGTTACAACAATCCGTGTGTTGCCATGATTATTTTGGCCTAGTTTCCAAAAATAGGTTATTGTGGCCACTAGAAAAACATAGAAAAAGAACTACAGTGACTACAAGCAAACAACTAAACAAGACAATAAGGAAATAAATGAGCAAGCAATTAATGCTAGCCTATTACCGCTATTACACATATTACATCCACTGGGCATCAAAGTTCGCCACCAGTGCAAATATAGGAACAAAGCAACATATTACATACACTGGCCGTCAAAATTGGCTACCAGTGCAAATAAACGCGGCAGCAAAACAAGAGCATAACTGAAACAACTTCAGAAGACCTCAAGAAATTTTATCTTGGGTATCCATCGTGCTGGCAATAAGCTTAGCAAGCTTATTAGCTTTGTCCTGTTTGGCGCTAAAATCCTCCAACGCTTGCTGTTGCACCAGAAAGTATGCATCTGAATGCTCGAGGGACTTCCGCAGTCCGTCCGCTTCTTGTCGCAGCACAGCTGATCGATGTCTTTCAGCTTGTAGTTGAGACTCAAGAAACCGAACTGGTTCAGATAGTGAGTTTGAATAGCTTGTGCAATCAGTAGTGGCTAGTAACTCGAACACTAAACTAAGACATGACTTTGGGGTTGTCTCACTGTCTTCAAGATAGTGTTCCTTAGCTATTTTACCAGCTTTGTTGGAGACCAACAAGGATGTGTCACTATCCTGAACCTTATCTGCATTACTTCCTTTACCATTGCTTAATAAGGCACTCTTCCCCAATATTCTGTCAGCATTCTAAAAGAAGAAACAAGCAGACACATAATAGGTTTAGCATGTACTAGTATATGAAACTCATTTTGGTGAACCAGTTCATTAGTAAGGTGGACAGGATTAAGCTACCAAGTATTCTATTGCCAAGTACTAGTACATAATAAAAGCATCAAACAAACATATATCTATGTCCTATGGTCACTGCATTGTCTTGCCAAATCAAAATAGAGACACGGTTCAAATCATATCAGTTCAAGACAAAGCACCAGTGAAAGAATACAACGCATGGGAAACTACACGGCACAACAAGATTTCAGATGGGTGCCACGGGTGTACATGTACAACAACACTATTGGCTCTGTTGTGATGCTAGTAATGTGCATGATATGAGAAGTAAACTGTATACAAAATTGAAATTGAAATCAATAGAGCTATTGATAAGAGCAAACCTGTTAAAGAAACATGCGTGAACATACCTGCCGTGCCATTGGAGTTTCGATTCAATCCTTCAATTTAAAAATAAGTTTGTATGAGTAAATACAGTGATACAAGAGCAAAGCAGTATGCATGATAGCAATCATAGTTAAAAAAGGCGCGCCTAGGCTCTAGGCGTTGGCAAAATGCATTGCGCATAACTACTCTTAATCTGTGCATAACCGCGCATAAGCATGCGCTTTGGTCAGTAAAGCGCAAGGTGGTGGCAAAACACACAATTAATGCCTAGCGCTTTTTTGAACTATGATAGCAATGGAATCTTAAATTAGAACATTTGTTCTTAAGGTTTAGGCACTTGTTCTACATGAACAGAGTATAGTAAGACGCAAAAAATAGTACTTAAAAATAGAAAATGAGCTCATAGACCTTACCACATTCTTAGTTTGGGACCAGTACAGAACAAGGCGTTCCCAGTCATCGTCCAGTAAATGTGTCTCAGGAGAACGTAAGGGAATTTGATGAGTTTCTTTGCCGGTGAAGTATGTTTTCTTCAGGTAATTCCGATACTGCCACCAAGCATTCTTGAAGACAGCAGAGGTATTAGCACAGGTTACCTCATCCTGAGTTTCCAAATCGGTCCTTCTCTATAGAGAAAAATGTGAAAATTTGCTGTATTATAACCATCATGGAGGTAGGATGTATGGGACAAAGCAAAGTAATTGCCTTGAATAACATTACTTACACATAACTCCTAGACAAACACCTGCAACTGACATTTTCCTTCATCTTTAGTATAATATTTCCAAGATGGGAAGATATGCACATACGATTTAACAACATCAAATGCGATAGATGCTAAACTACGACTAGCTGGTTGTGCTTCCTCCACAGTTATAGACGTGCTAACTGGTGGAGTTGGGGTTCGCCATGGTAGTACTGGCCCTTTGGGAACTGGAGCTGCCTTACTAACTGCTCTTGTTTGGGAGCTCTGTGGTGGAGATGGTGCTGTGTCAACAGGAACCGGGTTACTATCTGCTGGGGTTAGATTGGGTGAAGCTGGTTCTCTGTCCATCGCAGTAGGGGTACAATCTGTGAGAGTTTGGGTTATGTGTGGTAGGGATGGTTCTCGTGCATGTACAACCGGGGTGCTATCTCCATCAAGAGGTTGCACTATTTTATTTGAAGACCGTGTTTTTAGTCCGCCAGATACTGGCATCACCCGCTCCAATTCAAATGGCTGATAAACAGGAAACATCGTTGAATGTACACATATTGTATGAGAGACAGATGCAATAGATAATGTGGAAAAAGAGGGCATGTAATAGTTGACATGTATATTGTTTAAATAAAACGGATAGCATGACATAATGTCTATCTAAACTAGATAGCATAGCATAACATAATTCGAAGATATGATGAATAACTAAACATGATCGCATGACATAATTCACCTAGATGTTATCTAAGTAATCAAGATCGCATCATTTATTCACATATGTGATTTATATGCTAAACAAAGGGCATTCGATATGATGTATGAACTAAGAACATGGTGTTGAATATTGTGTATATGATGTCTAAACTATGCAATGCAAGACACCATATGCATGATATGAGCAGTATAACCGTGCCAAGTTAGAGCATACACCTCGGTGGGGGAATAGGACTGGTCATCTGTCTCTGAATCCATCTCTGAGGAGCTATCGGGACCCAACAAGAGATCTACTTCGACAGGTAGCACTGTCTACTCTGAAGGCCTTGTTTTCACAGGAAGAGTAGTTTAATGTACAAACATTGTCGACAAATGGAAATGTAATGAAGAAAAGGATGGGAAAGATATCATTCAAATATATGATGCCTGGTTAAACAGGATGGCATTGCACATTTCACATATATTATGGCTGGCTAAAAGACATGAGACTGCATAATTCCCATATATGATATAGAAACTAAACAGGTGGCATTACAGAACATGTCTAAACTAAGCAAATGACATATATGATGTCAAAAGTAGGCACTGCAAGGCAACATATGCATGATATGACTTAGATCATCATGCCAAGGTAGAGCAAACACCTTGGGGGGTAAATAGGAGTGGTCAGCGGCGTCTGAATCCGCCTCAGAACAGATATCTTCCTCTGGATTACAATCTGGAGATGGGTGGGGAGGGTTTGCCATTGAACCCACCATGGAGCAATGTCTGCATGACATTGTATTGCCGCGCAAAACTCTTCTCTTTTTCTCTACATGTTCAGCATGACTGTGTACAATATCTGACATGCATACGAAAAATATATGGTGAGATTATGTAAGGAGAGCATGCAGAAATTTAGAGTGATGGTAACATTCAGTGGATGGATCCAAAAGTAATGATAGCAGGCTGATGATTGCTTTAATTTAATAAAAAGACAGATGATGATTGCTTTACTATTTGTTTCCCACCCAAGATGAACAACATAGGCATACCCTAGGTGAACCAGATATTAGACAGAGAGGCTATTCATTGCTTCCTCGATATGTGCCCCACAACTAATTTAGAACTCAAGTTTGAACATTAATTTGGACCTGACTTGGAGTCCAAGAGGTGAACAGGACGATAAAGTAGCAGGTAATTTTAAGCAATGCATAACAGTGCGACCTCTCTGGACCCGTGTACTCCTCAGGTTCATCTGCTGAGTCGATGATGGTGACGCCATTGCGGTGGGTGCCGGCAACAGGGAAGGAGATCTGAGGCGGCGAAAGGCATTCAGGAGTCGTGATGTCTGGTTTGGTGGATGCTTCTGTCGATGAAGCATCTCAGATGAGGTGGACAACATCGCGGCAGGAGCAGGACAAACCACACAAAGTTCCCTTCGACACCTACCAGTAACTGAAGTAATTCTGTAAGGGCTCATTTGGCTTGCATGATTCTAAAAACGCAGGGATAGGAAAAACACCGGAATAGGATAGGAATGCACTTGGTAAATAGAGCATTTGTAAACACAGGATTTCTGTCAACTTGGGTGTTTGGTTTACAGGAATTGGAAGAGCAGAGGAATGCAAAGAAACATGGCCAAAATAAAGTAAAACCATATGAAAGCGTGTTCAGTTAGAATGTTATTCTGTCACTAATGCACTTGGTCTTGTTTTCATGCATAGGATTTTGAAAAGTAGGTCCAGGTGGATGTTTTGCTTCATTCCTTTCAACAAAATGCATGAATAATTGAAGAGTAGAGTGCCATTGGAAAATTCCCTATTGCTATGTTTTTCCGTTGAACCAAAATTGCCCTAATGGATTGACATGAATGTATAGTAATAAGTTATGCAACAAGTGTACAACCTCTTTGCCATAGCCGTGTCGACCTCAGCATCATTCGGTTTGTCACTGAAGCAGTTGAGGCAGAGGTGGCTGTCGGAGGTGTGGAATGTGGAGGAAAATCTGAGGAATCTGTAGATGGCGTCCAGGGCACTGCTCTGTTGTGATGGATTGTTTTGTCATTGGAGCAGTTCCGGTGAGTCGTAAGACGTCAAGGCTGAAGCAGCACAAGACATACATTGTCAATCTCAAGTGGGATTATAATAGCATCTCCAATAGATGATGTAAAATATATGTAAAATTTACATCACCATAAACCACCTGACTACAACATATGAGGTAAAAACTATTGACTATGAACTTAACTGTTGAAACTGAAATTTACTGTGGAATCTGAATGTTACTGTCGAAATTGAACGCAATGGTAGGAGAGAGGCACTTGACATGTAGTTTAGGGAGGGCCTGCAGTTAATCTTCAACCTGCAGCCCCTGAGCCACCAGCCACCACCGGCCAAACCGCCGGCCCCAGCACCGCCTCGCCACCCCGAAACAACTCCCCATCGTCAATCCGCCGCCGCCCCGGCCAGCCCTCTAGGCCCCCGCCCCACCCTGAACCCTAAGATAGATAGTGGGGTACCTCTCCGACGAGCCCCCGTCCCCGTTGCGGG